>NC_143515.1:28997858-29308691 GCF_031878675.1 Megascapheus bottae
TGTGTTTTCCTTTATATTTCTTCTCAACTTCCTTCTTTCCTCCATTTCTCTGAAAATAAGCATTTTTGTCATCTTCTGAGATTTAGTAAGGACCTTTAATTATCTTTGAGTGGCAAAGGTCTTGTATAATTGAATTCTTGTGGTTAATTTGGGTTCACATTTAATCATTGGAAGCATTTGAGAATTCTAGGAATAGATTATTTTGTGAGAATTTTCCTTTTTTGTGTGTGCTTGTACAGGAGTGAATTGAATTCAGGGTCTGGTAGCTGTCCTTTAGCATTTGAACCATGATTCTCAAAACTCTGCCTCCTGTGCAGCAAGAATTATAAGAATGTGCCACTAGCTTCTTGCATCCTTGAATATTTTATTATTTAATGTCTTAATTTTTTAAATTATTTATCATCTTTAGATAGGTGTCCAAAAGAATTTCCATTTGGTGAAGCCGTTTATTACTACAAATGCATGTTTATCAATGCTACCCCTTTCAACATTCTTTTTTTTGATATTTTTTATTGTAATTAATAAAAGGGTTACATGATATTTGCCAGATAGAAGGTACATTAATTCACATACATAGAAACCCTATCACATGTGTTGGTCCCTATTACCCTCATCCCCACCCCCCATCTTGTTTTCCCCCCTTCCCTATCCAATTTCAAATAACCAAATGCAAATGTATCCGATATATCAGATAACAAAGTGAGATACTGTAACAATATGAGATAACCAAGGGACAGCAAAAGAGCTGAGAGATAACATAGTACCTTAAGGACAACAATCATTCATTATGTGGCTTTTGTTTCTATATCCTAGAGGTCCTTTCAATTAACGTCATACCATATGGCCTTATGTATCAAGGTCCTTTCAACATTCTTTCTTGTCCCTTCCTACCCATTCCTTTCCTAACTTTTCTCAGTTTCATAATGCTTCTTTTGTTAAGAGCTGCCTTTGCCCTGGTAAAGAATTATACTACTTGTGTTCTTCCTACAATCTAACACATTTCAGTTAATACTTTTGAAAACTCTTGGATAGTTTCATCAGCTAATTCTAGCTTCTACCTATAAGAGAAAGCACTCAACATGTGTCTCTC
Source organism: Megascapheus bottae (assembly GCF_031878675.1). NCBI lineage: Eukaryota > Metazoa > Chordata > Mammalia > Rodentia > Geomyidae > Megascapheus > Megascapheus bottae. The sequence goes on from NC_143515.1 coordinate 28,998,949, forward strand.
TAGGCCTGATTTAGTTATTAACTTCCTGTAACTTTCCCCTGTCTTTCCATTCTTTACAAAAATGTTTTGAATTGATTTTTATATCTCTGAAACTGTTCAAAATTTTAAACTCATGTAAACATTCTTTTACAGTTGGTATTCTCTTCTCTTTAAATGAAAACTGGAATGAAATGTGTTTGGTATGATCTGAGTATATTATGAAGTATACATGTATAATATGCTTTTTCTTTCCTATTGTTAATGCAAAATCATGTAACTTAAATTTTTATCTGTCTTATCATCTGAAGAGTTTATTTTCACTGTATCTTCAGTTATCTCTCATTTATTCAAGTTAATTATCTATGAATATAGCACATATTAGCATTACTTCTATATTCCTTTTTTCTTTTTTATTGTTTGTTGTAATTACTAGAAGGGTCACATTGTATTTGCCAGATATAAGGTGGATTATTTCACACACATTTATACCCCTTCTCATGTTTTTGTCCACACTTCTCTTCTATATTTTTTATGATTTCTATATTCTTTATGAATTTTACTGTGTTTTGATTTCTTCAGTTTTTTATACTACTTTCCATCATGCCTCTACCACCTTCCTTTTTATGAAGGCAATATTACTTTTAAACCAGGGGGTCATTTATTTATCTCTTTCCCATCTTTCATAAAGTATTTTTCATATCTTAGTAAAGTAGTAACCCTATGAAATTACTTTATAAAATAGTATTAGCCAAGAGCATTTATATGCTCCTGATATTTGTATAAGTGATTTTTATTGTGTTTCTGCTTTCATAAACTGTTGGATCAAGGATCATAGTTCTTTGTTTATTTAAAATAGGAAAGGGAAGGGAGAAAACAAGATGATTAGAAGGGGGTGAGTGGAGTGGGAAATGGGGACAAAAACATAGAAGGGGTATCAATATGTGAGAAGTAATGTACCTACTTCCTGGCGAATGCAACTGTAGCCCCTCTATACATTACCCAGACAATAAAAATAAATACATAAATAGATAAATAAATAAATAAACCAATAGATTATTTCTGAGAACTGAACAACAACAACAAAAAGAATCATAGCTCTTCAAGTCTAATCCCTTAGATTCATAAGACAATCATATTTTAATCTTGCAATTTTTTTCCAGTCCTGGCTTGAGCTCAGAGACTTAGCATTGTCCTTGGACTTTCTCAAGGCTAGAACTCTACCACATGAGCCTAAGCACCACATCCAGCTTTTTTTCTATGTATGTGGTACCGAGGAATCGAACCCATGTCTTCGTGAATGCTAGGCAATCACTCTACCACTTAGGCCATTATTCTTACAATATTTTTAAAGATTTATTTCTAGGTCAATTTTATTTTTTATTTCACTCTGGTGTTCATTAGTTGTAGTAGATATGCTGTATTTTATTCCCAAAGTACAGGCTTCTTTGGAGTTGTTGGCTCTTTCCACCTCAAAGTTCAATTCCCAATGAGAATTACATAGGTTGTAAATAAATGACTCTGAAAGTTGTGTCACTTATCAGAAATATCATACAAATTATGCTTAGTAAATATGGACCCCAAATTCCCCTTTCCTTGCTATACAATTCAGACACATCATCTCAGAACTACAAAATTCACAGAATAATAAAACTCCTTTTTCAAATGGATCACTTATTTCCCTTTCTCTACTACTCTAATTCCTTGGAAGAATTAGTCCAGAAAATATAGTGCAATTGTCCCCTAATATTTCAGACTTAACAATATAACTAATAAAGAGCTTTGGGAATGCATGCCTTCACTCAGGAGATATATGAAAGCCAGTGTTGCTTTCACAGGAAAAAAAAATAAAGGAAAAAAATGGTGGGTCTGAGGACTGGGTTTTGAAATTCAAATTTAAGTGTAAGAGAATGCTGTTCTAGAGTATTGGCTGATTTTCAGCTTTGTTTTGTGCCCTCCCTCAAAGTCAAAGCCTTAGAAAAGGAGTAGGAATAAAACAATGGGGTGGGTATATCCATTTGTCTTCAACCAATATCTTGGATGCATAACACAAATGCCTTATACAGACGTATCTTTACATAAATGCCTAATATATAAATGTATTACTTTAGCATTGTATGCCACAGAAAGAATCCATGCCTCTCTTAAAAAAGTGGAGTATCCTCACATGAAAATAATGCAAAGATCTCAAAGTAAGATACAATAAAATCCATCAAATTATCTAAAATCTCTTTCCTCTCTCTCTCTCTCCCTCCCTCCCTCCCTCCCTCTCTCCCTCTCTCCCTCTCTCCCTCTCTCCCCCTCCCTCCCTCCCTCCCTCCCTCCCTCCCTCCCTCCTCTCTCTCTCTCTCCCTCTCTCTCTCTCTCTCTCTCTCTCTCTCTCTCTCTCTCTCTCTCTCTCTCTCCCTCTCCCTCTCCCTCTCCCTCTCCCTCTCCCTCTCCCTCTCCCTCTCCCTCTCCCTCTCCCTCTCCCTCTCCCTCTCCCTCTCCCTCTCCTCTCCTCTCCTCTCTCTCTCTCTCTCTCTCTCTCGTCACTCCTGGGGCTTAAACTCAGGGCATGGGTACTATCCTCAGACACTTTTTGCTCAAGGCTAGCACTCTGCCACTTGAGCCACAGCAACACTTCTGGCTTTTTTTGTGTATGTGGTTAAGGGGAATCAAACACAGGGCTTCATACGTGCTAGGTGAGCATGCTATGAGGTCATGTTCCCAGCCCCAACATATCTATGTTTTATTATTTTCTTTCAGCCTTTCCTTTTGGCCCATTTGATTTAACCTTATATTCCCTCCTGTTTTATTGATTCTTCAGACTACTTTCCTAATTGTCTAATTTTATATTGATATTTCTCAACCACTCTATAAATATGACATTAGATATTTTGGATGCACAAAATTTTGTCATGTCTGTGGTTTGGTGATCTGATCATGTTTTATCTATCACTTTATTTTGTATGCATTTATTTTATAATTTCTATAGATATACAGCTTAGGAGTCTGGTTTAACGTTTTCCTCATTTCTGTTCATTTGTCTCTCACGTTTACACACATTTCTTCATGTTGGAGTGTGTTCTCTTAAGTTTAGAGTTTGGACAAATCTCAGATCAGGCTGAGTCACTGTTCCACAGAGAATGTTCAATTGTTCTGTCAGTCAGGAAGTATTCCACTTGGGACACTGATTTTTGGAGTGGGATTCATGTCACAAGGATATGTACATAAAAACAATCAATGTGTGCCAGTCTGTTTATCATGACTATCAATGTCTGCCATTTCTTTGAGAGAACAGACTTGAGATGCAAAGCCAAGAAAACAGAACATTACAGAAATATTTTTGTGCCCTTGAAGGCAATTGCACCAGCATTGCTATTGTTGATGCATAGTTTGTCAGTATATGTCTGCTGAGAAACTCCAGTTCCAGTATTCACTGACTGGTTTCTTCTCACTTTATAAAAATGTATGTCTGTCTGTATATGTGGAAAGAAGGATCAATATATTTTTCCCAGCATTATTAGGTATTCTGAGGCTGCAGAAGTCCTCAGAATATATAGTCTACCATTTTTCTGAGTTCTGTAAATCCCACTGATGTCTGACTTTTAGTATTGTGGTGAGAAGTCGATTCCAATGCTGATATTTCTTCTTTGATATAATAACTTTTTTTAAACATAAACTCTTGGCTCATATACATACATATATATATATATATATTCCTTTATACTACAAGTTCATAGGTTTCACCAAAACACAGGGTGTATTTTTTAAAAGTGTGTAGATCTGTCTGATACCCCAACTTTTGTAATAAAAAGGCGAAGTTAGTCGTGTTTGGGGCTTTATTCTCTAACTTATACCATGTTGGGAGCTTAATTCTTAAATGTATTTCGTCTGTTCTCTGTAGTTCTATTAGCCAGTCATTTTTCACCAAAACATTTTTTAAGATATTGTTTCTAATTTTCTATTTAGATACACCTTCCTTTTTAAAACACAGATACATGACCACCCTAATTTCTCTTTGTTCTTTATATTTTGATGCTTAACAGAGATTCACAGTATATCTCACAAAATTTGATTAACTAACAGTCATACACATTAAAACTGAAGAAGGGAGACAGTTTTGCAAATATACAGGAGCCAAGTATAGTGAGACTATTAATATCTTTAGACTTATATGCAAAGTTAAATAAACAAATAAAGACAGAATACATAGATATAAACAGGCTAGCCCAACACACACACACACACACACACACACACACACACACACACACAGACTTTACTGGTTCTTTCAGAAGATTTTAATAGGAATTAGGAAACTTTATTTAGTAATACTGTGTTTTGAACTCAGGACTTAGCACTTGTGAGGCAGATGCTCTATCATTTGAATCATTTATCTATCTTTTTTTTGCTCTGGTTAATTTTTGAAACAACATTCTTTTTGGTGTAGGGTGTGATGGACCTTTTATTTATAATTCCCACTATAATTGAAGCAAAATGTGTATTTCTTCCTTTTGAGGTCAATTAATTGTCTCAAACATTTAACTGGGCTGTCTTTGATCAACACATTTCAGTTCTTATCAATTTATAAACAAGTTACTTAAAGTAAGTATGAAGTATGATGAAATTAATATAGATAACTTATAGCTTATATGTATAGTGAAAAGGAGACTAGCCTTAAATTCCAGGCCTGGGCACTCTCCTTCAGGTCCTCTTGCTCAAAGCTTGTACTCTACCACTTGAGCCACATTACCACTTCTGGCCTTTTCTGTTATCTAATCAATGATAAGACTTCCTGTCAGGACTGGCTTCAAACCTCAATCCTCAGATCTTAACCTCCTGAGTAGCTAGGATTACAGGTGTGAGCCACTGGCACCCAGCCCTAAGGAACATTTTATACTCCATAACATTTTAATTTGTTAAACATAAAATATAACCTACACCATAGAAATGGTATCTGACCACTAGAAATAACCATTTAATGAATGATGTCAGTAAATGGCTATTGAATTGCACTCCATTTTCCCATGGCATTTTTAATAATTGTCCTTAAAAACATATAAGATACATTATTTTTCTCTTTACTTATTAAAAGAACAGGATTTTTCAGGGTTAAAATTTTATTCCTAAAAACAATGGCAAGGATTACTTAATAGTATGTAACTTAATGTATGGTCCATAAAGTTGTCATTCCTCATTGGCACATTAGTAGAGATGGAGACTGGACTCACCTTGGAACTGCTTTTCTCCCTGGAGCTTCTGGATTATTCATGTGACCTCTGTATCTTGCATGGCATCTGAGCTCTCCACTACCCAGTCTTCCTAGAAACCTCTGTAGAAGGTATACTATTTTGGGTGGCTCAGCCTCAACAGTCTCCTGTTCCTATGTTATATTGTTCAAGCCATTTTTGATGCCTGGTCCAGATCAAAGGAAGAGACATTACACCACGTCTACGGCCATACCACCCTGAACTTGCCCGATCTCGGCTGATCTCGGAAGCTAAGCAGGGTCAGGCCTGGTTAGTACTTGGATGGGAGACATTACACCAAACTTCAGAGTAAGTGACAATGCGTTTGGTGACAGCTTTAATTTCCTACAGCTGTACTTCATCCTTTTGCCTAGACTTTTTTTTTTCTCTTGAAAATTTGATGATATATAAATATTACTTTGTTTTCATAAAAATAATTGATATTTCCTAGAAATAAATTTCTGCTGGCATGTTTAAGAAATAAACAACAATCACAAGAGCTTAAATGTATAACCTTTCCTCTGTGGGTAAGAACATTAGTAAGCAGAGCAATAAGGATTCTAAATTATGAGTAGAAGAAAATGCGAAGAAGTGACTAGAAAAGCAGTTGTCATGGTGAATCTGAGATACATAATGGAAGGGGAAAGTGAAGAGGTAAATTAAGACATCATGAGATTAAACTCAGCAGTAGCAGAAAATTATTTCCAAACCTACTCATCTGCTGCTTGGAAACTGTGGCCAATTTTTTTTGTAAGAATTGCTTTCCAAAATGTGATCCTATGATTGGGAGTTGTAGAATTTAGTGATAGTCAAGCTTCATATTTCTATTATTTGTTAGTAATGTTATTGTGTAAATTTCACCACAAGTTTAATGCTTTAGAACTATAATTAGCATGTGCTTCTCTTATTTTGTGCTGGAATTGGGATAAAGGCTTTCTGTTCTTGTTTAACTTTTAACTGTAAAATTTGAGCCATACCTGTTCTGGGCTTTTCCTGCTTTGGAGGAGATAAAATTCTTGAGAATTTCTCTGCTGGACTGTTTGCAATCCTCAGATATCAGCTTCATGAGTTGTCCACACACTCTTGGACACATTTCCTTAAGGATAATAGAACCAAATTATGGTTGTTGAAGAACAAGAAAAAAGATTCCAGCTTTGAAATCCAACCTGGTTTGGATAGAAGGACCCCAGCACAAGGCAGAGTTTGCTAGGTATATAGGAAAGTGCTATGTATATACAATAGAATCAAATGGTATGTAATGAATAGAATGGTATATATAATTCTCACAAATAAAAATTATCTGAAATGGCATCTAAGAAATCCAGTGCTGGGCAATTTCTGAGATTATATAGGTTTATGTAGCTATTTGACACTTAGGCATATTAAAGTAAAATGGGAGAAACTATGGTAGGTGTAATGTGTTGGATTTGTCTGATAGAGCTTAATTATGGTGAAAACATTTTATGTTGTGGTCAGTGAATTTGCTGTTTGTCTGTGAACACAAAACCTAGCCTAGTGAAAAAGACAGAACTTTGGGTATGCAAATGTGCTTTAGATAGCAATATGAATGTTCTTTTCAATTTTGATGGAGATTGGAAAATTATGTTGAACAATACAGACACACAAAGCTTAAGATGATTAAGAATCAACATTTGTTTAAGTAAAATAAAAAATAGAGATTTTCTAAGGTAGTTTTAAAAATAATATCACGTACATTTGTTTTCCTAATGAGCCATAAAATTGCTTATTTTGCTTTCTTCTGTAAGATAAAGTAGTATAGATTTAAGTGTGCAAGCCAAGAACTTCCTTTTCTTATGGAACTTCATCATGCTACTGCCTTAAACTTCTTAAGTATGCTTGAAAGTTGTCTACCTGACTCTTAATACATTCACAACAGTCTTTTAAAAGACATCTCTGGATTCATATATAAGAAAACCAAGTTTCTCTTCACTATTATAGAAATAGGCACCAGATATATCAAACATACTTTTGTTTGAGACAGGAAGTTATGAGCTCATACTTCAATATGTACTTTAAACTGCATTTAGCTGTACATAGAATAGATTCTTGTGTAAGTTATGCTACTTGTTTAGATAAGTGGAAGCTTGTATTTGTCAAGCTAAACGAATAGGAATAGAATACAGGAAGATATTTCTTCCTAGCATTTCAGTGAATAACTTTCAAACAGACTTTCTCAAGTTAAACTAACCAGAGTTTAAACCTGGCAGCTAATGAAGATCTACTCAGGTATTACTTATCTTCTTCAAACCATTTTTTGTGTGGATATGGTTATGATTATGAATATTTCTCTTTTAATGTTAATTAACAGAACAGCATTAGCAGCTGTGTGTGTGTGTTATAGGAGGTCTAACAGCTAAAAGAGAAATTGTAAAGTAATCTAAGACTAGTAGGAACTATGTTCTTTATGATGGACAGAAGAACCAGAAAGGGTAATATTAGAAAACTCAGGGCACTTAGAATGAACTGTAGTAACAGTGGAAGCTACTCTCCATGAATCCGAATTCATAGATGGAAGGACTGACTAGAAGGTAACTGTGTCATATGAGAATGTAAACATTAACACCAATTCATCCTCTGAGAGAGGATGAGGGCTTGAGACGGGTGTGGTGCTCAGGCCTGTAATCCTAGCTACTCAGGAGGCTGAGATCTGAGGTTCAAAGTCAACCCAGCACAAAAGGACCTGAGACTCTTCTTGCCAATTAACCTCTAGAAAATGGGAAGTAGGGCTTGGCTCAAGGGTAAGATGATAGCCTGGAGCTGAAGAGCTCAGAGACAGCACCTAGGCCGAGTTCAAGCCCCATGACTTACAAAAATAAATAAATAAATACATACATAAATAAATAAATAAAATAAAAGAAGAGACTGAGGGCTTGGGATTTCTGTATTCTTATTGGTTGTCATTGCCTCCTATTCTCTCTCCTTTGTAAATTTTAAGTATTGTCAGGATTACAGAAGATGTTGTTGCCCATTGTTCCTCTCCATCTCACAAAGAACCTGACCATTTTCAGTGGCAGAGGGATAAAACAAAGAAGGACCACATAACTCTGGGAGAAGAGGGTTGAACAATAAAATGAATCAAAATTTCTCAAAATAAAATATAGAGAAGACTTATGTAAGACTAAAATAATGATTTACCAGCTTCCTGGACATTTAGGATAAAAGAAAATGAATGGAAGAAAGGCTGCTGATTGGAAACATAGGTTTCATTATCTTGATTAAAGAAAAAAATTTCTGCTTCCCATCACCATTATATAAAGTAAACAAAAAGAAAGACAAACATACTTTATTGTTTTATACATTATATATTCAAGACCTTATCTTATAACATACAGTCCTATCTACCTGTTTAGGCAATAATCAATGGAAGTACACTTTTATTAACTATAGTATTCTAACACTTATTCCTGTGATTTTCTGTGCTAAATGCAATTGCCTTTTTCTATAGTTCATAAAAAGCCAGCACATATTTCCTGAATAGGCAGTCCTGAAAATTCTTTTCAGCCTTAGTTTCCCCTTAACACCACGGTAAGTCACATACGCTTCATTCCTTAGAACAAGATTGCATTTTGCTACTCAGAGATGATTTCTAGAACATATATGAGGCTATTATAGTCCAGTTCCTAGCCACAAACTCTTTTCATTGATTGATTTCAATCTAGTAATGTATGGAATTTCAATCATTGAATAGAAACCAGATAGTTGAAAAGAAGTGGTTTTCAAGTGGCATTGAAATGTTTCCTTCTGCTGGGCACGGTGGCTCAAGCCTGTGATCCTAGCTACTCAGGAGGCTGATCAAGGTTCAAAGCCAGCCCAGACACAAAAGGACCTGAGACTCTCATCTCCAATTATCCTCTAGAAAACCGGAAGTGGGGCTTGGATCATGGGTAGGGAGGTTGCCTTGAGCTGAAGAGCTTTCAAGCCCTATGACCCCGCCCTCCAAAAGACAAGAGAGAGGGAGGGAGGGAGGGAGGGAGGGGGAGAGGGAGAGGGAGAGGGAGAGGGAGAGGGAGAGAGAGAGAGAGAGGAGTTTATTCTTTTTTTTTTTTTTTTTTTTTTTGCCAGTCCTGGGCTTGAGCTCAGGGCCTGAGCACTGTCCTTGGACTTTCTCAAAGCTAGAGCTCTACCACTTGAGCCTCAGCACCACTTCTGGCTTTTTTCTATGTATGTGGTACTGAGGAATCGAACCCGGGTTTTCATGCATGCTAGGCAAGCACTTCAACCACTAGGCCAAACTCCCGGCCCTGGTTTATTCTTATATGTAATTATAAGTATAGAAAATACATTTCTGTTTCAAACTATACTGAAATAAAATTCACTCTGTACTAAAACCTAAAAATGATATCAACCTTATATCAATGAAGTTTCAGTGAACACTTCAAAATAGCATAAAAAGTTAAATAAAATAGTATATATTCGGGGTTCTTTGATAACAATTTTTATATAAACAAATACGACTGTGATATTCAAACAAGCAAAATATTCAAACAAGTATACATTTGGGTGCTACAATCAATGAAAAACCTAAATAAAGTTTTTATAATTTTCTATCAGTTCAATTCACCACGTAGCAATTTATCACAACCATAAAGCCAGTAAGCTCGAGTTTTTGAAATTTTCCTACAAAATCTGTATTGTCAAGTGAATTAGAACTTTTATCTTTTACTTTTCTATTGTTGATGTTTCTTAGACTAAGTGAAAATTTAGTGCACACGGTTCTATATTAGAACCCATAGAGAGTTAGTTTACATGACAAGTCTTAACTTTCAAATTAAAAACTACCAAGAGGCAATCAAATTAAGCCCACTGTATTTCTCTTGAGGCCTGTGTTTTGGAGGAAGATTGGTCGTTGGCTGATGTGATCTATCAACTTTGAGAAGCTAAGGATTATTTATGCCTGCAATGTTTGGAAACAAGCTCAAAGATCAATTCTAAATTCATAGTTGAAGCCCCACGTTTATGTCCTACAATAAATTTTTTACAAGTGAAAAAGGAGCTGAAGAAATAAGATATGTAAGAAATCTATGATTGAAAGATTTTGCTCCTAAGAAAGTGAGGAGTGAGTACTACTTCTAAAGATTGTGTTCAGTCTCTTTCTGGTAAAGTTTTTTAGCTGATATGAAGTTCAAGAAGAGGAAACAAGTAGATATTGAATATTGTAATACATGAAGGAGTGCCACAATCAGATGGCATTGAATATTCAATGGGTGTTGATCTTAAGTAAATAAAAAACACTATAAAACACAAAACAATTTTTTTAATGCAGAAGTAGCAGCTAGTGATGAATAATGAGAATTCTAATGTCTTGGGTTCAAACAAAACAAAAAAATTTAAGCTACAAATTTTTTTTTGCTTAATAAAATGTAAAACTCCTTTTGTATACATATACATATATGTGCAATATAATATACATGAAGGAATATATGCATGCATATATATTAGCAAAACTATCAAAAACAAAATAGGCCTAGGTGGAATTTCTTAGGAAAAATAAAGATTAAAAACACATGTTGCACATGAATGTTACCAAAATGAAGCAGCGAATGGAGAACTAATACTAAGGCTCTGTGGACAGAGAGTCTTTTGAAGGGTGAGAGAATCACTGCGGAAAGAGACACCAAAGACCAGGCTCTGAAGGCACCGATCTACTTTATTGCACAGCAATTTTAGCATATATACACAAATGATAGCCTACTTCCTCATAGAAGTGACACTATCCTGCAATCACCATAAACTAAGCCCAAGGAAGTTTGGTCCTGGCAAATCTAGAGCAAGCTTACCTGAGCCTTTCTGGTCAAAGTGTACTGCATACCCTTAAAAGAACACAATGTTCTGTGCTCAGTAGTCTCTAAGGAAGACAGACACAGACAAAATGTCCTTTGTTCCTCTACAAGGCGCTAGTATACATATTTAAGTCCTTCTCCAAAATGGGAGAATAAATATTTCATGACAAGCTTTCACAATACAAGGAAGATAAAATTTTCAAACTCTTATATGAATTCCTTATCTAACTTTTGATTTTCAATGATTTTTTAAATAAACTTATAGGTGGTAACTTAGTAGGTATATGGTGATTTTGTATGTTGAAACATTAATTTCAAATAAGGCAGAACAGAAAAAAATGAATATATTGGGATATTTCAACTAGAAACATTAAATTCATTTCAAATGAAGCAGAACAAAAAAGTTGGATACATTCGAATATTTCAACTAGAAACATTAAATATTGCTTTGCTGACTGTGAGTGGGTATGTGTGTGGTGTATTGCTATATTTATGAGTATGTGTGTTTGCATGTGTTTTAGTGTATATGTATATTTGTATATGCCTATCACAACATTAAATGCATTTCTCACTGTGTACCAAGCTGTTTCAAAACTGTTTCAAAACAAAACTGTCAAATACTATCTCTTTATATCACTTGAACATCTATATTGAGTCGATGATGAAACAGGAATGCTATTACTAAAAAGTTGCTATTTTATGAATACATAATTATAATCTTATTTCACCAATAATTCCAAATTCCAGTGAAGTCTTCCATAGAATCCCTACTTAAAACAGTTGCAATTTCTTTCTTTTCTTCTTCTTCCTCCTCCTCCTCCTCCTCCTCCTCCTCCTCCTCCTCCTCCTCCTCCTCCTCCTCCTCCTCCCTCGCCCTCTCCCTCCATCCCTCCCCCCTCCTCTCCCTCCATCCCTCCCCCCCCCCCCCTCTCTCTCTCTCTCTCTCTCTCTCTCTCTCTCTCTCTCTCTCTCTCTCTCTCTCTCTCTCTCTCTCTCTCTCTCCTCTCTCTCTCTCTCTCTCCTCTCTCTCTGCCAGTCCTTGGCCTTGAACCCAAGGTAATGAGGAATTGAACTCAGATCTTCCTGCATGCTTGGCAAGCACTCTACCACTTGGCCAAACTCCCAGTCCCACAATATTTCTTTCTTATAAATGTTTCAACCTTTTATAGGCAATGGGGATTACTGGAGTGACATTGTAAACAATAAAAGGCCCTAAGGTATATTGCTTATTTATTTTAGAGATTAGATATAAACTTCAAAGGAATTTGTGAGAAAATGTTTTTTAGAATTAAGCGTATTGGGTCCAAATACTGGAACTTATTCTATCTTTTTCTATGTCTCTTTTTTCATTCAACTGCCTGATAATTACTAGAATAAGCACTGCACTTCCTTTAGGTGAGACAAAAGTAAACTGAAAATTGTGAATACTTACTAAAGCATTTTTCAGGTAATCAATATTTTCTTTCAAAATGACCTACTATATTGTCATGCTGAATAATTTGTACCTGTACATGTACTGCTTGTTACCCAAATAAAAAAGCAGTAGGAAAGAGATTTCCATGATGAGCACTGGATTGCTGTTGAATCTACAGAATTGCATTTGATTTTGCTCTTCTTCCCTTCACTACAAATGTTCAGTGCATGGTCCTTATGAACAATCAAATCCAGACCAAGAAATGCATAATAAAGTTGCAGAATCATTAACTGATGATGACAATCTATTAAAAAATCATAGTCAAAAGGAAAGCATGTTGATGGCCACACAACTAAGTCTTATCCATAAAAATCTTACTCAGAAAAATGGGTTCACATAGGTAGATTTTTTTGTTTACCGAAGATTGAGCTAAAGAGTATACAATTGAGGCATAGAATATTTTTTTAAATATTTTTTTCAGACTGGGGGGTGTAGGTATCACAATTATAGCTGTGGACACACTACAACTTATGTCCTGTGTGGATACTGACCTTAAAGCTTAATGTTTATTGTGTCAGTTATTTAGAAGCCAAAAAAGATTATTTTGAAATAAAACCATATGACACTTTGTGTCCACATGCTGTATTGTATGTGGCCTTTAAAAAAACTATATTAAGGCACTCATTGTTCGTGAGAATGAATTGTAATGCTTCTTCTTTAGTAGAGGGTTTTCTAGCTCATTCACAGTTTGTAGCCATATTGAGCAGAAATTAGAGATTCCTCCAAACTCCCTTTCCTATACATGCATGGCCTCACAGCTCCCTCAAAGAAATGACATATTTGTTCTAATGTTCAAATATACCCTAAGAGAGCATTATCACTCAAAGCCCATCATTTATAGTCTGGCTCATTCCATTTAAAATTCTCAGTATATTGAAGATACTGATAATTTTTCTTAAAAAGCAAAATTATGTTTTCATATATTGTTCTCATATACTGTATCTTCTTATGAAATACATCAGTAATACTGAATTTAAACTTTCAGAAATTTCCTTGAGAAATCAATTTATCACCTAATCTGGGCTTGGCATGTTATGGCAATAAAACATCATTTAAAATATGGAAAGGGTACTGGCACTTTCCTTAGAAGTGAAATGTGTCTGTAAAATAGAAACTTATGTTCATTAAAAATTAGTATTATTTGTAGTGTGCTGGAGGGCATTATAAGTGGGTAAGAAGTGTTTGCATATTACTAAAATTCAGCATATTCACAATTTTCCACAATTTTCAACTTGTTTTTACCATGATAATTACGTCCTTTTGATTCCTCAATAATTTCTCTTATGACTATGATGCTTTTCTTAAATTTAGTTTTCATGATAAGGTGATGTACATAGGGGTTACAGTTGCATAGTAATGTAAGGTGCACATTTCTTGTCAAACACTGTTACCTCTCCTTTGTTTTTTCCCCACTTTCCCTCTGCCCCAGTCCCTCCCCCATTGTTTTTAATGCATTGTGTGAAGTTATTCCTTTTTTCTTTCTTCACTCTCCCCTGCCTTTGGTCTTTATCCTCTGTTATCATTGTTTTTGATTCTGACCCCTGTGTCTTGTGTATATGTTTATCTGTTTTGGGAAAGGGAAGGGGAACAATAAAATGGTGAGACAAAGGACAAAGGGTGACCAATGTAGCAGAAATAGTCACAAGGTACTATGTTGGAAACGAACTTCAAATCTTGGCCATTAGTTTCTTTAGCCCTTAACTTGAGCTGAGATATTATCATATATTTTTCTTCTCACTTCCAGAATCTATATTGTTTACTTTCATTTTTCTTGTGATAAATATACTTCTAACATAAAATGTCTATCATTTATCAGTCATAGGAGCACAATTAAAGATATGATTTTCGTGTGTTTTTTTTTCTTTTTTTTTTTAGTCAGATTGAGGACACAGATCCTTGCTCTAGCTAGGGAGGTCCTTTATGACCTGAGATATGTCTCTTGTCCTTTAAGAATATGTTTATCATTTTTAGAGTCACCATCAACTTTGATCTCCAAAGCACTACACTTATTTATTTATTTACTTTGTCAGTCCTGGGCTTGAGCTCAGGGACTGAGGCCCTGTCCTTGAACTTTTTCAAGGTTAGAGCTTTACCACTTGAGCCTTGGTGCTACTTTTGCCTTTTTTCTATGTATGTGGTACCAAAGAATCGAACCTGGGTCTTCATACATGCTAGGCAAGCACTCCACCACTAGGCCAAACTCCTGGTGCCCAAAGACCTACACTTTCTCAACAATACCTTCATTTTCCTGATTCCCTAAGACAATGGCAGCTGAGTTCTTCTTTCTTGCATTAGATTTGACCACTCTAAGTACCCCATACAAGCAGTATTATATGCTAGTATTCTATGCTCACCTTAGCTCATAGCATAGCATAGTCAACCATGTTGTAATGTTTGTCAGAATTTATTTCATTGAACAATATTGTATTCAATGTGTAAATCCACTTTTTGTTTATCCATTTTCTCATTCATCTTTACATATTTTGATGCTTCCCAGTTTTGCCTATCATTGAATAATGCTGCTATGAATGTATGCATGTGAATCTTCTTAAACACCCTACTATCAATTTTATAGACACAAACAAATATACATACACTTTGAGAATTGAAATTAGAGGATCATATGTTATTTCATATTTAATTTTAAGTAAATAACATACTATTTTCCACAGCATTTATGAAACTTTATTTATCAAAACATGACTCAAATTTCTACACATCACCATCAGTGCTAGTTATTTTGAAGTCAGTGATAATGAGTTTGAAATGTTTCTTCAGTATAACTGATTTACATTTCCTTCATAGTGTTGTTAATATCTTTTTGTGATTTTATTGGCTATATATCTTCCTTAGTGAAATGCTATTGAAATTTTTCATTCATTTCTGGATTTAGGTGTGGCTTTCTCTGTTGAGTCTAGGAATTATTGACTACAGACATTAACTCTTGATCAGACTTGATTTTTTATTTGTTTGGTCTGTTTGCCTTTCTGATTGTTGATGGCTGTTTGCATAATGCAATTAATTTTAATGCAGTTCATTGTGTATTTTCTCCGTTCATTTTATGGATTGTTTTATGCTACTTTTTTAGTTAATTTTATACATACAATAAGGCTAATTGTACATGGAAGTTCCCATTTCTTCTTCTGCATGTGAATGTACACATTTCCTTTCATTTCTTGGAAAGAAGTCTTTGTTCTTATTGAATAATCATGCCAAGTATGTTGAAAACCATTTGACTATATGTACAAGAGTGTATTTCTTCATTCTATCCCATTGCTTAAAATATCTAACATTTTATTATATTTTTTCTATAAAGGTGATGTACAGAGGGATTACAGTTACATTTCTTATAAAACAGTGCTGCCTGTTAAATATATAAATTTATTGTAACTTCTGTTTGAAATCAGAAAGTTTGATACAAATGTTTTGTCTTCTTTTACAAGATTATTTTGGTAATTTGGGATACTTTGTTTTCCTGTTTTAGCAAAAAGAAAGAAGGAAAGAAAGAAAAAAGAAAGAAAGAAGAAAGAAAAAAAGAAAATGAGATTGTGCTAAGATACCTAACCATTTATCTATCTTTTTTCTTTTTCATACATTTTATTGTAATTAATAGAAGGGTTACATTATATTCATCAGATAGACGGTACATTACTTCACAAACATTAATACCCTTTCTCATGTCATGGACCCCATTTCCCTCCCCTCCTCCTCCCCATCCCTCCCCAGCACAACTTGATTTCCCCCCTTCCCTCTCCTATTTCAAATAACCAATTAAGCATATATAAAATGTATCAGATAACAAAGTAAAATATTGTAACAATATGAGATAACCGAGGGATAGGAAGAGAGATGAGAAATAAATAGTACATTAAAGACAACAATCACTCTATCTTTTGACAGTATTAACATGATGATAACATTAAGACCTGGATATGCAAAAGCAGAGTATTTTTCAATTATATTTTCTGTGATTTATTTCTTCAGTATATTTTTATTTCACTGATTAGTTCATTTCTAAACATTTAATTACTTTTCATGTTGTGGTAAAATGAAGAATTCTTATTATGTATTATTGGATTGAACAATGTTGGTGTCTAGTGCTATTCCCAACATCCCATGGTTGAAAATAATCTATTTTCTTCAAAAGTATTCCACTAGGCATTGGATTAGCATCACCAAAGAGGTGAGAATAAATTCTTTCTTTCTTTCTTTCTTTCTTTCTTTCTTTCTTTCTTTCTTTCTTTCTTTCTGTTTCTTCCTTTCTTTTTTCTTTCATTCTCTCTCTCTCTCTCGCTCTCTCCCTTCCTTCCTTCCTTCTTTCCTTCCTTCCTTTCTTTCTAGGTCACTTTTTGCCTAGTTATTTTTGATCTAACATCTTTGATGTATTTTGTAAATCTATTGATTTTACAAATGTGTACATATGACAATATTCATTGAGTAGAATCATTTAAAATGAATTGCTTATATGTAGTTAATAACTCCCATTCAGATTACTGGTATTTCTAAACATGCTCTATTTTTCTACTATGGGTTCAGATGTTGTCACAGGTATTTCTGAGTCAGTATGTCAAAGAAAATTAACATTGCTTTGTTCTTTGACAATTTTTTACTGATATACTATTTCTCCACTACTGAAAAAGTCTCTGCTGTTCTTTATATCACTGTGTGATTGAAAAAGACAGCTTTTGATTTGCAAAACTACTATATTGTGCCTCAGAGAAACCATTAGCAAGCAAAGAGGAAAGAATAAGAAGAGAACTCTCAATATATTCCTTTTGACACAACAATAATTGCTCTATTTGACATTGTTTTGTTCACCAGAATTGGAAATAAGCAAGCACATCTCAAATTAGAATCAACACAGGGCTTTAAAAGCAGTCAACAAATTCATAATAAGTGAAGTAAGCCAGACTCAAAGAAACATGGGCTCCATGGTTTTCCTAATTTGTAATAGTATATGTCTAAGATATTCTTATCAAAGAATCACAAGAGCTATCTATTAAGATAGCTATAAACCCACGACCATATAAAAAGATGCTAATGGAAATGAACTCCAAGATATGGAAACAAGAGGATTTTGTTGTTGTTTTAATGCATTGTGTGGAGCTATTTCTTTTTTCCTCCTTAGGCTTATCCTCTTTTGTCACTCTTTTGGATTGTGGTAGCCTGTGTCTTGTATATACATTTATCGAATTTGCGGAAGAAAAGGAAACTTACAAAGTGGTGAGACAAAGGACAAGGAGTAAGCCAATGCAATAGCAATGCTCATAAGACAGTATTATGGAAAGGAACTTTACAATAGGTGTGTGGGGGAGATGGAAAGGGAGAGGTAACAATATTTGACAAGTAATATGCTCATTACTTTACTTATGTAATTGTAACGCCTCTGTAAATTACCTTTAAAATAAAACAAAATATTATTAAAAATAAAAATATTAACCATGAATGCTTTCATTTGTTATTACTAAATGACAGATAGCTGCTAAAAGACCAATAGTGAAAAATAAAAGGGAAAGATTTAGATATAAGTGCAACCTCTGACATGAGAATATAAAACTCAGACTAAATAGAGATGTGCATTTAATTTGGCCTTTCTTTGAAGATCATGTTTATTTCATTTGTTTGGACATGCCTTTGATTTAGGTAAAATGGCAATTATTGCATTAGATCTGACTATATTCCTTCAACTGCTATTGCTGAGTGACATATCTTCCCCAAATCTATCTGTCTGTCTATCTATCTATCTATCTATCTGTCCATTTATATTGATCAAAATACTTTAATCAATATTGCATGGCAGTACTACATTTGTGGATTGTTTTTCAACATAGTTTTCATATCAAAGCTAATTTACTATAATGAAACATATACTGTTT
The DNA here is from genome assembly GCF_031878675.1 of Megascapheus bottae. Lineage (NCBI taxonomy): Eukaryota > Metazoa > Chordata > Mammalia > Rodentia > Geomyidae > Megascapheus > Megascapheus bottae. Next base: position 29,017,310 of record NC_143515.1, read on the forward strand.
CTGTGTGTACACAAAATGAAAATTCTCATAGACAAATATTTTGTATATGTTTATTTTGCATATTTATTATACTAAAATAACTTCAATAGAAATCAACTTCAATTACCATGTTATTATTAATTAAAAATTAATGCTTTGGATTTCCAACATATATTTTTCTATCTGAGGTTTATTTTTGATTTTTGTTTATTGTAAAAGTCCTTAAATATCCATCCAAAATCTAGTGATTGAGAAAAAGCAGAATAATTGCCATTCAAATTTCCTTAAGATATCCCAACTTGCTTGATTTACTTGAAAGAGTGTTTAGTGGGAGGAGCAAAGACTAGTGTACTAAATAGCAAACATTTATTATGGTGCTACATGCCTCTAATTCCACTTAAAAGGGCCACATACAACTATAACCACTGAATGAAATGTCAAATTCCATAATAAAAAATGCTAGAATGTTTTGTTGTCTTCACATTATTCTATTACTAATTATAATCCCTACCAATGGGAATTCAATCATTTTCATCTACTTTTTCTAACTTAACCTAATACAAGATTACTATATATATTATCTGGGTTATTAGAGATGGACATTAAAGTAAGCTTTCTTTGGTTTAGATCTACTAATTTACATTGTACTCATTTGTTGTGCTTTTTGACTTTTGAACAATTCTAAAGTAGTGATACTTAAGAATATTTCCTATAGCTAAAAACATTGACATTTTCATTTATGACTGGATCTCAGTAAGTAATCTATGTTGGTGGAAAAAAAAAACATTCTGAATTCACCTTCTCCTTGAACTTACTAAAAAGTGCCTCTAGGAACCCTAAAATTGGGAATTTTTATAGCAAACTCCCGGTGGCATATTAGAAACTTGTGTGACTATAACTGAAAGGCATCTGATTTAAAAAATTAACTCAAGTACTAGTTTATAGTTATTATAAGTAAATGTATATATAAACTATCATTGATAATATAGCTTACATCCTTTTTCCAGATCATATATAATACATTTGTAGATGCTTCACTGATCATTTATAAATATCTGAAAAATGGTGAGTATATATATCATTTATATATAAAACCCCTGTGCTGTTGAAGTCCAGGAGTTAAACAACTTTTACAACAGTATTTTGCACTTATTGGTTTCAAATTTTCCTGTTACCAGTTTGATTCAATATTATCATCTTATCAAGTGATGACACACTGTTTTGTTTTCAGATTTTCATGCTAGTCACTAAGTAGGGGAAAAATAAGATACTATTCTAAAGCAAAGTCATCTTGGTATGGTGAATTTCTACCATTACTCAGTAAGACCAATCTGTGTTCTCCCAGGTAGTTTACCCACTTCATGGCCAGGTATCTTTGGATAAATGTCTTCCCATTTTGTATATTCAAATTAAAATGACAGAATTTCTGTTGTTATCTTAAGTAGTTTAAAATATTTTAATAATTTTTAGTGTATTACTTATTTGAGAACAAGTGGACAATAAGGTCTGTACTGTATTTGTCATTCAACCTTACCCTTTATATGCGGGGCAGATAAAGAGCAAAGAAATTGAGAAGAGAGTGCAAACAAGAAACAAGATTGATGATGATCCATTTTTATGAAGACCCATTAGGACTGTGTAACTACAAAATAAATAAGAATTAGTTCACTTCTTGGATAGATGACTTCCCATGAAGATAAGCTGGGAAACTGGATGGAATACATAGGTTATGAGAGCAGTACCAGAACTAATGGAAAGCCATGAAAAAAATCACTTATATTAGTTGTGTTGTCTCTGCACAAGCATCTGGGTGCACTTTAATTGCTATAGAATGATAACATGCTAATCTCATTAATATTTTAAAATATTAAATATCATACTGTAATAGTAATATATTACTGTAAGTAATAGACATTTGATGACAAAAATCCAAGTATTTGATACAGTGTTCGCTACGCTGTGATTCATTTGTAAAGACAGTAATTATTTTTTACAAATGTACCATGACACTGACAGAATCATTTTCCTGAAAAAGAAAGATATAGTAAACATATCTGACACAATCTGAAGATGTCTGCACCATAAATTCATGTTTTGTAATCCCATCTCTCAGTATGTTAGTAGAGGAGTTAGGACCTTCAAACACATAAGCTTGACTTAGTTTTGTGACTCAGGAACTTACAAATGAGAATGCAGACACCTAGAGATGTAAGGGAGCAGTGAGAATGGAACTTCGTTGAGAAGTAAACCATTGTCAGTAATTAAATCTTCTCAGGTCTAAACTATCATTAAGAAGTTCATGTATACTGATAATAAGGAAGTCAGTGTGTGTAGTTATCTGTGCTGTAGTGGTCCAAATAGATTAACACAATTTGCAAAATTACAAAGATCAACACCAATTGGAAATATGCCAAAATGCATAATGTGCATTAATGTGATCATCAATTATTACTTTCAGTTATAAACTGAGAGAGGGTTAGAGTGGAGTGTGATCTCCTGTTGGAAAAAAAACAGCTGCCCTTAGTTATCCATAAATGAATAAAATTATTCCAGATCTTTGCATATTAAAATAGTAAGTAGTATATATATTATCCATTTGAGGAGATGAGAAATCTAAGAATCTTGGTTTCATGAGTTTTCCTGAATTTGCAAAAAAAAAAATTCACAGCTGAGTTCGTGACCAATGTACAGATTCAGTTCAAAGAGTTTCATAGAGAGACTTTTTTCCACCCCAGCTTCCGCATGTGAGTGTTAAGAGGCCTGATATCCTCCTGACACAAATCATGCCTTCTGTCATAGCAAATGGTGTGTCCAGAGTGAGCATTGACAATAGACATAGCATTAGTACATCACACAGATATCAGATTCTTTCCATAATCTGAACTTTAAAATGAAATATTTTTAGAACTTCCCAGAAGCAAGTCAAGCTGACACCTAAAGGAAGGGTTATTAATCAAGTGTAGAGATTCTAGGACGTGAAAATAATCACTAGCCCTCTTCTATACAGTGAACCTGCTTAACTTTTCCCATGCATTTTTAATAGTAAGATATCTACTAGGTAAAATTCAAGATAACCAAGAAGGTGCAAATAAACCAGCATGAAAAGAATGCATAGCTTGGCACCAGTGGCTCGTGCCTATAATCCTAGCTCTACAGGAGGCTGAGATCTGAGGATCACGATTCAAAGCCAGACCGGGCATGGAAGTCCAGGGAGTCCATCCACTTAAACAACCGGTAAAATGAAAGTGGCCTATGTCTCATCAGGTAGAGAGCTAGCCTGGAACTGAGAGTTCAGGAACAGCACCCAGGTTCAGTGGTCAAGCCTCATGACTGACAAAGAAAAAAAAAAAAGAGCATAAATGAAGGGACCTAAAATTCTTGTGAGATTTTTGAAATTTATTATTGTGATGATGAGATACTGTGTACAAACTGAACTATACAATTTGTGAATGAGGGTGGGTGGAATCATGAAGGCAAAACTGGAAGAAAATAAATGAAAGGGTAAAGAAATATACTCTCCCTGACTTACATAACTGCAGCCCGTCTGTATATCATCTTTACACTAACAATAAATAAATAAATGTATAAATAAATAAAAAAACAATCCTGCGTGGCATACCAGCAAATATTAAATAGAATGTCCAGAAACACAAAAGAAAAATACAAGGTAACACAGAGAATTAATAATCTAACAAAATTCAGAATAAGATATACAGAATTGTCCAGGGGTGTGTGGGCTCATGAAAATATTCCTAGCCACTCAGGAAGCAGATATCTGAGGATTAAAATGAAGTGAGAAGCCAGCCTACCTGTAGATAGATATGATACACTATTCTAGTCACATTCTAGGCCAGCTTTCTACCACTGAACCACAACTTCAGCCCTAGGGCATACATAGTTCAATAAAATTCTTCCAAGGATATGAATAAATATATAAAATGATTATTCTTTGTGGGATGAATTCATTACTAATATTGTCCATTTTCTTGAGTTTCATACATTTTATGAATAACATATATGTATAATATATACATATATATTATACACATATGTACATATATAGCATTCCTGTCAGGAAAGACTATGAAACACTTATCTCCAATTATCTCCTAAAGAAAAGTGGAAAAATATGTTGAGGGACAACACCCAGGCTTTAAGTTCAAGCCCATTGACTATCACATTATAAAAAATTTGCAGAATAAAAGAAAATTAATTGAAGACTTTGAAGGCTTAGATTTCTTTCCTATGTCTTTAAGCACCCAAAACAAGATCATACAGTTGCTGTTCATAGAGAGATCTACAGAAGGAAAACAATGTAATACAATCATAAACAATATGCAGAATCAAGGTAACATATAGAAATATTGAAATCTAGATTTACCACAAGAAACACACTTAACATAGACTACTGATTAATATCATATCAGAAATACTGCAGCTTTATCTTATTTATTTACTTTCAGTAATTTATCAGCAATTTCTAGGGGTAATTGTCACCCTAATTTCTATGCAAATCTTTATTGATTAATGATAATGTAATTTCAAAACAACCTAAATATAGAAATGAGTTAGCATCAGAAATTATAGTCTGATTCAGAGTTGCAATTTTATAAAATACATGGTAATTATAATAAAATTGTAATTTACTATCAGTTTACTGGGTAGATTTTCAAAATGAAGTAGATCAAATACTGTCATAGTATTTTGTGTTCTTGCAGTGCTGGGACTAGAATCTAGGCCTTGTACATTCTAATTTTGTCTATTTTCTTTGGTTTTTAGACATAATTGAAACTCATAATTAATGATAGGAAGTATATTTATTGACAGCTATTGTGATACCAATTTATTAAAGGAAAGTGATGTTCAGTCTGCTAAATCAGCGGTGTATTGAGAATGACTGGCTTCTGCTGAAGCTCATGTATTCCTCTTTCCCTTACTCTGCTCAGAGATATCATCTTGTTAGCTTTCATTTGGCCAGAGGGAATTTTTACACCATGGAAATCTGAAAATACTACAAATCTGGCTTATTTATAAGAGAAATCTCATTGTTAAATATTTACCATCACACCCAATAATAAGTAAAACCAAACAATGACATGTTAGAAAATATATCCATTAAACAATTCATATGTCTCCTGAAAGATACAGATGTCTAATACATTTATTTGCTCAAGAATAATAACATTCATATTTAATAACTGCTACCAAGCATCTTCTTTCTGCAACTGTTATTTCATGTTCTTCCTGTCATTTTACTTGCCATTTAAGCTGTTATTATTTTGATTTTTTCTTAAGTCATTTGTTTAAGGCTTATTCTCATGTAATTATGCACAAAATCTTAGTAAGATTTACACTTCTATTGGTCATTATTTACAAAACAAGAAGGTCTTAGAGAAATGACTATAGATTTGGTTACACAAAATAACATAAAAAATGAGAAGTATATAAATATAAGACATATTAATAAAAACCACATCCTACTGAGGGAAACACAGGTTTTTTAAATCACAGGTGCTAATGAGACCATACCTGACAAGGATGGAAAAACAGAACATTTTCACAGGCATATGATAATAACAGATACTAAAATTTTAACCAGTTATACCAGGAAAGGCTCATGCACAAGATAGGAAAAATGCAAATTCTCCTTATTTGGCATGGTTTTATACAGTTGTTGATTTTTTTTTCTTTTTTTTTCAATTTTATTGTCAGGATGATGAATAGAGAGGGATTACAATTACATTCATAAGATAATGAGTACTTCTTGAACATTGTTACCCTTCCTATGTTTTTCTCCCACTTTTCCTCCACCCAGCCCTCTGCAAATGTAAAGAGTTCGTTTCATTGGTTTCTAATATATGCATTTGAATAGCTCATCTTAGAGAGGAAACACTCTTTTCTTTCATGTTAGAAACAGAGTAACTAAACCACACTTAGAAAGTTGTTAGAAGTTTACTCCTCAGGTCCAATTCAGATTTACAAAGATGGAATTAGCATTTTCTGAACATACAATGGTAAGATATACACATATTAAATTTGTTAATGTACCATATATATAATTTTTATATGTCATTTTCACTGGCTGTGCACTTACATAAATTAGCTCACTGGTCCAATATTTTAAATGATTATGATGTTATTGCACTCAGTGTTTTGTTTTCTTTTTTTTGGTCATAGTGCTTGAATTCTGGGCCTGGGTGCTGTCCCTGAGCTCTTCAGCTCAAGGCTACTGCCCTACCCCTGGAGCCACAACCCCTCTTCTGGTTTTTGAGAGGTTAATTGGAGATAAGAATTTCAGGACTTTAGTGCCTGGGCTGGCTTTGAACCATGATCCTCATATCTCAGCCTCCTGAGTACCTAGGATTACAAGTGTGAGCCACTGCTCCCGGCTGGGCTCAATATTTTGTCACTAAAAATTTCTAAGAACTGTGTAGTTCATATGATCTGATATTTAATCAAGTCTTTGCTCTACAGCAAGAGATTATATAAAGTCATATGTATATATATAATTTATAGAGTTCTCTACTATATATTTTATTTATACTATTTATTTTGCTATTTGAAAAATAGAATGTCATGTGTCTTCTCTACAATGACTTTTTTCTTTTTTATTGTATGTTATTTTCAGGGTAACATATAGAGAGTCTACAATTACGTTCGTCAGTTAGTGGATGCATTACTATGGAACATTAACATTCCTTCTCATGTTTTTGTTCCCCTTTCCCTCCCCTTACCCTCTCCCAATCATCTTGTTTTTCTCCTTCCCTATTTCAAATAAAGAAATAAACATATATTCTATTCCAGATAACAAAGTCAAATATAGCACATTTTTCATCCTTATATGACAGTTTTAAATTATAGGGACTACTTCATATATCTTTGAGAAAAATAAAACATACATTAATTTAAAAAGTGTGTTAATTGAAACCTACTAGTTTTCATTTTGAGAGATGGAAGGTATCTATCTTTCTTAATTTTCTAAGACAAAAATTATTTATATAATTATATACAAATTATATGTGTTGATACTCCATTATGGGAAAGGACAATTGAATGCATTACAGGTATCATGAATTCTTTCAACTTTATTATTAAAACAATGATGACTGTTCTATTAGACTTAGTAATAACAATGCTTTATTTGATCTGCCTACATAGTATAGCATTAAATTCTGTCATGAACATTGTGAGTTTATGAGTTACCATGCATTGAAACTAAGAAAGGTATCTTGAGGAGTGATTCAATAGAATACCGTTAGGTCAAGTTTAAGTAAATGCCAGTATTTCAGTTGGACATCAATAAGATCAAGATATATTGAACCTGGAACATAAACAATCTGGAAGTCAGAAGTTGGTGAATATGTCATATGTTAGATGATTTGCAGGTACATTTTTGTCTGGTGGGATAATTTTCTCACATCCTAATTATCTCTCATACTCTGTAGTGGAAAGAACATTTCCAGTCTTTGCTTACTTTTATAATATTAACTACAGTGTTGTTTGCAATAAGAACAATTGTACACATACACTTTTAGATATCTCAGAAATTTAAATCAACTATAACTTATGCATATGTACATTTATAAACAGGAAGAAAATTCACTGCTGTATAAATATATATATATTGACATAATAACATGATCTTTAATTTTTCTATTCAAAAAGAACACAAATAATAGTATTTTTTACTATTTTTATTGTAATTAATAGAAGGGTTACAGTTATATCTGCCAGATAAAAGATGAATTACTTCATATATATTGATATCCTTTCTCATGTCTTGGTCCACATTTCCTCCCCCCACCCCTGCCCGTCATTTTGTTTTCTCCCCTTCCCTTTCCTACTTCAACTAAACACATAATCATATAACAAGGTAAGATACTGTAACAATATGAGAATAATCAAGGGACAACAAAAGAGATGAAAAATAATATAGTACATTATGAACAACAATCACATACTATGTGGTTCTTGTTTACATATCCTAGAGATCTTTTCATTTAGCCTCATCCTATATGACCTTATGTATCTAGGTTTTGCCCTATTGTAAACCTCTGCTAGGAGAGTCCAAGGTTTATATTAATTATGACAAATGAGGGAAACCATTGAGCCTATGTTCCTTTGAGTCTGGCTTACTTCACTTAATAGATTTTTCCAAGTCTTTCCATTTTCTTACAAATGGGGTGATGTTGTTCTTTCTCATGGCAGCATAGAATTCTGTTGTGTATATATATATATCACATCTTGTTGATTCAATCATCAGCTGAGGGGCATCTGGGTTGGTTCCATATCTTTGCTATGGTAAATAGTGTTGCAATGAACATCATTGTGCTAGTGGGTTTAGTAAGTCCTTGTTTCTGGACGAATGGGTAAATGCCAAGTAGTGGAATTACTGGGTAATAGGGGAGCTCTATGTTTAGTCTTTTGAGGAATTCCCATACAGCTTTCCATAGTGGTTGAACAAGTTTTCACTCCCACCAACAATGTAGTAGTGATCCCTCCTGGCCAGCATCTGTTATTAGATTTCTTTATAATAGCCATTTTAACTGGAGTGAGGTGGAATCTCACAATTGTTTTGATTTGCATTTATTTTATGGCCAGATATATGGAACATTTCTTCATGTGTCTATAGTCCCTTTTTACTTCCTTTTCAGAGACTTCAGTTTCTCTTTGAGTTTTCGGCCCACTTTTTATGGAATGTTTTTTTCTTTGAGGATTTGTTTTTAAGAGATTCAATTTTTTGACCTGTAGTTATATTTTAGATATGAGGCCCTTGTCTGTTGCATGCTTATTGAAAATCTTCTCCCACACTGTTGGCTTTCAATTAGCCTGCTAGTTATGCCCTTTGCCATACAGAAGCTCTGCAGTTTAATGCAGTCCCATGTATCCAAATTTTTTAATTTGTTGTGTTTTTGGGTCAAGGAGACCTAGTGTATCTCTTATTCCTTCTTGTAAATTTTTCACTGTATCTGCTCTTACCTTGAGGTCTTTGATCCATTTGGATTTAATCCTGGTGCAGGGTGACACAGAAGGATCCTACTGCAGGTGCTTAACCATTTCTGCCAGCAGCACTTGTTGAAGAGACTGTCTTTCTTCCATTCTATTTTTTGGTTCCGTTTTCAGTTTTTTTACTGTTTAAAAAACATTTTTACCAATGAATAATCAAAATTTTATTATAGAAACTTGCCACAATAATAATAGCTTCTCGGGAAACATAGGTCATGGGATTGTAGTTTGAAGTTATCATAGTCATAAATCTTCATGGCAATTAATATCTGGCTGAAGTGGTACCTCGCTATGATCCCAGTTATAGCAAAATACTGTCATCCATGCAGACTCATGGATGGGAGAATGCCTACCTACCAAGTCGTTTCATTGAAATTACAACTCCACATATGTGTAACTTTGAAAAAAACACGTATAACAAGAAGTTATTTTTAGATAAACCTTAACTTTAGAATATTTTGAAGATGCAAAATGTCACAAAATATTATTATTATTATTATTACTATTGGTATTAGATGTTTTGTTCTGCACATAATAATAATACTGTCAATCTCATACTTGTGACTCATAGGTGATACAATCCTAACTACTTCAAATTATTAAAAACTGAGTCAGTCTCTCATTTTTTATGAATAAAAAGTCAATTAAGTTTTTACTGTGAGGAAATAGCATGTGACATCTAACAGAAAACAACAGCTGTAATTCCTGAATTTGTGGAACTTCTCTTTTTATTGTCAATAGCATGGATGCACTTGATAACAGAAAAATGATGCATTAAATATAGACAAAATTCACATTGTAAAAATCTGGATTTAATTTTACTATGTGTAGTTTTCTTTTTTTCTTGTGAAGGATGAGCCTATTCTTTATAAAACCAATGTTTTAAACAGAACCAAAAAGCCCCTCTGTTGAACTGGACACTTCCTAATGTAAAAAGTGCTCATAAAGAAAACTTATTTTATAATTGGATGATCAGGAGCCCAGTCAACAAATCAGTTTTTCTTAAACTTAGAAGCATAAATGAAAGTTTGTCTGATCATACATGTTTGGACTTCCGGATTGTCTTTGAAGAGATGGTGCAATAACTCTTTTGGAAGTGTGGTACCAGTTCCCTGCAAGCAACTTCAAAGAGGCCAATGGTCTATCGCTTCTAATTGGGGTACACAAAATGAAGAGAAAAAGGCATTGTTTCTTCAAAGCTGTTCAAAAAAGCTTCATGAAAGATTGTAAAGCACTGGGAGACTTGAGCTATGTCTCCCACATGTTGAAGTCTGAACTTTGGGCCTAGTACTAGCTAGGCAGATGGTCTTCCACTATACCTAGCTTGTCTATTGATTTAGGGTCCTGATCATTTTTTTCCTGTTCTGACCAAAACCTGCAGTCTTCCAACTCTTGGAATCCTTACTAGTTGTAATTATCAACATTAGCCCCTGCACCCAGCAGGCCATATCACTTTGAATTATAAATCAGCCCTATGTGTAGTTTTCTTAACTGTATACTTCTAGAAGTGAACAAGTTATTAACAGAATAATGTTGAGCACAATATTGATTATTAAATAAGGAATATTAAATTTTAGTTAATACATATACTCAGTATTTACATGATAGGGTTAATGATAATGTTCCTTGATTTAGATTACTTCTCTGATTTGTAGAGTAGGAAAGAGAATGTGTATATTTCCCTATAGACAGAACCATAATTGATTTTGTGCATTTGAAAATGTAACGTTTAGAGAGCAAAACAGTGTAATTGAGAAGAAATATTGAAAGAGCAGAACTATACTTGGAAAATCATTTTCAACAACTACATGAAAATTATACAAAATGCACGTAGATTAAGATCTATTCATATTTTATGGATATGTAATTTTCCAATTTCCACAAGAGCAGATATCAAACTCAGATCCGATCTATTATTTCCCATATGATCTCCCCTTCTACAAACTGTGATTTCTCTTAGTCTCCTCATCTCCGTTTCATGATCACTAGATTAGTCAACCATAAAATACCATTTAGTGGCATGGGGTATCATTTTAATGAACTGATTGCCTTGGTGAGTCTCACTGGACAAAATTTTTCAGCGTAAGAAGGAAGAATATTATTAGTTGCCCAGAATTGGAATTAAACATTATGAAACTGCAAGACTGGGATTACATTAGCCTTACTTTAAAATAGTACTATAGTTCAGTTTAATAGTTAGGCAAAAGTTTATTTGCTCTATGAAGTATATCAGACAGGGTGGAAAAACACTGTAATCCCTGAAATCTGAGAAGAAGAAACAGGTCAATTATGAGTTCATGGCTACCCTGGTAACAATTAGTCAAATTCTATCTCAAAAGTGAAATATAGAAGTACCAGAACATGAATGGCTCAAATGAAAGACTTTATGTTGCACATGAAGCCTAAGCGATTAATCCCCAGTACTGAAAAATAAGGAAAATGTTAGGGTCATCTCACTCAGTTGTCTATATTATTAATTCATTCCGTTAACACATAGAATACTATGTGGAATGCACTGGTACTCTCAAATATTTATTCTTGTTAAGAATAAAATGCATACTACACAGAAAATTTGCAGTGGAAAAAAGTCTTAAGGACATTGTAATGATGATTTAGAAAAGTGAGAATTAAAGAATAGAGAAAAAAATAGAATCATGGGCATTTTGAAGAGAATATAACTTATTTTCCCAGTGACAAAGGATACATATTCTAATATATACTATTACATTTTAGTAGGATTTCTAGAAAAAAAGATGTAATGTAAGTAAGAAAGAATAAATAATATAAGTTACATTGTTAAATGAAATATCCTATGATTTTTGTATTTTGATTTCTGGAACAAATATAGCTTTACTAATTAGATGATGAAATTTTTTGTATGGATAGATTGCTACATTGTAAATCCCAGGTCTCATGTGTCCAACATTAAGATGATTTTTAATTAAAGTCCTTATAAGATATCCACAGTGCATAATTAATTATAAATTCTAATTGCAAAATGGGCCAGAGATGCCATTCTCAAGAGTGAAATAGCCATCTGTCAGAGTATAAAACAGGTTCACTCTATGAGGTTAAGGCTAATACTAAGTTTTCACACAGCGGGTCAACTGGACTAATTGTCAAGATTTTTAACATCAATTTTACTTCAAATTTTGTAACACTTCTTCACTAAATAGACAAAAATCTCAAATCATTAAATACCAAAATATATCCAAGTCATAAAAATCAATAATCTAAGGAATATAAATTGCAAAATGCACCTTGAATCCTATATTATGTATATTATTTACTCAATAATTATGAAATGATATATAAATGTCAGAAAACTATGGATGTTTTGTGTAACCAGGAAATTCTCAACAAAATCTTAATATAATGCTTATAAACTAGTGGAAAGTCATAAACACCAGTTTCAGAAACAGCAAATTTTATTGATCAATGATATAGTTTACCTGTGCGCAGATAGCTTATGGCTGTAATCCTAGCTACTCAGGGGCTGAGATTTGAGGATCACAGTTCAAAGCCAGCCTTGGCAGGATCATCAATGAGACTTTTATCTCGTTAGCCACCAGAAAACTACAAGGGGTGCAGTGGCTCAAGTGAAATAGTGCTAGTCTTGAGCTGAAGACTCCCATGACTGACCAAAAATAAAAATAAAAATAGTTTACTAGTTACAAAATTAAATAAGACTTTCTGATTTTCTGGATATAGTTCAGATTTACTGATGGCCTTGTCAGGACATTTTCTCCCATCTTCCTTTACAGATACCCCAGTGAAAATACTTAATATCTTTCTAAGATATTGCCATCAATTAAATAGTGTCAAATATTTTATTAAATAACACATATAATTATTACCAAGTAGTCACCAGCTGTCATAGAATAGTTTGGCATGCATTTGAGTAACTGGAAAAACAATTATTGAAGGAATATTTCAATAAAATGTTTATTGGAAATGCTTGTTGCAATGCATAACATCTTCAGCAAACTTTTCAAAATGTTTAGTAGCTTCAGCTCCCTCTCACAATGCAAGAAGCTATTCTGAATAACAAGATTTAATAATTCTGTTAAATAAGAGTTAAAAATGCAGTTCAAGCTCACTAACACATATCATCTTAGATGTCTCAGTAGGCTCTCCTGCATGCCTTAATCAGTAGCTATTGTCCTTTATGCTGCGTGTATCTTTTTTCATATATTTTTATTGTAATTAATAGAAGGTGCATTATTATATTTAATGAAATGTAAAATATTTTAATGAGAAGATTGTATGCTATTTATTGCATGGAACTTATGGACAACAATCAAACATTAAATGAGGACATAGAATCAACCATCTCACACTATATTGGAAATTCCCTAAGGGAAAGGATTATGTCTTAGATGACTTTTTCCTAATAAAAATGTTCTTTAAATTGTCATAGATTATACATTTATATGTCCCTAATCGCCTAATTAATAAAAGAAAGGAAAGATACAATCTAATATTTGGGCATACAGAGAAAGACCTCAGGATTCAAATGAAACTCTTAATGATGCATATTTCTCTGTGTTAGTAATCCACCATAAAATGCTGTTGTTTTCCTTTTAAAAGACAATCACATGAAGAAATGTTCAAAAGAATGAAATTCTTCAATTTATAAGGACATTGCTTAGTTTCTTAATGTTATCTATTCTTACCATTTTTATTTTTGCCCTGGCTAGTTCTCCTTAAGCCTTATTGCTTGTTCCTGGTGGTAGGTTTTTCTTCATATATTTTTATTGTAAGTAATAGAAGGGTTACTTTATATTCATCAGATAGAAGGTACATTACTTCACAAATATTCATACCCTTTCTCATGTCCTGTTTCCCATTTCCTTCCCCCCGGCCCCCTCACAACTTGATTTCCCCCCTTCCCTCTCCTATTTCAAAAAACCAATTAAACATATAAAAATTTATTAGATAACAAGGTGAAATATTGTAACAATATGAGATAACCAAGGGACAGCAAAAGAGATGAGAGATAACATAGTACATCAAGGACACTCATTATATGGCTAGATTTTTTTTTTCATTTTGTATGTGAATGTATTTCTCTTGTTAAACCAAAGACTAGAATCCTGTAAAGGCTTTTCATGCATTTCATGCATAGTTTTCATACCAGCGTGAAACTGTACCATTGGTTCTCATGAGCACATGAGTGTGCAAATGCTCACTCATTAACAGGGAGGACTTTTTGCTGATCAACATCATGTTGCTACATTTAAATGTTGGTTTAAAAAAATACATACTCTTTCACACCACATGGACTCCTAGGTCCCAATTGTAGGGAAGAAAAGGTGAAATTTATTTATGGAGTAAGCATTTTGTATTGCTCCATTTTATGACTACAATGTCTTACGACATTAGTATAATTTTCGTAAAATTTCTGATCTGTCACATTTTTATTCTTTAAATGACTACTGAAAAGTAGTAGCTTAATAATATAAGCTGCTATAAAAGCATCTGGTAGGACTGACAGCTTCTATTCCAATATGACAGTATGCATACATGTTCATTAGAGTCAAGGAAGAATGCCGATGTATAATAGAGCAATGTTGATTATTTATACAGAAAAATGAGACAGCTTGTCAATTTGAAATAAATCTAGTTTTTTTGTAGTATATTGAAGAAGAAAACTTCTCTAAATATTTCCTTGTTGTTGGGGATTAAAGTGGTCATTTATGTGTGTGTGTGTGTGTGTGTGTGTGTGTGTGTGTGTGTGTGTGCCTCTTTGTGTGCTACTTTGTTTCTTTTTTTCTTTCGCTAGTCCTAGAGCCTGTCAGGGCCTGGGCACTGTCCTTAGTCTTTCTCATGGGTATCGGGTATTTTTTTTTTTTTTCTGTGTATTTGGTAATGAGAAATTGTACTCAGGGACTCTTGTATGCTAGGCAAGGAATCTACCACTAGGCCATGCTCCTGGCCAAATTTTATTTATTTTCTGTTTGTATGTAGTAACAAGGAATAGAACCCAGGGCTTCTCGAATGCTAGGCAAGCACTCTAACACTAATCCACAATCATTGTCAAGGAATTTTTTTTTTTTTTTTTTACTCAAGAGAAGGACTCTACCACTTGAGTAACAGCCCACTTCTGGTGTTCTTTTATAAATTTTATTGTTATGATAAAGATGATTCATATGGGCAGGGAGTTTGGCCTAGTGGTGCTTGCCTAGCATGCACCAAGACCTGGGTTTGATTCCTTAGTACCACATACTTAGAAAAAGCCAGAAGTGGTGTTGAGGCTCAAGTGGTAGAGTTCTAGCCTTGAGAAAAATCCAAGGACAGTGCTCAGGCCCTGAGCTCAAGCCCAGGACTGGCAAAAAAAAAAAAAAAAAAAAAAAAAGATGATTCACATATGACATATTTTCTAAATATTTATTAGACATTCAAATCACATCTTTATTATAATATTGCTTCCGTATTCTTCATTTTCTTCCAGTTTAGATTTTATTTGTGTATATTTAATAAATTTTATTTGATAAAAGTATTATAATATTTAAGAATGTAGTACAAGAAATAAAAGCATTAATATTATAATGGTATAATAATAAAAATATTATATTTGAATGTATTATATTTTCTAATTCTAATCAATTTGAGTATCACAATTAATCACTAAAATTTCCTCTAAAATGATATATACATTCATATATTATATTCTAAAATATTATTTAATTTTTTCATATCTCACGTACTTATAGCCAAAACTAAATTTGGATCTGGGTGCTGGTGGTGCACGCTTGTAAACCTAGCTACTCAGGAGGCTGAGATCTGAGGATCATGTTTCAAAGCTAAACAGGGCATGAAAGTCCCTGAGACTCTTATCTCCAGTTGACCATCAAAAATATGAAGTGGCTCTGTGGCTCAAGTGGTAGAGTGCTACTCCTGAGCTCAAGAGCTTAGGGACAGCATCCAGTCCCAGAATTCAAGACCCAAGACTGACAAATAGATATAATAAAATAAATATGCCAGACACAGTGGCTCACGCCTGTAATCCTAGCTATTCATGAAGCTGAGATCTGAGGATCAAGCCCAGTCACTAGACTAAATGCGACTCTTATTTCCAATTAACCACTGAAAAACGTGAAGTGTGGCTGTGGCTCAAGTGTAGGGCGGTAGCTTTGAACTGAAGAGCTCAGGGCAGCGCCCAGGCCCAGAGTTCAAGCCCCATGATCCACAAAAAAAAATAAATAAATAAATTTATTTAGCTCTCAGTAAGTATAAAATATGTATTAAATATATAACATATATTTGCTACAAATATGTTAATATATATTAAAATATTCCTACATCGGGGACAGGAGATTGGCCTAGTGATAGAGTGCTTGTACCACATACATAGAAAAAAAGTTAGATGTGATGTTGTGGCTCAAGAGGTAGAGCTCTAGCCTTGAGAAAAGTCCAAGGATAGTGCTCATGTCCTGAGTTCGAGCCCCAAGACTGGCAACATGTGACAGTATGTAATGCATAATCCATAATAGCTGCTCTAATTAGATATTTATGAATATTTTACAATTGTTCAGCTAAAATGTATACTAAGATACATATAATAATTGTTCTACTATCCATTGGATTAAATTGTAGATATACAGACATATTCTAGTTATTACAAATGAGGGAAACCATTCAGCCTATGTTTCTCTGGGTCTGACTTAATTTGATATATATTTTTTTCCAAATCTTTCCATTTCCATACAAGTGGGACAATGGTATTTTTTTCTAATGGACGTGTAGAATTCCATTGTTTATATACCACATTTTCTTGATCCATTTATTAACTGAGGCACATCTAAATTGATTACATATCTTACCTATGGTTAATCAGTGAACATGGTTGTGCTGGTAGCTTCAATGTGGTCTATTAGCTAAATGCTTAGTGGATTTGATAGGTTGTGGGGAAGCTCTGTGTCTAGTCTATGGAGACTAAACTGTGGAAACCGCCATACTGCTGTCCAAAGTGGTTGAACAAGTTTACATTCCCACCAACAGAATTGGTAACATTCCATTTTGGCTGCATTCCATTTTGTCCACATCCCTGCCAGCATCTTTTGTTATTCAATTCTTTTTTTAAAAAATGTTTTATTGTAATTAATAAAAGGGTTACATGATATTTGCCAGATAAAAGGTGCATTAATTCACATACATTGATACCCTTTCATATGTCTTGGTACCCATTACCCTCCCCCCCACCCCCCCCACCCGTCTTGGTTTTCCCCCATTCCCTATCAAATTTCAAATAACCAAATACAAATAAATTCAATATATCAGATAACAAAGTGAGATACTGTACCAATATGACATAACCAAGGGACAGCAGAGGAGATTTGAGACAACATTGTACACTCTTGACAATGGACATTCTAATAGGGGTGAAATGAAATCTCAGTATTGTTTGATTTTCATTTCTTTTGTGGACAGAGGTGTTTAACATTTCTTCATATGCCTTTTGGCCATTTTTATTTCTTTCTTATTCAGAGGTGACTTTCTTTAACTCTTTACCCCTCTTATTAATGGACTGTTACTTCGAGGATTTTTAAGTATATTTTAGATATACTTGTCTGATGCATATCCTGTAAAGATCTCCTGCCATTCTGTGGGTTTTCTGTTTATCTTGCTAGTTATGTCCTTTGCAGTGCAGAAAACCTTCAGTTTGATTCAATTTAATTTATCCAACCTTTCTCTGATTTGTTGTGATTCTGGGTCTTAGGAAGTTTCAACCTGTTCAGAGGAGCCCTAGTATTTCCCCTATCATTTTCTGTAATATTTTCAGAGCATCTAATCTTACACTGAGGTCTTTGATCCATTTGGAATAGATTCTGGTGTAGGGTGATATGTAAGGATCTAAGTTCAGTTTTCAGCACATGCATACCCAGTTCTGCCAGCATCAATTGTTGGAGTGGCTATTTTTCTTCCATCTGATGATTTTGCCTTCCTTGTCATAGGTCTGTGGGTGGGCTTATGAGTCCTCAGTTCTATTCCATTTTTCCTCAGGTCTGTTCTTGTGCTATTGTTAAGCTGGTTTTAGTTCTATATGAATTTTTAAAATTGCTTGTCCAATATCACTGCAGAATATTGTTGGGATTTTGATGGTATGGTATTGCAATTGTCAATAGCTTTGAGAAGTATGGCTATTTTCATGATGTTCAACCCCCTAATGCAGAAGCATGGGGGTATAATTACATTTGGATATGGTTAATTAAATAAGACTCTAAACAGCACAATAAGAACAAAGGAGGATATTCTTAAGAGAGTATCACATTAGCTCAAGAACTACGTGAATATGCCCATATAAAATGATGCTTAGTGAAATGAACTCCAAGAAATGAATGCAGGAGGTGTTGTCTTTCTTTTTTAAATAGTACTGTTTCCAGTTAATTATTTTCTTTTTCCCTTTCAGTTAATTCCATTTTGGCACAGTTTTAAATTTCTGTACCTTTGTCTTGTATATATGTTTAGCTGATTTGGGAAGGAAGGGAAATCACAGAAATGGTGAACCAATTCATCAGAGATTCTAGATACTATGTTGGAAATTAGTTTTACAGGGTTGAGGGAGGGGGGTCGTCAGGGGAAATGTGAGAGAAAATAAGGGAGAAGCTAATATTATTCAAAAAAGAAATGCACTCATTACCTGACCTATGTAACTATAACCCCTGTATTTATCAACTGATAACAAATATAAATTAGAAATCATTTTCAATAGATTAATGTATTTAAAAGATTTAAAAATCATTGAAATAATTATGTGTTTACATTCAAGTTGAGTCTTGTTACAGAAGCCTACTTACGTATCATATTAATTATAAGAATCAAATTGTGATTTTCCTCGGTAATATTAACACAACATTTATTTCTCCTGAGAATAACTACAATGCATTCTTCTTTTCTAACTATAGCTGTCAGAATTTGTGGAAACAAATGTCAAGCTATTTTGTATTTCAAGAATTGTGTTCCTATTTTAAATGTTATGAAAATGCTTAATGAATAGGCTTATATAAATATTGAATAAATAGTATTGAAATTTTAAACACTGTCAAAGTAATCATTGAATTTTCAGCCCTATATTATTTATAGAATAAAATTCATTAGGCATTCTGTAAATAGATAGGTCCATGAAATAAATAGATCTTAAGGGAAATGCATTAAATTCTTTTTTTCATATATTTTTTATTGTAATTAATATTATATTCTCCAGATAGAAGGTGCATTAATTCACAGACATTGATACCCTTTCTCATGCCTTGGATCCCATTTCCCTCCTCCCCTCCCCCACCCTAAATTTTTTTTTTTTTTTCTGGTAAGCTGTGGGGCTTGAATTCTGGCCTGTGTACTGTCTGAGCATTTCAGCTCAAGGCTATTGTTCTAGCCACTTGAGTCACCAGCACCACTTCCGGGTTTTTGATGGTTAATTACAGATAAAAGTCTCAGAGACTTTCATGCCTGGGCTGTCCTTGAAACACAATCTTGGGATCTCAGCTTTCTGAGTAGCTAGGATTACAGGAATGAACCTGACTTTAAATTCTTAATGAAGTACAAAATAATTTGTTGATTGCATATATTATCCCAAATATATTTTTTATTGTAATTAATAGAAGGGTTACATGATATTTGCCAGATAGATGGTGCATTAATTCCCATACATTGATACCCTTTCACATGTCTTGGTCCCCATTTCCCTCAAATATTTTAAATACCTTCTTTAATATTTTTCACATTGAAATTGTGGTTGTTGTTGTCTACACTTTACCAAATGTTGTAAAATCACATAGTTGAATGGAATCTGAAGCATTCTGCCACCTAAACATATTCAATACTGTAGGCAGCCTACTAATTGAGTGTTTCAATTATAACATTTTATTTTTCTCTTTGTTTGTTATTTTCCCTTTTGATCAACACACCATTTTGCACATGTTTGTGTAGCAAATGTGATGTATTAATTTATGTGTATATCATATAATGTGTAACTCAGCATATTTACGACCTATAAATTTAGGTGAGCACATCCAAAATACTATCTTCTACCCAGGTGGGATTTAAAATGTACTATTATCTATAGTTATTCTAAGCAGTGTTAGCTCAGCTTGTAATTACCAATTTTGAGTAAAGAAAATTTTCATGCATATGTATGCTAGATGTACACTTCAGGGGAATAGGTTTGAGGCCTGGATTTTGTTATTTCCTATATTCTATAAATTACCTAGATATTGGTGTTTTTATAAGAATATCAAATATTATCAATGATAGCCATCTCTTTCCCCTATTATATGTATTACTGCTCCAATATATATTCTTATCTACCTTTCTAGTAGCTTTATTTGATTTGTCTTTCTAGTTTCTAGAATTATAAAATTATGATACTTAGCTGATTTTTATTTGAGAATGCACATTTCTTACTGCAAACTGTTTCAAGAAGCCAACTGTTTTCAAGAATGTGTTACTTAATCTTCATATATCTCTAAATTCCAGTCAATTTTATGGTATTTAGTTTTAGTTTTATTTTACATCTTTGAGAAAAAATATTATATAAAATTTGTGATGCATGCAGAAGAATGTTCTGTGTACATTTCAGAAGAATGTGCATACTACATTTATTTACTTGACATATTATTCAAGGACTTTGAAAATAAAAAGTAAAAAGGGGGAATGGAATGCAAATGCATTTGAAAAATCGTAGGAGAAAATGCTGAATTTGGGAGAAGGAACGGGATATCTGTACTCAAGCTGTTAAAAGTACAGTGGAAATTATTTCCACAGAGAAAAGATTTATACACAGAAACATTTCAGGTTAGAATAAAGTGGGATCAAGCGCAAAATCTTGAAAGATGAATAAATAATCAAGAAAACCATTCAGCAAACTATTCCACAGTAAAATGAAACAGAGATAAGTATTTTTTATTTGTTTTGGTTCTACATATTTACTTACAAACATTTTAGGGCCTGAACATTGTCCTTGAGCTTTCTCAAGGCTAGAGTTCTACCAGTTGCTCCACAGCACCACTTCTGGCTTTTTCTAAATATATGGAACCAAGGAATCAAACCCCAGTCTTCATCCATGCTAGTCCAAACTCCCTGTCCCTATTCACAAAGTTTTAAAGACACCTGGAAGCCCTAATACTCTCCTCATCACTTCCTGTAATATTTTCATAGTTTCTGACAGTATATTGAGGCATCTGATCTCTTTTGAATTGATTTTGGTGTAAGGTGATATAAAGATCTAGTTCCAGTTTTCTACATGTGGAAAATCAATTTTGCCAGCATCATTTGTAGAAATGGCTGCCTTTCTTGCAGCCTACGTTTTTGCCTCCCTTCTGAGATAGTAAATAGATATAAGTCTGTTGGTTCATTTTTGAATCTTCTGTTCCATTGTTCCTAGGGTATATTCTTATGCCAATACTAAGCTGTTTTTATTTTTATGATTTTTAATATAGTTTGAAATTGGGCATTGATGTTCCTCCAACAATGTTCTTCCTAATAAGAATTGCTTTTGCCACTCAGTTTCTTTTGTTATACCATATGAAATTTTGAATTCACTGATCTACTTCACTGAAGCATGTTGTTGGAATTTTTATGGTATTGCATTGAATTTGTAGATAGTTTGGGATAGTATTGCCTTTTGCACAATGGAAATGTTTCAAATCCAGGAACATCAAAGCGTTTTCCATTTGCATAAATATTTTTCAATGCTGTTACTCAAATTTTTGAAGAAAGACTAAATAAATGGGAACACATTAAACTTAAAAGTTCCTGAATCTCAGAGGACATAACCAACAAGCTAAATACAGCGCCTATACAATGAGTGGCAAAATAAGGAACTCTATTACAATGTTGGTAGGAACATAATCTTGTGCTGTCATTTTTGAAAGCAGTTTAGAGGTTCCTTCAAAAGCTAATCATAGAGCTACCCTATGACACAGCAATCCTGATACTGCTTCGATATCCAATAGAGCACTAATAAGGCCACTCTAAAGCTTCCAGAACAAACATGTTAATTGCAGCATCATTTACCATAGCCTAGGTATAAAATCAGCCTAGATGTCCTTCAATGGACATGGATCAAAAAATGTGATTTATATACAAAAGAATTCTTTTTGTCTATCAGAAAGAATGATATTGTACAATTCATAAGGAAATGAATTAAGCAAAATAATCCAAACCCAGGGATGGTTTCTCTTATTTGTGGTAGCAGGAATATGTCTATAAATCCACAAGTAAACACACTGAGAGTTAATCAAGTGGTTACAAATTAATTAATTGAATGTAGTACACTCTAGGGAGAGTGAAAGTAGTAGAATTCTGTACAAAGACTCAGTTAAAGTCCAATCAAATAAGGACCAGGAAATAGGTATTTGCACCAGAGAAGGATACAGTCAAAGGGAGAATGAAAGGCGAAAAGGAGAAAATGCAGGAGGATAAAATTCATTGTGTATACCATGTAACTGAGAAATATAAGAGAAAAGGTGGGTGAAGGAGAGTGCATATTCTGAAGTGCTGACAAAGATCAAGATGCATTGTATAAATGAAGTGCTTTGTTAAATGGCAAATAAATCAATATATAACCTAAAATTAAGATAAATAAAGGAAGATGTGGTTTTGGAGAAGAGTGTAAGAATATTGAATGGAGTGACATAGATAAAAATATGTTGCTTACAAATCCATGCACTACCTTTGTACAATGAATTATTATTGTGCAGCAAACACTTGAACTATAGTACAAGATCCCAAATAAAGTTATAATTTTATGACTTATTTAATATATATATATATGCTGTAAAAGAAAGAAAGAAGGAAATCCATGGACAAACAGAAGCTGAGTGTATTATAATGGTTTACATGATTATATAAGAAAGAATTTTCAGGAACAGCCCAATGCATGCTAGATTGTATAACAAAAGCATATGCTATGTGAAACTTGGTAGGAAAAGTAAATACATTAAAATACCCAGAAGAATTAATACTACAATAGTAATATCCAGTCTCCAAACTGTTTATGATTGTTTTGTTCTTTATTATTCGATGTTTTCTTTTCTGTTAATTTGCTTAAATAATTTTATATGACCTTTGTATTCAGGTCTTCATCATACTTCTGAATGCATTTAATAAGTAATCATCTTCAAAATTACTACTTATGTATTTCCCTTTTTCTTTCTCATTTGATTAGAAGTGTTCTAGCTTTCATTAAGCAATTTTTTGATGGTCATTTTGAGTCTTCTCAGGTGACTCACCGATCTCTATGTTTCAATTTTTAGAGATTTATTAGGTTCCCTATATTGGACTATTTTGTCCCATATTTGTGTGTGTCTTTTAAGTTTATATCAGTACTGGTACATTGCATAAAATCATTTTTTCTTAATCTTTATTTACTGGCTCTTTTTCGAAAAAGACTGAGCCATCATATTAAAAAATATTCTAATGAATTCTCATGGTGTTCTATGGTTGCATTTCTCCACATTAAAGAACTGGATCAATTCCTTACTTTCCTTCCTTCCTTCCTTCCTTCCTTCCTTCCTTCCTTCCTTCCTTCCTTCCTTTCTTCTTTTCTTCCTTCCTTCCTTCCTTCCTTTCTTCCTTCCTTCCTTCCTTTCTTCCTTCCTGCCTCTATTTCTTTCTTATCCCATTTTTTATCATTTATTTTCTGACTTCAATGGTATATTCTAATACTCTATAATTCATTCTTTTACCCTCAAAGAAAAACCTTACTTGCTTTCTTCAGTTTCTTTTAATTCCATGTTTCTAGAAGATGCGGGTTTCCAGTAGAAATCTGAGTGAAGAGATAAGCTCCAGATGCAATTTTTTTTTTCCCTCACAGAAAGTTGGCAAGGATTCTAGACTTTCTCGTGTTTATTGAAGTGAGTACTATATTTTGATGAGTGGCTCTCAATTTTCCTACTAAGGTGGTATTTTCTATTGCATTATTTGGATTGACTGTGTCTTAGAATATGTTTAGCTGTTACCTGAATTCTTTGCTGCTAGAATTGACATGTGTAATTTTTTATTTCACTTTATTATTGGGGTGATGTGATGTTACCATTACACTCCTGAGGTAGTAGGTTCAAGAAGTAATGTAAGGCATATATATATTTTTTTTAAATTTCTGTCTCCATACTAAATGTAAGGACCTCCAGGATAAGGAAACAAAAGCCATATAATGAGTGATTGTTGTCTTAATGTACTATGTTATCACTTATCTCTTTTGCTATCCCTTGGTTATCTCATATTTTTACAATATTTCACCTTGTTATCTGATATATTTTATTTGCATTTATTTGGTTATTTGAAATTGGATAGGAAAGAGGGGAATGAGGGAAGGAAATGGGGACCGTGTCATGAGAAAGGGTATCAATGTTTGTGAAGTAATGCACCTTCTATCTGGTGAATATAATGTAATCCTTCTATTAATTACAATAAAAAAGAAAAAAATAATAAAGTGGCATTTATATGCAAAAAAATTCTGTCTCCATTGTTTGATGGAGGCTCTGAGACTTCCTATTCAATCATTTTCCTGATATTAACACTGTGCCATTTTATTTTTAATGGTTGCTTCCCAGTACTTGGAAATGCAAAGAAACCCTTTAGCCAATTATAAACAGCAATGTTTCAAAATGGATTGTTTCTAATAGAATTTTAAAACATTTCTTAGAAATTTCTAGGTGGTTCATTGTTATTTTTGAGAAATAACTAATTTATAATTTATCTTCTTTCCACCTGCTTTTAATAAATTTCTGGTACTCTCTAGAATATTTAGTACTGGATTAAACAGAAGTAGTAAAAGAAGGTATCTTGGCATTTTGGTTTCTTTTTAACACAAGGGAAGACATTTACACTATCACCATGTAGCTTTTTTAACAACAGGACCTTCAAAACTTATAGAAACCATACTTCACTAATATAAAGTTGTATAAATTTCATATCTGTCTTTGGAAATGAGGATATATGAAATCATATTTCTATTAGTGTAATAGTATCCACTAATTATCTCTAAAAAGTATACTACATACTAAATTGATATCATATGTCCTCAATTTATGATACATATATAAATTCAAGAAGTATGAGAAATCATCATAAATAAGATGTTGATGACTCAAGAAAAAATTCATTTGAAATTTTTCCATTATCAAAATAGTGCAATTAAAAATGAAATGCTATAGTAATTTTCACACTTTTAACTTTTAAAATGAAATGATAAAATATTTTTCATGCTTCTAACTTTAATTTTTTGAATATTTTCATTCATTTTTGTAATTTTCCATAGTCTATGACAGATTTTAATAAACTGTGAGAGAGGATCAAATTGTAGTTCATAAGCTGTTATGGCTGATGACTATAACTCCTACTAAACATGACACTTATCTATTCTGTTTATTTTCTCAGATGGTCAGGTAGCCAATATTAAATGGAATCAAAATGCTTGAAATTCCCACATAACATATTAAAGAAGGGATTCAAAGATTTAAAGAGGCAAAAATATTTCATTTGATTTTTATTCAGAGGTCAAGGAATGAATTCAATTATACCCCATTAAAGAGAAAATCACTCCTTAACAAAAGCTCTAAGAAATATTTTTTTGTGTGGGAAGTATATTCATTCTTTGTGTGATTGTTGAATATTTTGTTTTGGAGAACCTAAACTAAGCTTGCTCATAGAGTCACTGGAGTTTCTGAGATGAAAGAAAGATAACAGTTCTTTAACTATTCAATCTCCACTACATCCTACTTTCAAACTTTAAATGAACTATTTAAAATTTTTTTCTAGGTATTTTATTCTTTATTCTTTTGGGGGCTATTGCAAATGGGATCATTTTCTTGATTTGGACTTCTGTTTGTGTATTGTTGGTGTACAAGAAGGCTACTGACTTGTGAAGGTTAATTTTGTTTCCTGCCACTTTGCTAAATTAGTTTATTAATTCTAGAAGTTTGGGAGTGGAGTTTGTTGGGTCACTCAAGTAGAGGATCATGTCATCTGTGCATAGGGATAGTTTAATTTCTTCTTTCCCTATGTGGATCCCTTTGAGGTCCTTTCCTTGCTTTATTGCTCTGGCTAAGGGTTCCAGCACTATATTGAAGAGAAGTGGAGAGAGTGGGCATCCCTGTCTAGTTCCTGATTTTAAGGTGAATGGTTCCAGTCTTTCACCATTTAATATAATACTGGCTGTAGGTTTTTCATATATGGCTTTAAATATTTTGAGGAATGTACCTCTTATTCCTATTTTTTTTCTAGCTCTTTCAACATGAATGGATGTTGTATTTTATCAAATGCCTTCTCCACCTCCAGAGAAACTATCATATGATTCTTATCCCTAGCTCTATTAATGTG
This sequence comes from Megascapheus bottae, assembly GCF_031878675.1. NCBI lineage: Eukaryota > Metazoa > Chordata > Mammalia > Rodentia > Geomyidae > Megascapheus > Megascapheus bottae. Next base: position 29,043,620 of record NC_143515.1, read on the forward strand.
ATATATTACATTGATTGATTTGCGAATGTTAAACCAGCATGAAATAGTAAAAAAAAAAAAAAAAAAAAAAGTATGTTTTCAGATTTACCATAGTACCTGGCTTTTTTTGTGAGTAGTTCATTGTAGATAATAGTACCATGGACTTTCCTGCCCAGGCTGTCTTTGAACTGTAATATATAATACTTAAATCTCAGCCTCTGGAATATTTAGGATCATGTTAGCCACCTGCTCCACGCCATTCCCTACTTAGGTCACCAGAGTAAACTCAATGCGTCCTTATCTGTGCTGAAGACTAATAAAAGATGAGTAAAAAAAAGTCAATCCCTCCTCTATAAATTACAAGGAAGATCCTAGTGTGGGAAAAAATGTTTATTTACTTGTCCTGCCTCATCAATACTGATGAACTATGAGAACAAAGTACACATGAAAGTCATTTAGCTAAGTAATCTATGATAGATGTTTCCAGGTGACATAAATGTTTAACTTTTCCCCCTCACACTAGTTAAATCCTATAGGTAAGACTATTTAATAGCCAATAATGTCTATTCAATACTATTAGAGTCAGTTGCCAATGCTCTTTTTACTGCTTTCTTAGGATTTTTCTTTTATTATTTTCAAAATCTCCTTGATTATGTTAAAAAGAATGTGATAGTCACATTATTTAAATTTTCAATTGCCTTCTAAATAAGTATTGAAACAAATGCCCATGTGTAAACATAGCTGTTTATATGCATAAAGTCACTTAGAAATGTGTGTCTGTAGCCAGTAGCATTAAATAACTTAGAAGGATACCAGTAAATAGTGAGAAATTTTGTGAAATTTATTGACATGTAACACACATGCCATTAATTGCAATAAAATCGATCTCCTCTATAGGACACAAATTACAGTTTTCTCAATGTTAACTGCTCAAATTCCTGATTTAATTATATAAGCAACAGAATGTAAGACAGTTCTACAAATTCTAACTAGTATGGCAATAAATTTCACAACTTGAGGAAAGTTATCATCTACTAATTGGTTTGTGAAGTTTGACCCTGACAATATCTAGGCAATCTGTTATAATGAGGGCAGGCAATTGTAGCATCCTCTGGCTGTCTCTGTGCATGAGGAAAGTATAACATTATTTCAAGATTGTTTGGGCTTTTGAATAGACATAAACCTTTCCCTGAAGACATGTGTAATGATGCTTTTGTCAGCATACTAGTTCGTTAGTGTCAAGAGTTGGAAATGAGCCATAGGTTCATCAATGGTAGATGGATAAAGTAGACATTGTGGTGTGTTTCTCAAATGGATTATCACAGAGCAATAAAATAAAGTAAACACTACAAGATACTATCATGTGGATGAATCTTAGAGACATAATGTTGAGTAGAGTATGGCGTAAATTCATGATGAATGTTGTGTGACTTGATCAATATTAACTGGGAAGACCAACTTAAGATATTTGTCTTCTCTTTTCTATCAGCATTTGTAATATGTAGGGATAGTAATATATTGTATTGAAGAGAGTATAATGAATTTTGTGACGGTATTGTTCTAGCTTTAGCTGAATAGTGGCAACATCGAAGTACAAATATGGTAACTCTGAACTGTACAATTTGGTGTATGCGTTTGTGTATGAATGCCTTATAATTACAGAAAATGTCAATATAATCTGTAGTAATTGATAATTTCAAGTTAAAGATAAATTAACTATCACCAATCAAGAGGAAAAAATAAGAAATGCATTGTATAATATATCATTAGCTTGACATCAATGCCTCTACGGAGAGTTAAGGACAGTTACTTTCTGCATTTAAAATAAGATGAACCATTATGCATGTTGTGAGGGACTTGTAATAAGAAACAGAGTTATGACATATTAATCATGTGAAAAATCTGAGGTCTTTAAAAAGAAAAAGAAAGAGGAAGCCTCAATACAAGAAAAATACAAAGATAAAATTTGTGAGGTAGGATTTAAGCAATATTTCCAATTTTTATGAATTATATTTAGGAACTCCAAAGGGAAGAATTTAAGATAAAATACTATCACAAAAATAAAAGCTTAATTGAACAATGTTTGATTACATTTATGAGCAAATATGGAGGATAAAATGTATATAAAATTATTGTCATTAATATGAGATAAACTCATGAGTAAGTAATGAATATAAAATTCAGAAGATCAGTATGAAATATCCAATATTCATCAATTTGAAAGGAAAGGGAGCATTTTAGATTTTGCATAGTACTAGCATTATTGCTCTTTTCAGGCCAGTTACCTGAAATAAGTGACAATGACAACTATTGTTCATTAACTTAAAATTATTGTGATTGATTTAATTTAGTATTTTAGAGTTGATCACATTATTAATGGATGTTATGCAATTAATATTTTTAGGGATGGAAATAGAGTGTTTATTTTAAAAGAAAAAGAAACTCCTGAAGAATTTTAATATAGACGGAATATTTTGCACTTGGAAGAAAAGACACTAAGATACAAAATAAAATTACAAGTGTTTTAACTCTGGTCCTGTCCCTGACTCCTGGGAAGAGCAGAGTGTAAGGAGGAGGTTGAAGAAGACAATTCTGCAAAAGTAGACTTAGAAAGCCTAGAAATTAGATTAAAATCTCAACTTCATTTTGCTTCAGAAAATCTTTACTCTACCAAAGGCCTGCTGTAGTAACATGCTAGTTCTACCAGAAGGTAATAACATTTTGAAGACTGGATTTTCATGAAGTTTCTGTCCCATATGCTCACTTCAAATAATTCCAGAAATAAACCTAAAAGAATTATGAACATCATTATAAGAAATATGGAGGCAAGTAGGTAGAAAAACATGTGATTAGGTCTAAATAATGCAATGTTAATTTAAAGGAACTATTAAAAGAATTGGTTAAAAAAAAAGAAAAAGAAAATTAAAAAAAAAGAGAATTAATGAATATGCTGTCTTATTCTTGTATAAAATTCACAAAAACCCAGGTCAAAGCAATTTTAACAAAAACAATGTTTTTTGTTTTTGTTGCTGTTGTTGTTGGTTTTTTTTTGGGGGGGGGGAAATGAGAGGAGTTAAGTTTTTTAACTTGTTTGAGCCTTGAATTTTTGACCCGGGTGCTATCTTTGAGCATTTGTACTCAAGGCTAGTACTATGCTCTACCTCTTTAGTCACAGTTCTGATTCCAACTTTTCATACTTAATTGTCTTTTGTTCAGTCCTGTTCTGTTGGGGTCCTTCTCGGATATCTAGGAGGGGGGGTAAAATGGAGGTAGAGTCCACGAATAATCCCAAGAACACAGACTCAGAGACCAGACTCCAGATGCAGATCTAACTAAATACAGATCCAGCAGTGGCCACCAGTCATCAAATAGGGACGTCCCTAAATGCTACCCCTCAGCCAATGGTGTCCTGAGACACGCCCCACTTAATCCAGGAGGGAGGGGCCAGGCGCACTCTGGCTCCTGACTGCTTGGATCACTGAGTGTGTACGTGCTGAAGCACAGGTGGCAAGCAGCAGGGGGTTCCTATAGCCACCCCACACTGTTCTTATTTGCTTCCAAATGCAATCCTCAAATCTCAGACTCCTGGGTAGCTAGGACTACTGACATGAGCCTTTAGTGCCTGGCAAGTATTGGCTTTTATTCATTTTGTTCAAATGTTGACACAAAATAATCAATAATTAAAAAAGAGGAAGTTCTATGAAACAATGCTGCATAGAAATGATAACAGCATTTGAAAATTTTCAGTACAGTAAAATACAGAGCAAAAATATCTATGTATTTGTTATGAAAATACCCAAATTATAATAGTGAAACTATTATAGTTGAAATAGGACATTAGAGCTCTTTTCTTGCTAAAAAAAAATAACAAACTTTTCTCAAAAACAGGCACACCAAGCCGAACAGTAAGATTGATTCTTCCTATTCTTTTCTAATGATTGATCTAATCATTTGTGAAACAATATCAAACTGATGTAAATGTTTTGAATTTCAAATGACTTCATAATGGTCAATGTAAATTAACCATTATTGTTTTCTATAGGTGCTGAAATGTGAAATGACAAAAGTAGCATTCTCTGTAAAAATCCAAATACAAAAAATATTTATGTAGAAAGAGGAACTCTACTGCACTGCTGGTGGGAATGTAAACTAGTACAGCCACTCTGGAAGGCAGTTTGGAGGTTTCTCAAAAAACTAAAAATACATCTTCCCTAGAATCTCCCCATTTCACTCCTAGGCATCTACCCTGAGCAACATAACCCAGGATATGATAAAGACACCTGCAGAGCCGTGTTCATCGCTGAATTATTCACAATAGCAGTGATGGAAACAACCCAGAAGCCCTACTACGGATAAATGAATACAAAAATGTGGTATGTATATATACATATATATGTATATGTGTGTATATATACATATACATGTATATGTATATGTATATATATATAATGGAATTCTATATAGCCAACAGACAAGATAAAATAATGGCATTCAATGAGAAGTGGTTGAAACTAGAGCAAAACATGTTGAGTGAGATAAATCAAGACGAAAGGAACAAAAGGTCTCCTTGATATGTGAATATTAGATCAAAATAGTACAAGAGCGATGACTCAATATTTTGGTACTCAAGTTATTGACAGAGTCTTGGAGATATAATCATAACTACATAGACATAAAAATCTATGATGGGATATATACTCTATAGACACAATATTTTATAATGACCGGTATGTATCTATGACATACAAACTCTCAGCTTAATTTTAATTATGTCTAAAATCTATGTGCCAGTGATTGCATGCAGAGATTCCCTTCTTGAATACTTGTTTATTAAACATGACATTTGAAATATGATGTAAAAACCAGTGTTAATAAAATCGTTCAGAAAAGGAAAAAAATGAATGCAATAAAATATTTATGATGATACTGACATCTAGCATCATTTATGTAATTTTTTTTTTCCTCTTCACAATTTGGTTTTATTGTTGTTGTTTACATTCTAGATTTTGGAGGGGTTTTAAAAATGAAGTCTATAATAAATTTAGATTGTCGACTCCTCCATTATATGCAAGAATTGCGATTAGTTAACAACATATTATTCACTGCTTTTTTTGTTGTTATAGTAATCAAGTGGTAATTCACAGAGTGTGATTTAAATCATTATTTCTAAAAAATATTGAAGACAGCCAGAAGTGATGGCTCACTCCTACCTAATCAGGAGGCTGAGACCTGAGGATCAAAGTTCAAAGCCAGTCCAGGAGCAAAAGGACCTGAAGCTCTTATCTCAAATTACCCTCTAGAAAACAATAAGTGCAGCTTGGCTCAAGGATAGGGTGGTAGCCTTGAGATGAATTGCTGAGGGACAGCACGCAGGCCAAGTTAAAGCCCCAAAGAAAAAAAATTGAAGAGATGACAGATATATATATATATATATATATGTATATATGTATCACTGTACTGACCTAAAAATGTCTGTTGTAATGAAAAATGTGATCACATGCATAGTTTAGTTTTGATTTGTGACTGTTTATAACTTAAAATTTTGAAACCCTCAATTGAACAAAAAGAAATAGCAGTAACAGGAAGCATTTATTTCAGTAACTTAGCTTACTATATTTATATCATTTAATATAAGTAATTTCTTTAAAATTTGGAAGAAGAGAGGGATAAAAAATTATTTGGATAGTTTTTTATCATAGTATGTGAAATGGACCACTCTTACACAGTACACCAAAAATTGGTCATTACAACACTTACTAGTGAAAAAAATACTTTTTTTCAGCAAATGGGCACTGCGTTCAGTCAAAGTTCAGAATACAGCTCAGAAGCTCTAGAACTTCCTAAATTGATTTTGACAAATGATTTAATTAATTATAATCATGATCAGTGAAATTTGCGTAGGTTAAATACTGCTTCTTACACATGTTATTTCTGTTTTGGATAATCAATTTTCCCAGCTAATGTAATTGAAGCACAATGATTTGGCAAAATTACCACAAGCTGCTTTACTCTTATTTCTGGAAAAACAAGATCAAAACAAGTTAAAATTTTAGTAAAGCCACTGAGTAACCAACTATCTTCCTAATGATAACAAAGGAGAAACAAATGGAAAAATGTGATTGGCTTTTGATTGACTGCTCTCTGTGATTCTATCACCTTCCAAGATAATTGCCTTTCCTGTCCAGTCTATGTTCCTGTATTGTGTGTGTGTGTGTGTGTGTGTGTGTGTAAAAAATTTCCATCTTCTACATTATATCTGGAAAACTCAATATAAATTGCATATTCTCTATATAGACATAGTTTTTTTTGCCTGTCCTGGGCCTTGAACTCAGGGCTTGGATGCACTCCTATGCTTTCTCAAGGCTAGAGCTTTACCACCTGAGCCACAGCACCATTTCTGGCTTTTTTCTATGTATGTGGTACTGAGGAATCAAACCCAAGTCTCCATGCATGCTAGGCAAGCACTCTTCCACTAGCCTAAACTCCCAGCCCTATAATAGACATAATTTATGGCATCTTTTCTAACATTATATTTCCTCATCATTCTGTAGTTTTACTCAAATTCCCCTCTTTGCTAAAGTTTTTCCATTTCCAAATATATGTTTTATCAAATTATAGAAGCCCTGCAATTATTGTGCATTAGTCTTGTTTTGTAATAAACTTTGTTTTACCAAAACAAAAGTTAGAAAAAATGCCTGTATTATTGACAACTGTAATCAATGTTAAAATGTTTTATTTGTACTTCTGGGAATTGTTTAGTTACATTCATGGACAGAAGAGGAAGAAGAGATACAGTAAACTCAGAGAAAGGAAGACTGTCTAAAGAATATCAATGTAAACAAAGCAAAAAAGGTGGATTGATCTGATTATAGCAGAATCCTCATATTATTTACACTGATATAATGAAAGCCAAGTCTACTAATCTTAATTTCATTCCCTTCATGGCACTTATAAAAACAAAGGGCAATGGGGGGGTGGGTTGCGGTCCTTGAGGTATTTATTATATTTATTCTCACAATAAAAGTATAGAAAAATGAAATTTTGCTTTTTCTTTTTATGATGTAAAGAATTTTAGTGTACTAATTCTCTGAATGTGAAGAAAATTTGAAATAGGCTCAGTGAGAGGGAATGCTGAACCTCTGATGGTTTCATTTTTTCCTCATATGAATAAGGACTGGCAACAAGAATTTGACCTTTATCATGTGTGTACCCATGTGTATGGTGAGAAGCTATTTCTGCATATGAGTACACGTACACTTATAGTTCATACACATACATATAAACATACATGCATGTATAGAATTACATATGGAAGGTATATATTAATTTAGTTATGTACATATACATATACACTTACCTCTTCCAAATGTGGTTTATATATTTATATATAGAGAAAAGTAGCATATATATGATATATTATTTAAATACCTGTTTCTTTTTTCCTATGTTCCAGTATGATTTATTCTTACAATATAACATAGGCAAAAAGAAGAGGAAAAACAAAGAAGAGGGTAATACAATCATATATATGCCAAGTACCATCTGTGGTACAGAATATATTTTGCACTGGCATGACTGAAAAACAGGCAATGATTTAGGTTATTAGTGATAGATATAGACAATATGCAGACATGACAGAATTATTTGTTTGAGGAATCCTAGGAGAACACCAGAAGAGACAGCTCTGATATTGTTAGAGTTGAGGGTATTAGAGCTTTATTTAGAGAAAATGGTGCATTTGACCTGTGTCAGTGTTACACAATATTTCAGTTAAGTTTTTTTTTTTTTTTACCAAATGAATCTATAATACCATGTTACAATGTGATATTATACAACAAGCAAGTTATAGCATACCACTCTAGTAAGGTCTCTCAATCTTGCATGCAGTTCAAGGCTTGAGGTATACTCCGAAATGAATGGAAATTTAGCTTGGACAAGTGTTGCTATATCAGTCAAGTGATTATGGGTAGCTAAAGTTCATAAAAAGATGACACCACAGCCATGGGCGGTGGCTCACACTTGTAATCCTAGCTACTCAGGAGGCTGAGATCTGAGGTTCAAGGTTCAAAACCTGCCCAGGCACAAAATGACCTGAAACTCTTGCCTCCAATTAACCTCTAGAAAATGGGAAGTAGAGCTTGACTCATGGGTAGTGCAGTAGCCTTGAGCTGAAGAGCTCAGGGACAATGCCCAGGTGGGGTTCAAGACCCCCCTTTTTTCCAGAAAACAAAAATAAAGAAAAGATGACATTGGGGGCCGGGAGTTTGGCCTAGTGGTAAAGTGCTTACCACATTCATAGAAAAAAGTCAGAAATGCTGCTGAGGCTCAAGTGGTAGATCAAGACCAGGACTGGCAAAAAAAAAAAAAAAGATGACATCACAATACATGAGAGGGATTTACCAAAACAATGTACTGAGAAAACTACCAATTGCACAGATTCCCTTTTGCCTATATTTCCTTAAGAATTACTTTCAAAAATCAAAACAAATTTTTAAAAAGCAAGATATACTTTATCAATGGTTTTTCTGAGAGTTTCACTGGCTAATGTTTTCGTATTCAATTACTTCACTTTGAAATGAGTTATTTTAGTCAAGCAAGATTTAATTTTGCAATTAAGGAATTATCTAATTAACCAGATTTTTCAATGACAATACAATTGATAGCTTCTCTTCTCAACTTGATAAGCATAAATTAATTATAAGACAGATTATCAGAGCAGTGTCTACCCCAGTGGAAGTCAAATCAGCTACTCTCCATATGAATTCAGAAATTAGTAATATTTTTTTCTTCTGTTTTTGGCAGTATTTTTGCACAATTTTCTGTATGGGTAAGTTATGTTTGCAAAGTAAATGAATTGTGGCTTAAAGAGTAAACTTATTTGCTTATCTACACTTTTCATAAAATTTTAGCACTTGTCCTATCAATAATTGTATTTGTAGTATGGTAAAGGACACTAGAAAAACTAGAAAGCCAGATTATATGAGATAGAAAATATTTACAAGATTATCAAGATTTACATACAATATATACCCTTTGTTTTTGAATCTGAGGGGCTTCTTTTGAGTCTATAATTCAATCAATATTGTTTTTTTAATCCATACATAAATTCCAGTGACAAAATTATAGAACTTTCCTTTAGGATTCTACTAATATGTACTTCCCATATATTTATTTAAATAGAAAATTAATTCCATTTCAAAATGTTTGAATTTCAACATTTTCTGAGTATCTATTACAATCCACTGATGTGGTACTTATAATTTAAAATGCTTATTAATTTGGCTTGGTTGTGATTGTTCAATGAGATATTCCTGCTAAGTAATTGTATGTGCTGTGGCTTAAGAGTTATCTTGTTCTATTTTGTAAAAGCTAGTTTCCGTAGTTGCTTGTTAAAATTCATAGAGAAAATCTTCAGGCCCCCTAACAATGTCTAGTATCTAATTTACAAGATAAAACTTAATAAATATGAACACATTTAACGATTGTTGGAAAAAATAATGAAATAACTTATGTAACTAAATTTTAGTTTCAAAATATCTTTTTTCAAGTAGCACCAAAGTACAATTTAAATAGTTACTTCTAGGGAAAGTATCTGGAACATTAATAATAATAATTTTTTTAATTTAGGAAACACTATATTAGTTTAATTAGTTTGCACCATAACATTGATTTTTTCCCTTGACATATATGCCTACTTGTCAATATATTTCAAATCTATTGTAATTACCATTGTCAAAAATCTAGCTCTGAGATTGCAAGAAAAGGCTAAAACTTTCTGCTAACTTATTTATCAGCAGGTGTTATGATATATATATATATATATATATATTGACATAATAATTTGTCCACCTTCTCTGAGTGTACATTTTGTGAGTGACTAGATGTTTGTTTTCCAAAGTTTCAGGTCAATAGTCAGCTTTTATTCTATACTGTACTATTTAATGGTGGAATAAGATAGTAACTTGTAATACCTGAGAGTGGTGTGGCTTGAGATGATATTTTCCTTCAAACAGATATCAGCAGTTCATGAAAAATTGATTCTGTCTGGCTGATCTTGGTTTTGTGATTTAAAGATAAAATGCTGTCTTGTTTTGCTCTTCAACCTTCTGTGATAGGAAAAATAACACCAAGACTCCATTAATTTCTTTAGATATTCAAGGGAACTTCAAATGTCAGTATTCTGCATTTAAAAAAGTTGAGAACAAAATTGGTTTGGGGAAGTTAAGAAATTTAAAAGATGAACAGAAGCAAGGAAATGATGACTGACGTGAAATGAAATTTAGGTAATACCCGTTACTTCCTTAAGGATAGATTAATTACAGAGAACATGAAAGGCTGCCCAACTTTGTCACACAGTAGTTATTCATCTTCAATACTTTAGATAACTTGTGCACACCTTGTATCTACATATACATCTACAATGGGGAGAAGTGTCTTTCCAGATTACAAAGTTATAAGAAATAATCCTGTATTAAAACCTCAGTAACATTATTAGCAATACCCCTGTGAATTGTTTTTGTTATAATACTGACTACTGTTGCTGCTGCTGCTATTATGTGATTTTTTTTTTTTTCTTGCCAGTCCTCCTGGGACTTGAACTAAGGGCCTGGGCACTGCCCCTGAGCTTCTTATGCTCAAGAACAGCACTCTACCACTTGAGCCACAGTACCACTTCTGGAGTTTTCTGTGTAAGTGGTACGGAGGAATCAAATCCAGCTTTGTCCATGCTAGGCATGCACTCTTACACAAGGTCACACTCCAGTGCTTGTATGACTTTCTGTGATTGGGTGGGATCAACAGCTCCGATCTCGTATATTAGAAGGGACCTCTCCTACATGACCTGTATATTCAGATAAACCAGGCATACGATACACTTTGTTCATATGGGTAGTGATAGAATATGGGGGGGGGGGTGTAAAAAAGTAAGGTACTGTATGGATTTTACTCACAATGCTCAAATATCAAAATATGATACTTCATGACCCCCTCAAAACTTTCTGTCTCACATTTGGCTTAGAATTTGACTGAATTTATTTTGTATGACTCTGAAGTAATTTCAGTGCTTCTGTCAGCTTTCCTCCTGAACCATTAATAAATGAGTAAAACCAGCAGCACATCTATGTGGGGCTTTATAGAAAAAATTAAAATTATTCTGTATTATCTCATAAAGTTTAACTTCTCACCTGATATGGTAACCTGATTTTTCTACATCGCACTTCCAATAGAATAGAGTGGGTGCCTTTCATGTTTGCTAGTATTTATTCTCAAAATCGCTTACTGTTGGATCCATTAATGCTCATTTTGAAAGAAAGGAACATTCAGTAAAAAATAAGATGTTAAAAATATGTAGTAAGCTGGGCAGGTGGCTCACACCTGTAATCCTAGCTACTCAGGAGGCTGAGATCTAAGGATCATGGTTCAAAGCCAGCCCAGGAACTAAAGACCATGGACACTTATCTCCAATTGACTTCTAGAAAATTGGAAGTGGTACTGTGACTCAGGGGTAGGGCACTAGCCTTGAGCTGAAAAGCTCAGGGACTCCGCCCAGGCCTGGGGTAAGGTGGTAGCCTTGAGCTGAAGAGCTTATATGTATATGTATGTGTGTATGAGTGTCCCCACACGATTACTTGTTTTGTTATTTATACAATATGGAAATTATATTGTCATGCACTAACAAATTTAATATTTACAAACTTTTTTAAAATTTGAATGTTACTATATTAGAAAATTTATCATGTTAAGATAATGTCATTGGCTTTCTATTTGTGATGTTTTTCTCTTTCCTAATATTTTTTTATTCTGAGTATTAGAGATTCGTAAGTACTAATGTTTAATGATGTTTCAGTGATTTTAAGAATGGGTGCCCTTCTGCAAATCATTTAATTTTTATTCCTGGATTTTTCCCTCATAAATTTGGAGTTAGTGGGGATACTTGCCTTTGTGGGGTGGAGGGAGTGAATTTTGGCTTAAAAGAAGAAAAGACTTGAGTGGCACTGAAGATAATGTTGGTGATTAGTTTTGTTAAAAAAAAAAATCCAGTTCCATTATCCAGAAGCATCCCTGAACTGCTCTACTAATAAAACTTCAATATTTGGTACCAGTATATTAAGAAATGCCAATCTTGTATCTTCACATTGTCATTTACTTAAAATGCATAAAATGTGTGCTAGTCACCCAACTATTTAACTTTAAATTTGAGAACCGCTCTTACATTACTATATACTAATACATTCAATATTGTTATTTCCTGTCAGAAAAATTTTCAACTAGTTGCTGAGTTGAAGGTTTTTTTTTTAAATACTTGGGTTTCAACTTGAAAACGTATCTGACAGCACAAACCCACTGCTTTGGGTCACACATTGCAGTAGGCAATACATCCTGGGTGCATTAAGATGCGTCTGTGCAGCTCAGCTTCCGAGTTTATCATATGTATCAGTTGCAGCAGAAGGAACTATTCAATTTTTCATCCTATTTGAGCAAGTTTTGAATATTAAAGACCAGATACAAAGGGAAACACACTACTGGAGCTGCTGACAGGGCTTTGGGTCCAGTTAATTGCTGTAAACAGAATGGTTCCTAATACTCTTCTTAGGCATGTGTTTGCTGCTGCCAACAGCATTCAAAAGGGCCTTCATACATTTTCTCTTTAACTCCAGTTGATTGGCATGTGAACCATGCGCTGCTGGTGTTTGAAGAAGTGCACTGGAATTCTACAAAGCTATGAATACTTCCTAGGCCAGACACCACCACAACTAACTACTACAATTTCAGCTGCAATACTTTAATGCTTGAAAATCTTGGGACTGAAAAGCCAGCAGAATATTTTAATGTGCGTTTGTCCCTTCATTTACTTAAAATTCTTTCAGTGAGTTCAGATTTAATGACAAGGTATTTCTCCTTCATTACCTACTCACAAGTCTTTTAACCCTTGGCCATTTAATATTTAATCTGTTAAAATATGAGATGGTATCTCTAATTTGGTTTTGTGATAAATTTTAATTCATTGTATAAACATAATATCCACATAATTCATTTTCTTAATGCAATTACTACTAACTTCAAGAAAATTAACCACGATTGAAATTTTTCAAGCAGAAAGTATAACAAGAAGTTCACAATTGGTAAGGAATTGCCCCAGGACTGGCAAAAAAAAAGAAGTTAAAACAGCCATAATATGCATTTTAAGAAAATAATGTCCTATGAGAACATAAAGCTTCATGTAAGACATAAAATTTAAAATATTTGCTTTCCATATAAAAGTCCAATTAAATCTTTAAAAATTTTGAGAGGTTGCAATAAAGGAGGAAATGGCAAAAATTATTTATTTATTCTACTCCAGATTTGATATCATGGAGAACATTTTTTTTTATGATGTACAGAGTGATTACAGTTTTATGGTTACTTAACTCAGGTAACCAGGACATTTCTTTTTGAACAGTGTAACCTCCTCTATCCTTTTCTCCCCATTTTTTCCCTCCTGGATTTCCTTCCCCTGTCAAAGTTGTATAGTTCACTTTCAACATAGTGTCTATTGACTATCACTGCTGAATTAGTAAACCCTTGGATCTAACATTTTGTGCTTCACTTTCCCCTCGACAAATCAAATAAACTTAAATTCAAGTAATACAGAAATCAAAAAGTGGTAATGGGGTGGGGGCAAGAAAGTTTCACAAACAGTACAATAAAAACTCTAGTTTCCTGGCTGGGAGTTTGGCCTAGTGGTATAGTGCTTGCCTAGCATGCATGAAGACCTGGGTTTGATTCCTCAGTACCACATACATAGAAAAAAGCTGCAAGTGGTACTGTGGCTCAAATGGTAGAATGCTAGCCTTGAGGAAAAAGCCTAAGGACAGTGCTCAGGCCCTGAGTTCAAGGCCCAGGCCTGGCAACAACAACAACCACTACAAAAATTCTCTAGTTTCCAGGGCTGTAGTTATGTGCATATGATTATATAAAATAGTGCAGCTCGAAATGAACTACAAAAAAATGAAAATGAGAGAATAAACATTCTAATGACTAATATTTTCTTTGAAAAACAACTTTAAAATAAATTTCCTTGCATCTATTCACTTACTGCTTTCCAAATCTTTTTGGTAGTGGACTTTTAATATGTTTTGGGGGGAGGGGGTCATGGGGCTTGTACTGTGGGCCTGGGTACTGTTCCTGGGCTCTTCAGCCCAAGGCTACCACCCTACCCTTGAGCCACAACCCCATTTCCCATTTTCTAATGATTAACTGGAAGAGTCTCATGGCTTTGTATTGCTGAGGCTAGCTTTGAACTGTGATCCTCAAATCTCAGCTTCCTATGTAGTGAGAATTACAGGTGTGAGCCCTGCGTCTGGCTAATTTTTTTAAATTTAATTTTATTGTCAGGGTGATGCACAGAGAAGTTAAAGTTACAAGAATTTTAATTCTTGATGATGGCATTTAACCTTTTCATAGTGTGATCAAATACGATATTATTTTTTGCATTCTAAAAGAATGTGAACAATAAAGTTAACTAACATGCTCCAATCAAAAATCAGTGTTTTTCTGTTATAAAACACATACCTTGGCTGTGCGAGGTGGCTGACAGATTGTGGCTCAAAGCTAGCCCTGGCAATTAAGACCTTGAGAATCTTATCTCCAGTTACCCACTAGAAAAGTAGAAGTGGCGCTTGGCTCAAGGGGTAGGGTGGTAACCTTGAGCTAAAGAGGTCAGGGACAGCACCCAGGCCTAGAGTTCAAGACCCATGACCAACAACAACAATCAAATAAACAAACAAAAACAAAAACAAAACAACGTGCCTTCTCCAAATGTCAGTCTTTTCAGTGTGGGACTACCGATTATTTTACTATAAATAACATTGTAGTATTTTTACGTTGCATTTGCAAAATCAAAGACTTATAGTTAGATGTTTATTACAATACTTTTAGCCAGGATAGTGAAAAAAATCACTTTATTTATTATTTTTGCCAGTCCTTGGGCTTGAACTCAGAACCTGGACAATCTCCCTCTCCTTGAGCTTTCTCAAGGCTAGAACTCCATCTGTGAGCCACAGAACCACTTACACCTTTTACTGTGTGTAGTACCAACGAATCAAACACAGGGCTTCATGCACAAGAGACACAAACTATACCACTAGGCCACACTCTCTTCCTTAAAATGTTCTCCTAGTTCAGGCCAGGAGTTTGTCCTACTGATAGAGTGCTTGCCTAGCATGCATGAAAGCCCGGGTTTGATTCCTTGGTGCCACATATGTAGTAAAGTGGTGCTGTGGCTCAAGTGGTAGAGTTCCTAGCCTTGAGAAAGCCCAAGGACAGTGCTCAGGGCCTGAGCCTAGGCCCAGGACTGGCAAAAAAAAAAAAAAAAAAAAAAAAAAGAAACCAGAGGTCTCGTAGTATTTACCTATGATTTACTACTAAATTCACAGACACAAATGCAATTATTCAAGAATTTTCAAAACAAAAGCATTCTCACAAAAATAAAACATAGACTTTTGCTTTTATTACAATGTATACAATGTGGAACACCAGTGGACTGTGATCTAAATGATTGTACTAAAATTGTTGAATATCTAAATCTGAGGTTCAATTTACACACCTATAAAATAATACTTAGAGGGCCGGGAGTTTGGCCTAGGGGTTAAAGTGCTTGCCTAGCATGCACGAAGACCCGGGTTCGATTCCTTGGTACCACATACATAGAAAAAAGCCAGAAGTGGTGCTGAGGCTCAAGTGGTAGAGCTCTAGCCTTGAGAAAGTCCAAGGACAGTGCTCAGGCCCTGAGCTCAAGCCCAGGACTGGCAAAAAAAAAATAATAATAATACTTAGATAAGTCAACAAAAATATTTTATACTTGGTAAGGATATAAGGAAACACTTATTCTATACACAGTGTCATAAGGTTAGTTAAACCAAAACAAATTTAAATGATTTCACTGCCAAGTATAAAAGGCATTCTATGATCTATTAATTACTGCTATTAATATTTATCAGAATGCTGGCACCAAAATAAAATATTATATATGTAAAGTCTTCCATTGAAATATTTTATATAATACAAAACAATTGGATCAGAGTGATTTCTTAGGAAATTTTTGAGAATAATATTATATACTGAACAGAAAATGATTACATCAATATTCCATACAGAAAAATATTTTCAAAGCATAACTTTAAATATATGAAGTCAAAATTCACAAAAAATGTTAGTATGTGGGATAGAAAATTGTGAGAGAAGATCAGCATCAAAGTCATTCTAGAAATAATTTAACTTAGCAATGTACAAATTTTGAGACCAATTTGACATTTTTTCTCATCATTTATAATATATTTGTTTTGAGGAATAATAAGCACCAATCAAGGTTATAAAATGTATTTATTTAATTTGATTTAGTGACTTACTCTAAAACTGTAATTACACATGTAATCTTTTCAGCTACTGAGGCAAAAATCCTTATCTTATCATGTTCACTGTAATATAATGACCTGGCATGTGTGCATCCTGAAAAGTTAGAATTTTTCATGAAGCAGAAACTTCTTTATATTGTGAAAAAATGCATAATTATTTTCCATGAATAATGAAAAGTTTCTAGAATCACACACAATCACACCTATATATGAATGTCCACACACTAATACTCTCCTGCAGCCTCCTTGCCATACACACACACACACACACACACACACACACACGCCTTCACAGAGATACATCCACTCATGGAATCGAAATCTTCATAACTGAAATAGGCAGTAGAAAATACTATTCCACCACCATTTCTACACTAGTTAGAGATACATTTGTAAGAAAATCATTTAGTTCATAACTGGGCGTGGTGGTTCGTGCCTATAATCCTAGCTACTCCGGAGGCTGTGATCTGAGGATGGAGGTTCAAAGTCAGCCCAGAAACTTAAGTCCATGTAAGTCCATGAGACTCTGGTCTCTTGGGTCCATGAGTCTCTGGTCTCTTGGACCACCAGAAATCAGAACTGGTGCTGTGGCTCCAGTGGTAGGGTGGTAACCTTGAGTTGAAGAGCCTTTGGAGTTCAAGTCCCTCAGTGTATATATATATATATATATATATATATATATATATATATATATATATATATATGTGTGTGTGTGTGTGTGTGTGTGTGTGTGTGTGTGTGTGTGTGTGTGTGTGTGTGTGTGTTCATTTCCTCTCAATTTTGATAACTTCAAAACTAAAGAATAGTCTTGGATTAGTTTTTTTTATTCTAGCTTTTGTTTCACATTTGTTGAATTTTGTTTCAAAATTTGGTTTTTATACTATTCTATGTGTTCAGAAATATAATCCTAATCCAGAAGTGTAATTCTAAATATTGAAAATACATTACAGTGTTGATGGCCTACTATGCTTAGATGTGATCCTGCCGTCTGCCTTTAATGAGCAAAATGATTACACTATCCAACGTCCTAAAACTGTAGCCTATCACATATCACTGTTTTTGGAAGAGATCAAATTAATTTCTTTCCCACTTAAAAATTTTTTATTGCTACTGTAAAGTTGATGTACAGGGGGATACAGGTACATTAATCTGATAAAGAGTATAGT
Source organism: Megascapheus bottae (assembly GCF_031878675.1). Taxonomy (NCBI): domain Eukaryota; kingdom Metazoa; phylum Chordata; class Mammalia; order Rodentia; family Geomyidae; genus Megascapheus; species Megascapheus bottae. The sequence continues at coordinate 29,061,156 of NC_143515.1, forward strand.
TTTTTTTAACAATATCATCCCTTCTCTTGATTTTTCCTTGTTTTTCCCTCCCATCCTTATACCTGAGGTGTATATTTCATTTCAACCTAATTTATAATGAGTAGAGTGGCTGCATTTGTTTACCATTTGTCCCAGTCCTCTGTACCGCCCTTTAATCTCCCAAACACATGAACAAATGAAACCAAAGGAAATGAAACTAAAACATCAACAAAGTAGATACAAAAAATGGAAATGTTATTTTTTGAATAAAATACAGGGAACTCACAATTAGATATGTTGTGTTATATAAATAAAGGGAATTATACTCAAATGCTATATAAATAGTACATAAATAAAAAATTAAATTTAACCATGAGTAGAACAAATAGAACCCAAATTAAGATTATAGTTGGGATTTAGTTCCAATAAAACAAATTCTTTTAATCAAATGCTTTTAATGCCCAATTGAAATCTATACAATTTCAAATGGCATAAAATAGCAAATTAGATGTTTTTTTCAGAAATACTTGAAAATAAAAAGAGTGCAAGTTTCAGCAGGGCAGGGTGCCTCATACCTCTAACCCTAGCTACTCAGGAGGCTGAGATCTGAGGATTGCACTTCAAAAATGAGCCTGGGCACTAAAGAAAGTGAGACTCTTTTTTTCTGATCTGACTATATACTTATTCATTTATTTTTCAGTAGCTACTCTGAGAACATTTATGAAAAACATCATGGCATTTACAAGAAAGTGAGACTCTTATCTTCAGTTAGTTACTAGAAAACAGGCAGTGGGAGTGTGGCTCAGGGGCAGGGCAGTAACTTTGAGCTGAAGAGTTCAGGGGCAATGACCAGGCCCAGGAGTAAGGTGGTAGCCTTGAGGTGAAGAGCTCAGGGACAGCACCCAGGCCAATGACCATAACAGAAAAATAAAAAGAGAGAGTGCAAGTTTGGAGTAAATTACAATATAAGTAGATGTTATGGTAACAGTAAATATTAGAAATTGAAACTGGTTAAGAAGTATGAGTAATTAGGTAGAGTAAGCACCAGAAGAAAGAACATTATTACGAATGAAAATGAATTATAAGATGAAATTCACCAGATTTTCAAAACAAGTGTAGCAAAATCTGGTAAAATTAGGTTTCTAATTATGCTAAGGGGAATTGTTGTTCATTGGTATAAAGTCATTTACTGATAAACCCAAAAAGACATAAGCACCTGTATGAATCTGTCAATAATTTTTATCTCATATATGATATTGCACTATTCCACCCAATCAAAGAGAACAATTACTCTCTTTGAATGTACATGAAAACTTCAACTTAGATGGATGCACAGTATTTTAGACAAGAGAATAATCATCATCAAATTTAAATCAATTGACATAATATATAACAAAACAAGCTTTCTAGGAAAAGAAACTAATGGCCAATGTAAGATAATTCTGTTATATAGACCTAAAACAATGTAATCCTAAAATTTAATGATTCACCTCCTCCTTTTTCCTTTCATTTTCCTCCTTATTTTTTTGCCCAGAAAATTGTATGTTAGCACCACATTCTGTACTGTATGGGTGCTTGAAAATAGTAAAGTTTTACAATGGAAGCCTTTCACAAATATCTTCATTCTTTTCCCCCTAAATTGAACTCCTGAAACATGTCTTTTTTTCCCACTCATCAACACCACTATATTTTTCTCAAGAGCAATATTTACTGTGCTTAACAATGAAAATTTCAATGACCTTTTCACTGTTCAAACTCACACTTCACCACTCTCAATGATAAATGAATATTGAATTATTTAGAAACATTGGCGTAGGACTCCAATCCTTTATATGTTCTAATATAAACTATGAAACAGTACTAGAGCAACACAGATACTTCAAAAAATTGTTATCTAGGAAAACATGCTAGCCCATAATCTTCTAAATGCAAAATATCCACTTTATAAATGATCTTCTTATTTTTGTAAAGAATGCCAAATAGTTTTCTATCAAGCTGCATTCTAATCTACACTGAATGACAGTTCATATAGTTCATTGTTCTTTCTGATACTTAAAATCGGTCTGTATCTTAAGTTTTCTAACCTTGTACAGTGAAAATGCATTTGGTCATACATCACACACCAATGGTGATACATTCTGCTATGCATGATAGACAATTTCCCTATTGTGTGAGCATTACAAAATGTACTTAAATGAAGTTGGATGGGCTATATCACTAGGCAATATAATCCTATAGAGATATTATCTTGGACATGTGTTATCACTGACAAAAACCTATGACCTATGGTTTTATCTCTGTTTTCATGTCTAAATGTGTGTGTGTGTGTGTGTGTGTGTGTGTGTGTGTCTTGTTTGTTTGAAGGTGTCTATGTCAATAGCTATTTTAAAAGAATTTCTTCTAGAAATAGTGGGAAAATGCTATGTTATGTGACTATGAAAGGATTCTTGCCATTCTAAACCATTCTACTATTGCAATATTTTTTTTTTGCCAGTCCTGGGCTTGAGCTCAGGGCCTGAGCACTGTCCTTGGACTTTCTCAAGGCTAGAGCTCTACCACTTGAGCCTCAGCACCACTTCTGGCTTTTTTTTTCTATATATGTGGTACCGAGGAATCGAACCCGGGTCTTCGTGCATGCTAGGCAAGCACTTTAACCACTAGGCCAAACTCCCGGCCCTGCAATATTTTTTTTACTGGTTGTCTATCTTTCCTTTCCATGTAAAAGCATGACATATAATTCTTCACATCTATTCTCTACACTCCCACATATAATGTCTTAAAAACTATCTACAACCTTTTCTAATTTTATTTTAATAACTTGATGATAACATTAGGATTTGCTATTCTCTTCAAATTTTTCACTAGGTTCTATGATGTATGCATCTGTATATAATATAAAACCATTCACTTGAAAACAACATGGGAAGAATTCTTATCAGCTCAGTGTACATTAAGAGAAATCCCTTGTGTTGTGAGAATAATTATGTATTTAAATAAAAAAAGACAACCAGATAGTAGAATAATAATAATTATGCTTGACCTCGAGTCAGAGGTTTGATACGTCAGATACTGGAGCTTAAAGATGGTGACTCTGAAGTGAGAGTTTTTCTGGTAATGCTGTTGACCAATCTCAGGCTTTTCTACTTCATCCATCCAACCCTTTGAAATGACAAGCCAGAAGTTGTGTTCAAATCCATCTCTTGTATCCTTCTACTCAGATTTGTCCCAATCCTGCAACTTGCCCACAAAGGAAATGCAAGTTAAACAAACAATGAATATGGTCTTCTATGACAGCTTACCTCCGATATAGCCACAATTGTTTTTGCCTGGAAGAGGCATTAGCCTGTGAGGGGTTCTGTGACAGACATGACTGCTCAAGCAAAGCTGTGAAAGTGAACCAGAATTTCTATCTGGGTCTCACATTATTTGATTTTTTAAAAGATTTTATTAACATTGATTTTTCATCAGATTTCACATGTCATGTTTAACAAGCAAGTGTTCAAGAAGATTTTAGAATGTAATTAAAATTAAGCTAAGGGTTTGTATGTCATAGATGCATATTAATATATGTAATAAAACACTGTGTCTACATATAGCTCATTATAGATTTTTATGTCTATGTAGTTATGTTTATATCTCCAAGATCATATTCATAACCTTAGCTATCCAACTATTGAGTCATTGCTGTTGTACTGTTTGGATCTAATATCCACATATTAAGGATACCATGCAGCTTTTGTTCCTTTGGTCTTGACTTTATCTCACTCAACATGATTTGCTAATTTTATCCACTTCCCATCTAATGCCATTATTTTATCTTGACTGCTATGTAGAATTCCTGTGTGTGTGTGTGTGTGTGTGTATCATTTTTTGTATCCATTTATCTGTAGTAGGGCATATGGGTTGTTTTCACTGCTTGGCTATTGTGAATAGTGTAGAGATGAACATGGCTGAGGAGGTGTCCTTATCATATCCTGGGTTATGATGGTCAGGGCAGATGCCTGAGAGTGGTATGGAGGGATTGTAGAGAAGATCTATTTTCAGTTCTTTAATAAACTTCCAAATTGCGTTCCAGAGTGGTGGAACTAGTTTACAGTCCCACCAGCAGTGCAGTAGGGTTCATCTTTCCCCACAACCCTGCCAGCATTTGTCATTATCTGAGTTCTGAATCTTGACCATTCTAATTGGCATTAAGGTGGTATCTTAGGGTTGTTTTTATTTGCAGTTCCTTTATGACCATGGATGATTTGGTGATCTTGAAGAAGAGGCATTTGAAAATTGTGTGGAATGCCTTACGTTCAAAATTTGAAAAATGAATGGTGTTTGGAAGGAAATTATGAGTTTTATCAGCATTATAGAAAGTGATTCGCCAGGGCACAAGGAAATACTTTGGCAGGACTATGAAGCAATGGAAAGTAGGGCCATCATTATTGCCTACCCAGAGCTTCATCATATCCTTCAAGATCTTGTGGTTAGCACCATTTCTGCTGATTTCCCCCTGTTGAGCTGCTCTAGAAGGCTAAATACAGACCAGTTGTTCAGGGTTCTACCTGTTTGTGCAAGTAATGGATACTTCTCTAGTGGCAATTATGTTAATCATTTTCAAATAAAAATAGAGGACGTGTACAACAAATGTAGTATCTTTACAATACCATCATATGCTAACATGATCCTTATTATTTACTCATTTATTGGCCTGTATAAAATGCACAGGAGAGGTTCCATTGTGATATTTCCATAGAAAATAAACCATGTATCCCCATCAAACTCAACCTTTTCTCAGCTCCCTCATCCCATTCTACTTCTTAAATCATTTTAACAAATTTCATTGTTTCCTTTTATAGTGCAAATAAGACACATTAATTTATTTCTTATTTACTTTGTTCATTTGCCCTCCTACTTAGGCCTGTTATATTTCCCTAGAATTCATTATTTTTACTGTGTATTTGTTATATCAGATGGTTTTATTTAGGTACTTAATATATATGTGTTTAAGTTTATTTTCTAAAAAAAAATCTGTCTTACTTTCTTTTCTTATCCAAACACCATTGGTCATAGTGAGATCCCTCAATAAGGTTTCAGATATGGATACACTGTATTTTGTTAAAAAAAACAAACCAACTTTATTTTTTCCTTTCCTTTTCCAACTTCCCTTCCCTTTATCTTCTTACATAGTGCCATAGTACATGCTCTGTATGTGTACATGAGTTTATATATACATGGGCTCATGAATATAGGTATATGTCCATAATTATGCATGCCATGTAGGTCTAGATTTCACATATAAGCAAAATAAGATATTTGGCTTTTTCAGCTTGGCTTTTCTCACTCAACATGATGTTCTCTAATTCTTTTCTTGTTTGATTTCAGTTTTTTGCTATCACACAAAAAAGTTTATATATCTGATTATTGTATACACCCAAATCTCTAAAGTCTGTGGGTGAGTCAGTCAAGAAAGAGGGCCGTACAGGTTTAAGCACTAAGATGTTTTGTCTGTTTAGATTTCTTTTTATTATATTCCATGACTTGAGTCAATATTTTGTCTGTGCCTTTCACTCTCTCAAGTGTTATTGCTATCATGAGAGATATCTGTTGGTAAAATAGAGAAAAATAATGATCACATTTCCTCACTAAGACCAGACTAGCCCTGTCAGAATCAGAAAGAACTGTAATATTCTCTCACAGTTGCATCCAAAAAGTATAAGCAGTAAGGGCTAGTATGAGTGTCTTCAATCTAAATCTTACACCCTAAACCTTTGGAATCTCTATTTTTTAACCTAAAATTGATACTTTGGCTCCCTTTTCAATTTCTATTTTCTAACCAGTGAAAGGATAGATGAGTAAGAGAAGAGCCAGTCTCACTACTGGGATAACTCCAAAATTTTATGACTACAGTCTACAATCAATTAGCTGAACTTCTTGAACATAACCATGCTTAGGTATAAGTAAACAAGAATTTACACATTTTTGTGCTGGGTAGCCTATAACCAAAAACTCTTGTGGGTCTCTATTTAAAGGAATAAGAACAAAATGGAGAAGGAATAATAAAAAGTAGCATTTTTCACTAGTTGACACTATTCATTTGTAAATTGAATTATCCTTTTATTAGCACATTACTTTAAGCTTAATCTCTAGTAAGCATGTGTATTTGAATATCTGATTCAATATTTGGATATTTGGTGCTTAACATATCTTGAGTAATGGTATAACCATTATGCAAATTATACAGACTGTATGTACTGATCACAGTATCATTCAATTCTTTAAAAATAATAAGATGTAAATTATCTCATTTCTGTTTAAGACATTTCCTTACATTCCTCCTTCTTTATCAAATGAATTTCTGTTTGGTTAGCAAACACTAAATTTCCTTAACAGAGGAAAGATAAGAGATACTATTTAAAGCAAAGTGAATACCTCCCATCCTGAAAAGGATTAAAAAAAAAAAGTATTGGTGACAATATCATCATTTTACCCTCCCATTTTGATAATTTTACAACTCCTAGTGAACTGAGGAGATTCTGTCTGGTTGGTGCCATCTTGGCCACATGGTGGATGGTAGGGTCTGGCGTCTGGCCAATGCCTGGCACTCAAATTTTCCTGACACTATTTAGGCCTGGACCAGCTCATGCACCATAATTCCATGCCATGGCACTGAATCCTGGCTCCTGGCTCTTCTCCTGTCAAGATACTTCCTCATATCAGCTCTCCATTGGAGCTGAATGAGTATGTTGGTGTTGATTTTGCACTTTCTTTCTTCTCCAGCCTTCATGGCTTAGTTTCCTAACAGTGTGAAGTATATTTGTTGTGTGTTTGGTCTTTGGCCACATAGTTGCTGGCCAAGACTTGAACACTCAAAATGTGGCTTCTCCATCATCTCACCATATAAGAACAAGGAGAATTTCAATCAATATTTTATTCCAGACCTAAGCATTCTTCCCTAAGCATTTTCCGTTTTCGACACCATTTGCATGTGAATCAAAATTAGAATACCATTTACGTTTTCAAATTCTTTGTGAATTTGCACTATAAAGCCCTGTGGTAAGTTGCATTTTATGATTTAAAATATTGTTAATCCATTCTCATATTAAATGAGATTCCATGGAAAAGTATGCTGAGATTAGGAAAACATGAATGTTTATTTAAGAGAAGACCATGTATCTCAAAGTGTCCTGTAAAATAGGTAGCACCTAAGAGACTTGACGAAATGCTGATTCTGTTTATTTTACTTTATTTTATTTTTAGGTCTGGAGTGGGACCCAAAATAATGCATCTTTAACAGCTTATCGAGGGATATGTAAGTAGCTACTCCATAAACTGAACTTTGAATGTGAAAGTGATAAATGTTCTCTGATAATTAGATCATTTTTCAGAGATGTTTTCTGGCTTCAAAGAGTGAAGATTCATGTGTGCCTGCAACAAATATTTATTGAATTTTTACTGTGTACTGGGCAATTTTCTAGGTGTAAAATTCACAGACATGAATAAAATTAGAACCATGTGGCTGTCACCTTTAGGCTGAACGTTATACTAACCAATTTTCAAAGTGAAATTATATATAGAACTATTAATACCCCTTCATTTCAGGGACCAAGATTTTCTGCCTCCTTCCTTCCCTCCCTCCCTCCCTCCCTCCCTTTTTTCCTTCCTTCCTTCCTTCCTTCCTTCCTTCCTTCCTTCCTTCCTTCCTTCCTTCCTCCCTCCCTCCTTTCTGCCCTTTGTTTCTTCCTTCCTTCTTCCTTCTCTCTTTCCTCCATTTTGTCCATTCTTCCTTTCCCTTTCCCTCCAGCTGTCACTTCTTTCAAATAAATTAGTCAAATACTCAATAGAAAATTAATAATTTGATAAAAGCTTTCCCTACACTTATGTGTTATTTTAATAATTATAATTACCTTTGCATATATGCTTTTGAAGTACCTGACCAAAAGTACCTCATTTTTTTGGACAGTCCTAGGGCTTGAATTCAGGATCTGGACATTGTCCTTGGGCTTTATCAAGGCTAGCACTCCAAACCTTTGAGCCACCACATCAGTTCCAGCTTTCTCTGTGTCTGAAGTACAGAAGAATCGAATATAGGGCTTTGTGCATGCTATGCAAGCACTCTACCACTAGGCTATATTCATGGCCCCTCAATTTTTTTTCGTTTTGTTTTTTTCTATATATACATATATTGTAATTTATAGAAGGGTTACATTATATTCACCAAATAGAAGGTGCATTACTTCACATACATTGATACCCTTTCCCATGTCTTGGTCCACATTTCCCTCCCTCCACCCCCACCCCTCATTTTGTTTTCCTCCCTTCCTTATCCGAATTCAAATAACCAAATATGCATATATACAATGTATCAGATAACCAGGTGAAATACTATAACAATGTGAGATAACCAAAGGACAGCAAAAGTACATTAAGGAAAACAAACACTCATATGGCTTTTGTTTCTATGTCCTGGAGGTTCTTTCATTTAGTGTCATTCTATACAGCCTTATGTATCTAGGTTTTGTTCTATTGCAAATCCCTGCTAGGAGAGCCCAAGCTTTCTACTGATTATGACAAATGAGGGAAACCATTGAGTCTATGTTCCTTAAAAATTGTAATCTTGTGCAATATTAATCTTGCTCCCATTTTCAAATGGGCAGAACAAGAAACTCAGGAAAAATGGCATATCAAGGAATAGTATCTCCCACCTAATACAAAGAGGCAATGGAGCATTCAAGGACAAAACTAAAGGAGAGTCCTCTAAATGCTATACAAATGCATTTGATAACCACGATTAATGAAATTTTTGAAAACATACAGAAAGAAATACTTGAGCAAGCCATATTTAAATGAGATGAAACCATAAACAAGGTGATATGTGAACAAGAGGAAGCCACAAAGGAGTCCATAAGAAAGGATTTACAAAGAAAAATGGATGAATTCATAGAATCCAAACAAAAAGCTGGCTGAACTCCAACAAATGTTCAATTTTTGTTTTAAATACACAACATGTGAAAAGTTTTTTTAAATTAAATAAACATAAATAAAAATATGCTTTCTTTATATTTTTTCTATTTTCTATTTTCAGGTTAATATTAATCACTCTAAAAACCTTCAGCATAAGTCAAGCTGAGTGAGTTCATTAGTATCTTATACTAAAATACATAGGCTTATTAATTTGGAGGATGAAAGTGAACTGTACTCTTCTTCTCTGTTCTACTGCTTTTCTATACTTTTGTATGGAGTTATATTATCTACATTATTTATTTCAGAACTGAATGGCATCTAAGAATTCCACTGACACAGACTTCCAAGGAAAGGTGGCAAGGCTAAATACTGTTCAAGGGAAAGGGGAATTCTTAAAAGGTTACCAAAAAATAGGAAAATATGCATTCTATTATTGATGTCAACATGGATTTTTTTTATTCGAAGAAGGAAGTAATCTACCCCTGAGGACTTAAAGGAAATGTTAAACTCACAAAAGTCAAATGAATATTTCTTCTAAAGTTTAAATAATATGGCTATATATTGTAAAACAATCATAAAATTTCCTACATTTTATATCCTCATGCGTTTTTTCTAAATACTTTCCCATATGTTTTGATATAATTTTGTCCTCATAAATATCCCTGAAGAGGATGGGGGATTATTAATTTTCTCTCTTATTCTTAGAGGCATCACCCAAATCCTGGCTGAGTAGATGAAATATTCATAACTTTATTTTTCATTCCCTGACTAATTCCAGAGTCAATATCTTAATATTACTAAAAGAAGTTGTCTTCCTTAAACTAAGGCCTCTGTAATACAGAGAGAATATTTATAAGGCAATAACTAAAGTGTTTTTATGAAGGAGAGCCCAAGTATTAGAGAAAAAAAAAACATATTTCACCTTTATTATAAAACTCATTATTGGAGAAGAAACATTTCAACAGATGTCCTAGAATTTTTTTCATAAATAGTAATATGTGTTATATGTATATATATGTACATATGTATAAACTTATATATGTATGCACATGTGCATATACATTCATTTTTATTAAAATGCACATTATTTAGGATGTATATTTGTGTTTTATTTAATTCTTGCTAGGAGATCAACATCTTAGTCTAGCAGATTCAGGAAGAATTCACTTCCCAAGATGAAAATCTGTGATCTACAAAGCTTGGGTGAGAAACTGTGTCTTCTTGTTCTGCAGTAAGGCCTGTAATAGAAGTCAGGGCCTCAAATAAAAGCTTTTGTTCAAACTCATGTTTAGTATAAGGATAGTGGTTTTAACACAATTGAAGTTCAGGGCAAAAAAACATTAAAATGAACTGAGGGAAAAATGGAAATGATTTCTTTTTTTCATATATTTTTATTGTAATTAATAGAAAGGTTACATTATATTTGCCAGATAGAAGGTACATTAATTCACATACATTGATAAAGGAACATGAATATCCCTTTCTTTCTATGATAAAGGTCAAGAATCAAAGAGAAAGAACTAATTAACGATCTCCACACATTTCTTCCAGGTTTATTACATTTAAATTCCATAAACATATGCTCTTGTTTATAGATAGGAATTATTTGGGAGGTAAGATTTGTCAGTTATTCTTCTGTCCTATGATAATATGTGGAAATACCTATCTTATATCAATTATGTAATCTATCTATCTATCTTTCTGTTTGTACACATATTTAAGTCTTTTATCAGTATACTTTATCATATGCATGTAGTACAGATCTTTCATATAGTAATATAATATGAACCTTAATTCCACAGCTATCCAAAATATAGGCAATTCAAATTTTCCATGGAATTTATTAAATAGGACAGATAAACTATGTTTTAATACATTTATTTAGTTTAATATATTCACAATATTGTAACTTTTAAAATATGCTACTCAATGACCAGAGATGTTGAGCATTTCTTCATGTGTCTATAGGCCATTTTTGTTTCATCTACAGAGAAGACTCTCTTTAAGTCTTTGGCCCATTTTTAATGTGATGGTTGTTGCTTTGGAGGTTAGTTTTGGAGTGATTCAATTTTTTGAGTTGTTGATATATTTTAGATATGAGGCCTTTGTCCGTTGTTTGGTTGGTGAAGATTTTCTCCCACTCTGTAGGCTTCCTAATTAATATACTAGCTATGTCCTTTGCCATACAAAAGCTCTGCAGCCTTATCCAGCCTTTCTCTGATTTGTTATGATTCTTGGTCCTTATTAAGAAAGTTTCGACCTGTGCCAAGGAGGCCTAGTGTATCTCCTATTCCTTCCTGTAAAGTTTTCAGTGTGTCAGCTTTTACCTCCGGGTCTTTGATCCATTTGGAGTTAATTCTAGTGCAAGGTGACAAAGAAGGATCCAACTTTAGTTTTCTGCAGGCTCAACATCTCTGATCATAAAAGAAATGCAAATCAAAACAACTCTAAGATTCCATCTCACTCCAGTTAGAATGGCCAGGATCAGGAAAACGAATAATAACAGATGCTGGAGGGGATGTGGCCAGGAGGGATCACTACTACACTGTTGGTTGGAGTGCAAACTCATTCAACCACTGTGGAAAGCAGTGTGGCAGTGCCTCAAAAGGCTAAACATAGAACTCCCCTATGACCCAGCAATTCCACTACTTGGCATTTACCCAACCATCCAGAAACAAGGACATACTAAATCCACTAGCACAACAATGTTCATTGCAGCACTATTCACCATAGCAAAGATATGGAACCAACCTAGATGTCCCTCAGTTGATGAGTGGATCAACAAAGTGTAGTATTTGTACACAATGGAATTCTATGCTGCTGTCAGAAAGAATGACATCGCCCCATTTGTTAGGAAATGGAAAGACTTAGAAAAAAATCATATTAAATGAAGTAAGCCAGACTCAAGGGAACTTAGGCTCAATGGTTTCCCTCATTCCTCATAATCAGTAGAAACCTTGGGCTCTACTAGCAGAGATCTGCACTAGAGCAAAATCTTGATACATAAGGCCATATAACGTGAAGCTAATTGAAAGGACCTCCAGGATATTGAAACAAAAGCCATATAATGAATGATTGTTGTCCTTAATGTACTATGTTGTCTCTCATCTCCTTTGCTGTCCCTTGGTTATCTCATATTGGTATAGTATCTCACTTTGTTATCTGACATATTGAATTTATTTGTATTTGGATATTTGAAATTTGATAGGGAAGGGGGGAAAACCAAGACGGGTGGGGGGTGTGGGGGGGGGAGGGAAATGGGTACCAAGACATGTGAAAGGGTATCAATGTATGTGAATTAATGCATCTTCTATCTGGCAAATATCATGTAACCCTTTTACTAATTACAATAAAAAATAAATAAAAAAAATAAAATATGCTATTCAAGATTTATTGCTTGATTACATATTACATGTAATCAACGTACAATGCATGTTAATAGCTTACATTCTTAAGTATGAAAGATAGGAAAAATGAATAACTTTTAGGAATATTTTGTTTCTACATTCAAGAGTAGGCTATAAAAGGCCCGTGCTTTTAATGTAGGATATGAAGACATCTCAATTCCCTTACCTGTATGAATGAGAAGGGAAGCATATAAGAAGTCATCTTCTTCTCCACCATGTTGGGTAACCTAAAACCACATAAAAATGTAAAGATGTTATTTTAATACCCTCTTATCATTTCTGTTCAAATTTGAGCAAACTGGATGAAGTTAGATAGTTGAAAAAAAGCTTTTGCTTCATTTATATTTTCCAACCAAAACTTGCTAATTGTTCCATACATCTAATACTGCACAGAGGTATATATTTCTGGTTTAAGTACAAGTCATGTTAAAAGAGAGATTTCACAAAAATAAGAGAATTTCTTTGACTAAAACATCAAGCCCATATTTAGCAATTCTATTTGTTTGTCATTTTTGTTCAAATATTTGAGTGGAAATATATGCAGGCAGTTTAGTGTTTTGAGGTTACAGAAGTTCTGTGATGGGAAAATTTGGAATGTGCCAAATAATGTAAGTCCACTACACTGGATAGGTTAAGAAGGAGAGAGATTCAAAGACCATATTAAAAAAAAAACCTGCTGAGACCCTATCTCAAAGATGTGCTAGTACATACCTGTTATGCCAACAACCATGGAAGAGGTAAATAGGAGGTTTCAGGTCCTATACAAGTGGGTGGAAATCTCTAAAACTCGATCTGACAAACAACTAAAGTAAAAAGGCTAGAAGCATTGCTTATTAAAAAAAGTCATTTTCTACATAAAGTGTAGGGAGCCATTATCAGAGTCTCAACTGAATCCCCATTTTCTTTAAAGCCTGTGATGGAAGTGTGTGTGTGTGTGTGTGTGTGTGTGTGTGTGTGTGTGTGTGTGTGTGTGTGTGTCTGTGTGTCTGTGTGTGTGTGTATCCTTGTTTACGCCAAAAACATAAATACTAAAATTTAAAAATTTGCCCTTTCTCTTTTGCTGGTTGTTAGTCAAAATTCCTTTCCCAACTTTTTCAGGGAGCAAGCCTGGATGGCAGGAGAAAGAATAATAGTCACTGGGATTAAAACACAGAGGTTCCCTTACTCCATACATTTTATTTTCACAATTACAAAATTTATGAATTCATAATCTTTCACAGAAGCCAATTGTTAAGAAAGCAACACATTTATTTTTTAGTCACTTAAGCAACTTCTGCCTCACTTAGGCAACTTCCGCCTTCCCTTAGTAGAAAATAGAAGACATTCCCATCTTAACTGTCACTCATATTCACAAACAAGTCAAAGTAGAAAGTTGTAGTCTTGTATGGCTGGATGTTTCTTGGCCCAGGTTTCTTAGGCATTGTTCCTATAAAAAACAAACAAGCAAAAAAAAAAACCCAAAATAAAACAAATTAATAGTTAGCTGGGAGAAGGTGGTCTACAGGAGGAAATTGAGGATCACAATTCAAAGTCAGCCTGAAAGTCTAATTTCCATCTAATTAACAAGAAGTTGAAAGTGGAATTATGGCTCAAGTGGTAAAGTAATAGCCTAGAGAAAAACAACTCATCTCTGACTTCAAAAACAGGATTGACTTTCCTATACACCCACTCACATGCTGGGTATGTTTAGAAACCTGATGTGCAATGAGTGAAAGATGGATAACGTTTTTAATACTCCATTTCCAGTCTCAAAAAACAATGTGGGAATCTCCGATAAACTACATAAATGGAGCTTCAACTCCATGAAAACTATTCAGGAAGCCAGCAGAAGAAAAAGGGGAAAAGAAAAAGCAGAAAAATCAAACTACAAAGACAGAAAGCTGGTGTCTAATTGGAAAACTATGGATCGGGGAATATTTTCTTTTCTGACCAAAGTGCTCAAAAAGGTTACTATCTATGTAATTACATGACATTTTTCATCATAATTTATTTTAACATCTATGTATAGTCAGTTAGTTATGTAGCAATTTCTTTTTTCCATATATTTTTATTGTAATTAATAGAAGGTTTACATTACATTCACCAGATGGAAGGTGCATTACTTCACATACATTGATACCATTTCTCATGTCTTGGTCCCGAATTTCCTCCTCCCCACCCCTACCATCATCTTGTTTTCCCCCCTTTCCTCTCCAATTTCAAATAACCACAACTACATATGTTGAAATACCAAGGAAATTTAAAGAGAATAAAAGGAACTCAAAACAGTCATAAGAAATCATAAATGTATGACAGAATCAGAGAGATCCCAAGATATTTGGTTTACTGAGCATTTCATGCATTATTTAGGAAACATTATTCCATAACATACAAGATCCTCACAAATGATATTGCAAGCCCAGTACAGATGTGAAACTTAAGGTAAGATGATAACAATGTTAATTATAAATTAAATTAGTGAATTATGTTATTTAATAATGTTAAAAGATATGTAAAATATTAATAGCTACTAATATGCAAAGATACTAAAAGTGATCAAAATCAGGTGTTATTTCAAAATGTCATTTATTTAAACCAAGAAGCTAGTCTTGAACATGGATTATTTTGATTGGAGGATCTCTAGTTGCTACAGTTTCAGAACTGAAAGACTGGAAAACTAATTAGTATCCTGGCTTTCCTAATTATGGATTTGTTACATGTGACCACCATCTATTTGGACTACTATTTGAGGTGTTAATGCTCATCTACTTCTTTTCACTTGTGTAAACTTGATCTTCTGAATAATACTATGAAGAACTTGGAAATTCTTTTTTTCCTATTTTTATTGCAATTAACACAAGGGTTACATTATATTCACCAGATAGAAGGTGCATTAATTCACATTCATTGATACTCTTTCTCATGTCTTGGTCTCCATTTCCCTCCCCCCCACTCCCACCCCTCAACTTGTTTCCCCCTCTTTTCTATCCAATTTCAAATAACCAAATACAAATATATCCAATATACCAGATAACAAAGTGAAATACTGTAACAATATGATATAACCAAGAAACAGCAAAAGAAATTAGAGATAACATAGTACATTAAGGACAACAATCACTCATTATATGGCTTTTGTTTCTATATCCTAGAGGTCCTTTCATTTAGCGTCACACTATATGGCCTTATATATCTAGGTTTTGCTGTATTGCAAATCTCTGCTAGGAGAGCCCAAGGTTTCTACTGATTATGACAAATGAGGGAAACAATTGAGCCTAAATTCCTCTGAGTCTGGCTTACTTCATTTAATATGATTTTTTCTAGTCTTTCCATTTCCTAACAAATGGGGCGATGTCATTCTTTCTGACAGCAGCATAGAATTCCATTGTGTACAAATACCACATCTTGTTGGTCCACACATCAACTGAGGAACATCTGAGTTGGTTCCATATCTTTGCTATGATAAAATGCTGCAATGAATATCGTTGTGCTAGTGGATTTTGTATGTCCTTGTTTCTGGACAATTTGGAAAATGCCTAGTAGTGGAATTGCTGGGTCATAGGGGAGCTCTATGTTTAGCCTTCTGAGGAACTGCCATAATGCTTTCCATAGTGGTTGAACGAGTTTGCACTCCCACCAACAGTGTAGTAGTGATCCCTCCTGGCCACATGCCCTCCAGCATCCTTTGTTAATACTTTTCTTGATCCTGGCCATTCTAACTGGAGTGAGGTGGACTCTTAGAGTTGTTTTGATTTGCATTTCTTTTATGACCAGAGATGCTGAGCATTTCTTCATGTGCCTATAGGCCATTTTTGTTTCTTCTTCAGAGAAGACTCTCTAAGACTTTTGCCCATTTTTTAATGGGATGGTTGTTACTTTGGAGATTAGTTTTGGAGTGATTCAAGTTTTTGAGCTGTTGATATATTTTAGATATGAGGCCTTTGTCCATTGTGTGGTTGGTGAAGGCCACTCTGTAGGCTTCCTGATTAGTTTACTAGCTATGTCCTTTGCCATACATAAGCTCTGAAGTTTAATACAGTCCCACTTATCCAGCCTTTCTCTGATTTGTTGTGATTCTTGGTCCTTATTAAGAAAGTTTCAGCCTATGCCAAGGAGGACTAATGTATCTCCTATTCCTTCTTGTAAAGTTTTCAGTGTGTCGACTTTTACCTCCAGGTCTTTGATCCATTTGGAGTTAATTCTAGTGCAGGGTGACAAAGAAGGATCCAACTTTAGATTTCTGCAGGTGCTTAACCAGTTCTACCAGCACCACTTGCTGAAGAGGCTGTCTTTCTTCCATTCTATTTTTTTGGCTCCCTTGTCAAAGATTAGGTGGTCATAGGTCTGTGGTTTAATATCTGGGTCCTCAGTTCTATTCCGTTGGTCTTCAGGCCTGTTTTTGTGCCAGTATGAAGCTGTTTTGATGATTATAGCTCTGTAATAGAGTCTAAAGTTTGGTATTGAAATTCGTCCTGCGCTATTCTTTCTGCTAAGAAGTGTTTTTGCTATATGGGGTCTTTTATTATTCCATATGAAATTTTGAATTGCCTCTTCTATTTCTTTAAAGAATGACATTGGGATATTGATGGGTATTGCGTTGAATTTGTAGATAGCCCTTGGCAAGATTGTCATTTTCATGATGTTGATTCTTCCAATCCAGGAGCATGGGAGGTTTTTCCATTTCCTTAGTTCTGCTTTAATTTCCTTTTTCAGGGTTTCTAAGTTTTTATCAAAAAGGTCCTTTCCATTCTTAGTTAAGATAATTCCTAGGTACTTTATTTTCTTCGAGGCTATTGCAAAAGGAGTTGCTTTCCTGATTCCTCTTTCCTCTCACTGTTGGCATAGAGGAAGGCAGTTGATTTTTGAGGGTTAATTTTATACCCTGCTACCTTTGCAAAGTTTTGAATCAGCTCAAGGAGCTTGGGAGTGGAGTCTATACGGTTTTTGAAATTCAGAATTATGTCATCTGCAAAGAGGGAAAGTTTCACTTCCTCTTTCCCTATTTGGATCCCCTTTATGCTTGCTTCTTGCCTTATTGCTCTTTCTAGGAATTCTAATACTACGTTGAAGAGGTTTGGAGAGAGTGGGCATCCTTGTCTCATTTCTGATTTTCGAGGGAATGGCTTTAGCTTTTTGCCATTAAGTTTAATACTGGCTGTGGGTTTGTGATACACAGCCTTTATTATACTGAGGAATGTTCCATGGATTCCTAGTTTCTCCAGTGCTTTTAGCCTAAAGGGGTGTTGGATCTTGTCAAATGCCTTTTCTGCATCTATTGAGACAATAATGTTATTCTTGTCCTTGTTCCTGTTGATGTGTTGAATTAATTGATTTGCATATGTTGAACCAGCTTTGCCTCCCTATGATGAATCCTGTTTGATCATAGTGTATAATTTTTTGTTGAGTTGTTGTAGACAGTTGGCCAGTATTTTGTTGAGAAGTTTTGCCTCGATTTCCATCAAAGAAATAGGTCTATCCTTCTCTTTCTTTGATGAATCTGTCTGGTTTGGGGATCGGGGTTATACAGGCTTCATAGAATGAGTTTGGTAAAGAGCCTTCATTTTCAATTTTGTTGAAGAGCTTCAGGAGTATTGGTGTGAGCTCTGCTTTAAAGACCTTATGGAATTCAGCTGTGAATCCATCTTGACCTGGGCTTTTCTTAGGTGGAAAGTCTCTTATTGTCATTTCTCTTTCAGTGCTTGAAATAGGCCTGTTGAGTTGGGTTAGTTCTTCTTGGTTCAGTGTGGGTATGTTAATATCAGGTGGGAATTAATGCATTTCTTCTAGATTTTCAAATTTTTTTTGAAAAGTATTCCCTCATGATGCTCTGGATCTTGGTAATTTCTGTCTTGATATTACCATTTTTGTCTGTGATTTTGTTTATTTCTGTATGCTCCCTTCTTTATTTGCTAAGGTTTGCTAGGGGTCTGTCAATTTTGTTAATTTTTTCAAATAACCAACTCCTTGTTTTGTTGATTCTTTCTATAGTTTTTTTTTTTTTGGACTCCAATTCATTTACTTCTGCTTTGATTTTAATAATGTGCTTCCTTCTACTGGGATTAGGGTCGGTTTGTTGTTCTTTTTCCAGGAGCTTAAGGTGACACATTAAATAGTTGGTTTGCGATTTTTCCAATTTGTTATTGTAGGCACTCAGAGCTAAAAATTTTCTTCTGAGTACTGCCTTTGCCTTTTCCCAAGGAGCTGGTATTTTGTGTGCTCCTTTTTGTTAAATTTCATAAACTGTTTGATTTCTGTTCTGATCTCTTCGATGACCCATTGGTGATTCAACAATGTGTTGTTCAATCTCCATGAGTTACAGGGTTTTCGTTGGTGAAGATGGGTGTTCCGTTCCAATTTGATACCTTTGTGATCTGAGAGAGTGCAGGGAATAATTTCAGTGTTTCTGAATTTGCCCAGGTTTGTTTCATGCCCTAAAATGTGGTCTATTTTGGAAAATGTTCCATGTGCTGCTGAAAAAAAAGTATATTGTGTTGTTGCTGGGTGGAATAATATGCAGATGTCTGTTAGATCTAGTTGGTCTATTCGGTTGTTCAATTCTAAGGTTTCTCTGTTGAGTTTTTGCCTGGTTGATCTGTCCATATTTGAGAGTGGTGTGTTAAAGTCACCAGCAATCACTGTGTTTCGGTCTACGTATGGTTTCAGTGAAAGTAAAGTTTGCTTGATGAAGTTCAGAGCCAACTAAATAGTCTATGTCATTTAGTTGGAGAGTTAAGTCCATTGATATTGAGAGTCAGGATGGAGAAATATTTATTAGTTCCTTCCACTTTTAAAAGCTTTCATTAGGGCCTGTGTCTTGATAGTTCTTATTGTATTTAGATGGTATGAATTTTAGGTGCCATTTCTTTCTCTGTATTACTTTTGTGTTGGTTTTCTATGTTTAGAACATCTTGAGAATTTTCTGTAATGTTGGTTTTGTTGCTATATAATGTTGAAGGTTTTCCCTGAAATGGAATGTTTTTATTGTTCCCTAAGTTATGAATGAGAGCTTAGCTTGGTACAGTATTCTTGTTGGTAGTTATCTGACTTCAGGGCATGACATATATCATCCAATCTCTTCTTGCTTGCATGGTCTCTGCTGAGAAATCTGGGGTTATTCTGATTGGTTTCCCTTTATAGGTGATTGTTCTCTTCCCCCTGGCTGCTTTTAGGATCCTTTCTTTGGTCTCTATTGATCCAGTTCAGATTATAATGTGGTGGTTGGATGTCCTTTTCTGGTCCGGTCTTTTTGGGGTTCTAAAAGCTTCTTGTATCTGGATGGGCCTTCCCTTCTGGATATTTGGGAAGTTCTCTGAGATGATTCCCTGAAGTATATTTCCAATACCATTGATCTCTTTCTCCAGACCCTCCTCAATGCCAATTAGCCTTAAATTAGGCTTCCTAATTGTATCTTGGACCTCCTGTAGCATTTTCTCATATTCCTAGATTTGAATTAACTCATTTTCTGTTCTTTCTCTATAACAACTAAATTATCTTTAACCCCAGAAATTCTCTTTTCTGCATTGTCTAACCTGCTTTCAACTTTATTCTTTATCTGCCTTGCTTCTAATTGCTCATTTTTGATGCCTTGCATCTCTTGTTTTAGATTATGTATGGATTTCTCTAACTCATTGATTTCCATTTGAGTGGTTAGCTCAGTAGCTTTATTCTCTTTGAACATTTGTTGGAGTTCGGTCACCTTTTTGTTTGTGGGTTCTATGAATTCATCCATTTTTCCTTGAAAAACCTTTATTATGGCCACTTTTATGCCTTCCCCTTTTTTCACATATCACCTTGTTTATGGTTTCCTCTTTTTTAGTTATGGCTTCCTCCCTTATCTCTTTCTTTATGTTTTCACACTTTTCACTAATGATGTTTATCAATTGCATTTGTATAGCACTTGGAAGACTCTCCTCTAGATTTGCCACTGACTGCTCCATTGCCTTTTTATGTTGGGTGGGAGATGCTATTCCTTGATTTGACGTTTTTCTTAAGTGCTAAGAAATAGAACCCAGGGGGCTTCATGCATGCTAGTCAAGAACTCTACAACTAAGCCACATTTCCATCCCCAAGAACTTATCTTTCATGTGTGTTACCATTACAGATTTACTTCAGGCACTGAGTTACACCAGTAGCATGTTTTCTGTTTGGGTGAAATCAGTGTTTGAAATCATGACCTAACACATTCTGAAAGGCACCATACTGCTTAGCCATTCTTCTATGTTTTGTCTTTAAAAATGTAACCATGAGGAGGTTTGTTTTTTTTTTTCTGTATAGATATTAGGAAATATTTTTTCTTCATTTTTCTACCTTAAAGAGTTTTAATAAAAAGAATCTTTGTTTAAAATTACCAGCCCCAAACCCCAAACAAAACATTAATGATTATGATATTCACTCTTTTTCAAAAACTCAATGTATGAGGCATGGTGGCACAGGGTTACAATCCCAACATTCCAGAAAACATGCAAAAAACTGAACCTGAGGCCCTTGTGAGCTAGATAGTAATATTCTACCTTAAAACACCTAAAAGCAGGACATGGTACTGTGACTCAAGTGGTAGGAACAGCACCCAGGTCCAGAGTTCAAGCCCAGGACCAAGACTGCCACCATCAAAAATCAAAACAAAACAAACAACAAAAATCTGAAAGCAAATCAACCAACAAACATAACAAGATGCAGAAAGAAGTCCCTCAATAGTAAGATTAAAGTTATGTAACAATGTTAAAATATTTTGATTGTACACCAATTTTAACTTGTATGATTTTTGTCTTTCTTTTTAAAGTACACTATTTTTTTTTTGCCAGTCCTGAGCTTGAGCTCAGTGCTTGAGCACTATCCTTTCATTTTCTCAAGGCTTGAGCTCTACCAGTTGAGCCTCAATACCACTACCAGCTTTTGTCTTTTTTTATTGTAATTAACAGAATGGTTACATTATATTCACCACATAGATGGTGCATTACTTCACAAACATTGAAACCCTTTCTCATATTTTGGTCCCCATTTCCCTCCTCCCACCCCTACCCCTCATCTTGTTTTCTCCCCTTCCCAATGTGGTACCTAGGGATTGAGCCTAGGTCTTCGTGCATACTAGGGAAGCACTCTACTGCTAGGACAAACAAGTGGCCCCCTAAATACACTTATTTTTATTATGAAAATACTTCCAATGCAATAATGTAATTACCATTCAAATTATGCAAGCACAAAATATAGCTAACTACAAAACAGAATGAATGTTTCTGACAAAATAATAGATTATTACGGTTTGTGGAAAACTGTGAAATGATGATAATAATAAAAGTTAAAGAATTCCATTAAGGCAAACATCTGTACTTTACTCACCTTTCCCCCATCTCAAATGTTCTCCACACTTAATCTCTCAGATGGCTGATGTCCAGAGGATCAAGGCCAGTCCAGGCATAAAGTTTGTGAGACTCTATAAATAAATTGAAAAGCAAAAATACAGCCTGGAGATAAAACTCAAGTGACATATTCCTGTTTATGCTTGCAGGAGGCCCCGTGCTCAAATAACCAAACTGGGGGGGGGGAAGGGAAACAAGACCTTTACACATACAAGCACTATTTATTTAATATTTGATAATTTTGTACTAAAATGACTGGGAAAACTCAGAAACAACACTAAAATCAAATTTCAATTCTTGATTGCAACACATGAGTTCTCTTTTTATAAGTCAGCTCACTGAAAAAAAAATGAATATAAAGGAAAATAAACTCAACTCCTCTCCACACCTGAAATGACTAATAATGTGACCTCCTGCCCCATATCCACTGGGCATTTCTCTTTTGTATTTTCATTGCTGAGCTGCTCTGATTGTCTGCTCTACATGAGTGTGCAAGGGAAAGGAGAATTTACTTTGCACCTGACATGTTAGGACTAACTTAGTGCCCACATCATAATGGCCTCATTAGGAAGGATACGTCTCCTGACTGTTTTGTGATTAAATTCTGGTAATAGATACTGGAGTTGTGCCACGTAGAGTATCTCAAAGGAATTGTTGGAAAGCCAGGCATTATGGCTTATGATTGTTATCCTAGCTACTAAGGAGGCTGAGAGCTGAGAATCCAGTTTTGAAACCAGCCAGAGTAAAAAGGTCTATAAAAATCTTATCTCTAATTAACCAAAACAGGAGACACATGTGTAGTTTGAGTGCTAGGAAAGAAGCCAAGAGAGAACAAGGGGCTCTGAGACTCTAGTCCCCGGTGATTGTGAAGAAAGTGGGTCTGGAGTTTGGCCTAGTGGTAGAGTGCTTGCCTAGCATGCACAAAGACCTGGGTTCGATTCCTTGGTACCACATACATGGAAAAAAGCTGGAAGTGGTACTGAAGCTCAAGTGGTAGAGCTCTAACCCTTGAGAAAGTCCAAGGACAGTGCTCAAGCACTGAGCTCAAGTCCAGGAGTGGAAAAAAAAAGAAATTGTGAAGAAAGAAATGAGCAGGCTCTGTTGGTTAGGTAAATTGCAAGAAACAAACACACCTATGGATTGTCACTTTCAGACATGTCCTCATCCTCTCAGTGACACTGTGATAGTTAATTGTGAATGGCCCTAGAAGTTTAAACATTCCAGATGTGTTAAGGATCCTAATATTTTGACACTTGAGCATGTGCCAAAATTATATTTGTCTTCTTGACACCCAGCACCCATAACTGAAAATCCTAAATCCAAATATATACTCTAGAGCCGACAGAGAAAATTTACTACTACTGTGTAGCCAAGAAATGTGCTTCTGAGTTTTATATATCCAAATTTTCCTGCACACTGAAATCCACAGGACTGCTCTTGAGATAGGGAAATGAGGACACTGTAAAAGGAAATGTACATTATTATCATTGAATTAAAATACAGAGAACAGTTTATCCTCAAATGCTACCTCATCCTAGTTTTGTTTTTATATATATTTCCACAAAATCAAAAAATAAAAAAATGCAAACTTCAAAATGTTACCACTTTTTTGGCTTAAACTGTACCAAAATATTGCTAGGTAGGCCAAAGATGATTAATATTGCCTTCATCGTATTATGTTAATGTAATTTACCATTTACTAAATTTACTATTTAATCCACTATGATCCAAATCTCTTTTTCTTATGGATATACTGCCAGGATAGTATCAAGATAAGGTAAGTTTGCAAAAAGTAATAGCTTAATTCTTTCTCAGCTACAGTTTATGACAGCAAAGAAAAGAAACAGACAGTGATCATGCTTTAATTGGTTAGCACTTTCCTTTTGACCCCACTTCCTCAAGGTCATAAGGATGTCCTTTCATTTCTACTGATTTACCAATATACTTTGTACTGTTGCAAATTGCTCAAAGGAATGTGTCATCTAAAATGATGAAAAATTATCTTTCTACTCGCTGTTCTGTTCTTACAATTCTGAAGGATCCAGGATGCTGTGAGTTATTTAAATGTCAAAGACTAGGAATCTTCATCATAATGCTCTGGAAGTTCTCTCTCTGTCTCTCTGTCTCTCTGTCTCTCTCTCTCTCTCTCTGTCTCTCTCTCTCTCTCTGTCTCTCTCTCTCTCTCTCTCTCTCTGTCTCTCTCTCTGTCTCTCTCACTGTCTCTCTGTCTGTCTGTCTGTCTGTCTGTCTGTCTCTCTCTCTCTGTCTGTCTCCCTTTTCTCTCTCTGTCCCACCTCTCCTCTCCCTCCCTCCCTCCCCCCTCCTCCTCCTCATGTTACTACTAAGAGCTTAAACTTCTTTCACAATTTAAAATATTTTCTCATGTGTATTTTGTCAGAAAGAAACTGACAGAGGTCTTGCTAAAACTTTTCTGATTTTTCACTGAATCAAATCTCCTTTACAAGCTTTTAAAACTCCCTTCACATTAGATTCCATTTTATTTATGTTTTGACTTTATATCTCTCTGAATATGATTTTTTTCAATCCTATATTTTCATGCATAGACTTACTTTGTGCCCCCGATCCCAGTTCCACAGTTTCCCTCCTTTCTTCTTATTCTTTGTCTTCTTCTTCTGCCTGTAATATTAGCTACTCAGGAGCTTCAGATCTGAGAATTTATGGTCAAGGATTCAAAGTGAGCTTGAGCAGGAAAGTCTATGAGAGCTTTATGCACAATTATCACCAAAAATCCAGAAGTGGGATATAGCTCAAGTCATAAAGTACCAAAATGAGCAAAAATGCTAAGGGATAATGCTCAGGCCCAGATTTCAAGCCCCAAAAGGAGAGGGAAAAGGAGAGACAGAGACACAGAGTTTGAACTGAAAAAGAATGTAAATGAACTGGAATAACATACAGTAATATTTTTCTTGATATAA
This sequence comes from Megascapheus bottae, assembly GCF_031878675.1. Classification (NCBI taxonomy): domain Eukaryota; kingdom Metazoa; phylum Chordata; class Mammalia; order Rodentia; family Geomyidae; genus Megascapheus; species Megascapheus bottae. Next base: position 29,085,762 of record NC_143515.1, read on the forward strand.
TGTAGAACATGGGTAGAGGATAGATTGTAAAAAAAACTTGCATTGTAAAAGTTTTTTATTGGAAAAGGTGAATATTAAATCTTTAGTTAGGAGAAATAACATTTTGGCTTTACATTCTCAAAATGAATTTTATTGAAGTGCCAAAACATTAAATGTAGTGCAAATGATATTGTCCAGAAAGAAGGCAATGTGGTGAGCAGGTAAGCTTCGCAGCCAGAGGGAGGCAGCAAGACTTACTCTTATTCCTTCTGAGAAAACGTTCCAAAAATGTTCAAACCCAGTATGTGTGCAAACACACACACATATACATACATATATGTACATGTACATACACACTCTTGGTTTTGGCAATCATTATTGGGTTTTTCTCAAATTATGTTATCTATTTGCATGCCTCTGCATTTGACTTTTTAATTTTATAGAAATGTAAAAACTATTTTTAGCTCACTGTCATGTAATAGTCTGTGAGTCTAAAATATTTTCATCAGACTGTGAAACACTATAATTTTAGGTAGTTTAGTTCTTCATTTACATTTATATAATGTGTTACCCATTATTTTAATATTAGAACTTGCCAGCAATAAAAATTAGCAATGAGATATTTGAAATTTTTAAATTATTATTCTTATAATAGTTGTCCAAAATTTTAACTTTAATTTTTCCCTCTCTGAAAGCTCAAGGGCTCCCAATAGTCAACATATAAACCACTGAATGACACTGGCTTAATCATGTTCAACACTGATTTCCAAAACAGAGGTCTTAATTATTCGCTATGAATTGTATTCCATGTCTTTTGAACCTTAAATAAGATTCTCCTTTTTGTGCCAGTCCTGGGGCTTGAAATCAGGGTCTGAGCACTGTCCTTGGGCTTCCTCAAAGCTAGAGCTCTGCTACTTGAGCCAAAGCAGCACTTCTGGCTATTTTTCTAAGTATGTGGCACCAAGGAATTGATTCTGGGTCCTTTGTGCATGTTGGGCAAACACTACCACTAGGCCAAACTCCTGGTCTCCTTCCTGTTTCTTACATGCTGCCATTAAGTTCTATTAATTACTCCTTTTATATTAAAAATATACTTATTTCTTCTGTGTTTTGCTACAAGTAAGCAAATGCAGGTTTGCCTGCATTTCTGTCTGCCTCTAGTCTAGAACACTGCTAGAACTTGAGTAGACCATGCCAGACGCCAGGCTTCTATATCTCTTCTCCTTAAGTATTGCTTCCTCTCATGCTGTAAATTAAGACTGAATCATATCAATGCTTAAAATAGTCCATACAATCTTTTGTGGAGTATTCAGTGTTTTCTACATGCATGGCACATTATCAGCAAATGCAGATAATTTTATTTCTATCTATTGATTTGGATGATTTTTCCTTGCCTATTCTACATGTTCTGAATAATTTTATAGTGAATGGAAGAAATATAAAGATATTCTAGTTCATCCCTGCCTATAATATATAGAAAAAGGAACTCAAATGCAATTTAAAAGTAGAATGCAAGCCACAGAAGACAGTATAAATAATCCTTAGAACAAAAAATCAGCAATAATAATGTACATCAATTCTACATATAAGTACATATCCAAATGAATTTAATTCAATGACTGGAAACAATGTCTTCACTATAAAAAATGTGTTTACTTAATACAGAATGGATAAATATAAAACTCATTATCATTCCTCCTGATCAAAGAAAACCTACTACCTATAACAACATGGATCAGCATGAACAATGATAGAAATAAATAGGCTAAGTACATAAACATAGACTCTATTATCTATCCTTTATTTGGAATTTGAAACAATTGAAAACAATCCTAAGAGTGATAAAACAGCTAAATGGTGAGTCTACAAGGTGGAGTACTGGGGAATCATACACCTTGTGGCATAATAGTCTAGAGATACTGCAAATCCAATATGAAGACTGTTTGCTGCTGCTAGTAATATTTTATTATATATATTGAAATCTGCTAAGAAGGTAGATTATTAGATGCTCAGACACAAAACTAAAGATAATTAAGGAAGCTGTTAGAAACATTAATTTGCAATAAAATTATATGCCATAAAGTCTTTTCACAGTGTATATATACCAAAATGTTAATTTGCACAATTAAATTTATATGCTATCCTATTTGTAAAATCTACCATCACTGATAAATCTAGGAATATAAGCTTGAAATGAGTTCCCATTGCCTTTGAAAATCCACCCTCATATCATAGCCTGTAATTCTTGAGTAATGATATTTTCTTTTCCTATTATTCATTTTATATAAAATAATATTTTATGAACTACTTGCCATGATGGGTATTGATTAATTTCTTTGGTTGTAAGGTGTGCATTAATATGTTATCTTATGAACCACTAAAATGTGGCTTGTTTTACTTTGGGATTTCTGTGAAGGAAAATGTGTACATGCAAATTGGACCATACAATAGAAGCTAGTAATGGAAAACATGAAACAAAACAAAACAACAAAAAGAACATTGAATATGGCTAAATTGTATTTCCTATAAAATGAATCAACATAGAGAGATTTCATAATGAAAGCCAAATAAGCTTTTCTGAACCTAAAAGCTGCTAAGAGGGAGCATCAGATCCTACGACATATTGCTTTCATTTTATATCTTTTCATTATGTTAGTATCAAGGAGAATTTGAGGGGATGAGTCAAAAAATGCCCTTTTCTTTTAAACTGTAGAATACAATTTTTGATAGAGAAGGAAGAATTGAATGAACTTAGTCCAATATCTATTTTATTTTCTGGCATTGGGCAGTTAAACATAATAATTTAATATATTTCACTTAAAGTTAATACGTATATGAAAATTTAAACAGAATTCAAACATCCATTTACATATATATGAAAATTATGCAGCAAAATCTGTGTGAAGCTCAATACAATTCTGGGCCGAGCTGAGAGGTTAGTTGTAGAGATTGTTCACATAGTCCTCATTCAGTTTTCTGCACCGTAAGATAAAATTGCGAGAAAAATGTTGAACTATTTGATTAATTTTAAAACTTTTGGATTACCATCCCAGATTAGATGAACATGGCAATTTTACTTTATTTAATGTATATATCTTTAATATATTGAAGGTTTCTGAGTATAAACAGTGAGATGACTACAATGAGCGTCAATGATGTCCTTTTCTGCAGGACTAGTTTGTTCACTACCAAAAAGGTGCATGGTCCTTAGCCAATCTTTTCCTAAACCTTTAGCACTGCACAAATACCTTTCACCATGATTACATTTAGGAAGGAAGCAAAGCTCATTTTTAAAATTTTGTATCTAATGAGATTGAAAATGAAAACAATTTTTAAGACATTGAGGTGAAAACAATAAATGTGATATTTTATGGACTGTTTTTATATTTTAGGAGATTATGTTAATAGGAACACAGTTTTATTTACTCAAATATTAAAACTGTAAGAAATACAGAGGAATGTTCTCAGTGTTTGCCTAGTTCTGAAAGGACATTAGCAACATCATACATTTCTATTAGTTTACATTTTCATCTGCGATTTTGTTTATTTCGGTATGCTCTCTTCTTTTTTTGGTAAGAGTTGCTAAGGGCTTGTCAATTTTGTTAATTCTTTCAAAGAACCAACTCCTTGTTTTGTTGATTCTTTCTATAGTTTTTTTGGATTCCAAATCATTTAATTCTGCTTTGATTTTAATAATTTGCTTCCTTCTGCTGGGATTAGGGTTGGTTTGTTGCTCTTTTTCCAGGAACTTGCTGGTTTGCGATTTTTCCAACTTGTTGTTATAGGCACTCAGAGCTAAAAATTTTCCTCCGAGGACTGACTTTGCCGTGTCTCAAAGGAGCTGATATTTTGTGTGCTCCTTACTGTTAAATTTCATAAACTGTTGAATTTCTGTTCTGATCTCTTCGACGACCCATTGGTGATTCAACAATGTGTTGTTCAATCTCCATGAGTTAAAGGGTTTTCGTTGGTGGAGATGTGTATTCAGTTCCAATTTGATGCCTTTGTGGTCTGAGAGCGTGCAGGGAATAATTTCAGTGTTTCTGAATCTGTCCAGGTTTGTTTTATGGCCTAACATGTGGTCTATTTTGGAAAATGTTCCATGTGCTGCTGAGAAAAACGTATATTGTGTTGTTGCTGGGTGGAATATTCTGCAGATGTCTGTTAGATCTAGTTGGTCTATATAGTTGTTCAACTCTAAGGTTTCTCTGTTGAGTTTTTGCCTTGTTGATCTGTCCATAGGTGAGAGTGGTGTTTTAAACTCACCAACAATCACTGTGTTTCGATCTATGTATGGTTTCAGTGAAAGGAAAGTTTGCTTGATGAAGTTCTGAGCTCTGGGATTGGGTGTGTAGATATTTAGGATCATCATGTCTTCCTGGAGGAAAGATCCCTTTAGTAGTATGTAGTAACCTTCTTTTTCTTTTCTCACTAATTTTAGTTTGAAGTCTATTTTATCTGATATGACTATGGCAACTCGAGCCTGTTTATGGGGGCCGTTAGCTTGATAGAGTTTATTCCAACCTCTCACTTTCAAAAAATGTTTGTTTTTTGGGGGGTAAGATGTGTCTCTTGAAGACAGCAGAACGATGGATCTTGCTTTTTGATCCAACTAGACAGACTATGCCATTTAATTGGAGAGTTAAGTCCATTGATATTGAGAGTTGGATTGAGAGATATTTATTAGTTCGTACCATTTTTAAAAGCTTTCATTAGGGCCTGTGTCTTGACAGTTCTTGTGGTACTTAGATGGTACGATGTTTAGGTGACATTTCTTTCTCTGTATTGCATTTATGTTGGTTTTCTATGTGTAGAACATCTTTGAGAATTTTTGGTAATGTTGGTTTGGTTGCTGGTAAAACTGGTTAAGCACCCACAGAAAACTAAAGTTGGATCCTTCTTTGTCACCCTGCACTAGAATTAACTCCAAATGGATCAAAGACCTGGAGGTAAAAGCTGACACACTGAAAACTTTACAAGAAGGAATAGGAGATACACTAGGCCTCCTTGGCACAGGTCGAAACTTTCTTAATAAGGACCAAGAATCACAACAAATCAGAGAAAGGCTGGATAACTGGGACTGCATTAAACTGCAGAGCTTCTGTATGGTAAAGGACATAGCTAGTAAATTAATTAGGAAGCCTACAGAGTGGGAGAAGATCTTCACCAACCACACAATGGACAAAGGCCTCATATCTAAAATATATCAACAGCTCAAAAAATTGAATCACTCCAAAACTAATCTCCAAAATAACAACCATCCCATTAAAAAATGAGCCAAAGACTTAGAGTCTTCTCTGAAGAAGAAACAAAAATGGCCTACAGACACATGAAGAAATCCTCAACGTCTCTGGTCATAAAAGAAATGCAAATCAAAACACTAAGATTCCACTTCAGTCCAGTTAGAATGGCCAGGATCAGAAAAACTAAGAACAACAGATGCTGGAGGGGATGTGGCCAGGAGGGATCACTACTACACTGTTGGTGGGAGTGCAAACTCGTTCAACCACTATGGAAAGCAGTATGGCAGTGCCTCAAAAGGCTAAACATAGAGCTCCCCTATGGCCCAGCAATTCCACTACTTGGCATTTACCCAACCATCCAGAAACTAGGGCATACTAAATCCACTAGCACAACAATGTTCATTGCAGCATTATTCACCATAGCAAAGATATGGAACCAACCTAGATGTCCCTCAGTTGATGAATGAATCAACAAGACATGGTATTTGTACACAATGGAATTCTATGCTGCTGTCAGAAAGAATGACATTGACCCATTTGTTAGGAAATGGAAAAACTTAGAAAAAAACATATTAAGTGAAGTAAGCCAGACTCAAAGGAACTTAGGCTCAATGGTTTCCCTCATTTGTCATAATCAGTAGAAACCTTGGGCTCTCCTAGCAGAGATTTGCAATAGAGCAAAACCTTGATACATAAGGCCATATAGTATGAAGCTAATTGAAAGGACCTCCAAGATATTGAAACAAAAGCCATATAATGAATGATTGTTGTCCTTAATGTACTATGTTATCTTTCATTTCTTTTGCTGTGCCTTTGTTATCTTATATTTTTACAGTATTTCACTTTGTTATCTGATATATTGGATATATTTGTATTTGGTTATTTGAAATTGGATAGGGAAGGGGGAAAACCAAGATGGGGAGTTGGGGGGGAAGGAAATGGGGACCAAGACATGTGCAAGGGTATCAACGTATGTGAATTAATGCACCTTCTATCTGGCAAATATCATGTAACCCTTTTATTAATTACAATAAAAATATAAAAAAAGATTTCTATTAGTTTACTCATGGCATAATGAACTACATATTAAATATTTTATTGACAGTATTAATATTCTTTCCGTTACTGTTATCTTGCCCTTTAATTGCTATGCACAGTTTTTTTTAAAAGGAGTGAATGGGAATTTTTAAACATAAAACAATGATATTAAAAAACTGAGAAGTAAACTGGTCAAGCACGAGTGATGGTGAATCAGTAAATAAAGTAAAACAATGGTGAAGCTCAAGTGAAAAAACTACCCTGAGCTCAATACCAGGACTGGCAAAAAAAAAAAAAAGAAAGAAAAGAAAGAAAGAAAGAAAAAATCCCACAAAACTACATTGTGTTTAAAATTCAGGCATGCAACACTCTCACGCTACTCCCACCAAGAAGAAGAATAAAAGCATCTTAGATGAAATGTGGCTGTGTGGACGGCCACTGGCATAATTACCAAATAGCTTAGAGATGAGTTAACAGCGTGGTGACATGTAGAAAAATCTGAGGTCAAAAATTTTAGTGAGAGAAGACTTGCTTAAACCAGCCCAGCTCTGTTGCATATATTTATTAGATCATTCATATTTATACAATATTTGTTTGTTAATATTTGTCATCTTTATAGAAAAACAAAATGATCCTTAGAAAATAAATTTTAAGTGAATAAAATGGGCTTCCAAATCAGAACTTTAAAGGTAAATCTTACTCTTCCCATTACATTTTACAATTCTGCTTTGTAATCAATCTATTGAAGTGCTGAGCCATTCTTCTCAGGTGAACATTGATAATATTTTGAATTCAGTTGTCTCACAGGAAACTTTCTTCCTTCTAGATCTCTTCCTTCCTAAAAATGAAATAAGCATCAAGGAAGAATCATTACTAGACAGATCGACAAGAAAATAACATAATTTAGAGAAACAACTAAAATATTGCATCATATTATAGTGCATCATTTTGCTTCAAAAGTCATGAAAATAAAGATAGAATAGAGTTGTATATAAAAAGAGCTCACTAGCCAATAATTTATTCAGCCAAGTAATAAATACAAGTACAATGGGAAATAAATAATATCTCAGTAAAACAGTAGTGGGAAAATTTACTATATATAGCTTTGTAAAGAAATAGTATACTAAGATCTTTAGAATGAAAAACAATGAAGTTGGTAGAGAACACAGTACAGAAAAAGAAAAGAATATTATGAATGTAGTAAACACAAAAATAATGCTATCATATTACTATTTACTCTATACAAGAATTTGTACAAAGTAGCCCTAGCAACACTATATTGGTTGCTTATGGCCTCTAAATAAGTGAAATAAATAAGAATAGTACAACACATGAGGATGAATGGATTGTTCTTTTGTATGGCACCAATGCTTCTTCAATTATGATACAATTACATTATGATGACAGCCAATATAAATTTAAAATATAGTAAATTGCAAATAAATTTAACACACCTAATGGACAAATTTTTCATTATCTGGCAATTTAAAACACTACAATATGCTAGGTGTATGCTCCTCTGATTGTATGGCTTCTTTAGGAACTAAGGTTAGTTATCTCTGCCTGTAGTTGCATCAGGTTTGTGTCCCACCAAATGTTAATTGTCTTGGAAGAAATCAAATTCAAAACCTGAAATCCAATGTTGACTAAATGATTTTGAACAATGATAGTGTCATATGTCCTAACTTGAAATTTCAAAATACCATTATTTCTGCACTGTAACAAACTGCTTTGGTATGAATTGAAAATGGATTTCATTTCATTAGAAATATTTATAGTAATTTGCAACACCATTCATAAGGTGAGAGAAAATTGATCATATAAACTGTTAAATTGTAATAAAAGTAGAAGAAAATAGAATAAAAATGATTAGAATCGCAATGACAATAAAGAGAAAACAAGTTATAAACAGTAAATTGCAGAGGATTTTATCGATAATTATTAGTAAAGTGAATAGTATAAATATATTAATTAAAAGGTAGAGTCTATCAAAGACCTAATTCCGTTATGAAGACATAATAGAAAATAGATATTTGATTCTTTGTTTTGAGTTCCTGGCACACACTCACTGCTTCTAAGTACGTGAATCTATTAGACACTGCTTACATAACTTTATAATTTTGGTAGTAGAAGTGGCAGCTATAAATGAAGAAAAGCAATATACACAATGCTACATTTTCTGTACAACAAGTGTATTTTCATAAAATGTAACACATACATATAATTTAATAGATAATATTTAGATTAATCTAGTATATTTTCTGGAAAATATAGTAGTGCAAATTAATACACAGCTTCTCATAGTTATGTATCATATCATATATTTTTTTTGCCAGTCCTGGGCTTGAGCTCAGGGCCTGAGCTTAAGTTTCTCAAGGCTAGAGCTCTACCACTTGAGCCTCAGCACCACTTCTGGCTTTTTTCTACATGTGGTATGAGGAATCGAACCCGGGTCTTCATGCATTCTAGGCAAGCACTTTAACCACTAGGCCAAACTCCCGGCCCCCATATCACATATTTTCATATGAGCAGTCTCAATATATGCTTTCCTCTCCTGCTTTTTGACTTTGTTAAAGGCAAGGGACCAGAGTCTCCTTTAATACTTAGTAATCTGTCAATTAAGGGAATAAACATCATATTCCAGTCTGTACTAGATTGTGAAAAATCTTGATTTTCTTGAAGAAGCAATACTCTAAACACAATTGCTCTTTTCAAAATTCATTCTGCCATAGAGAAGCTTAAATCCACAACAGAACATGTCTTGAATCCCTCTAAAATATAATAATGTTATACTAGTTGAAGTAATAAAATCAAAATCCCATTTCTCTACCCCTTTGGGAAAATATTGGAAAGACATTTCTTCTGCCCCTCCTGAATTTATCAGATATCTCTCATAATGAATGATCCCAATCAAATAGGCTGTCATTCTCAAAATACCATGCTAACTACTATTGTCAGTCTTCAAATTTCCAGTTATGAAAACATTGCTTTCCTAGCTGGTTATACACATTCCTTGTTAATCCCCTGCTAAATCTAAGGCTCCAGTTAGTCTATTAGTATGTTTATAGAATAGTCCTAGGAGAGGATGCAATAGCTCAATAGCTATGTACATATGACCATATAAGGTGATGTTAAGTGAAATGAATGCCAAGCTATGGAAAGAAGAAAAAAATGAAATATATACCTTGCTTGTAAAAAAGATATTTTTTCAGACAATATTTATCATCATGATTAAAGTAGTTATTTTTTAGTCCCACACAAACCATTCAGTTTCTGTCTGATGTTCATAAACAGAACAATTGGAAGGAATAGGCGAGGAACTATCACTGCTGGAAGAATTATCGGCAAGAGTGCTATATTATCTCTCATCTCTTTTGCCATCCCTTGGTTATCTCATATTGTTACAATATTTCACCTCGTTATCTGATATATTTTATATGTGCTTAATTGGTTATTTGAAATTGGATAGGGACGGGGACAAATCAAGATAAGCGGGGGGAAGGTGGGAGGGAAATGGGGACCATGTCATGAAAAAGGGTATCAATGTGAAGTTATGCACCTTCTATCTGGTGAATATAATGTAACCCTTCTATTAATCACAATAAAATACATATTAAAAAAGGGGTGCTAGGAATCCTTGTAAAGGATTTAAGAAGAGCATGTCGGAGTACATTGTGCTGTCACTGTAGCCAAATTTCACTGTCTAAAATTTACTACCTATCTTTAATTTATGGAGGTCCATTACCCAATGCCAACTATAGGTATGGAAGATGCTTATGAAAACTCTTAATTTTGTGATTATTATTATTTTTTGCCAGTCCTAGGCTTGAGTTCAGGGCCTGAGCACTGTCCTTGGACATTTTCAAGCCTGGAGCTCTAGCACTTTAGCCTCAACACCATTTCCGGCTTTTTTCTTTGTATGTGTTACCAAGGAATCGAACCCAGGTCTTCATGCATGCTAGGCAAGCACTCGACCACTAGACAAAACTCCCGGCCAATTGTGTGATTATTATGCAATATTCTTTGAATGTTTATTATGTGCAACAGTTGAGTTTGCAGCATGTCACATCTTGTTTGCTGTGGTAACACTATGAATCACTTTACTTAAAATGCTTATATTATACTGCCTAGTTCCTACTATGGTAATTGTATAGCTTACTAATTTTGAAACATTTATAGATACTTTGAATATTCCTAATTTAAAACACTCTAACAAGCCATATCATTGCACCAACATCTTTCTACATATACACAATTCTTCATAAATTATTTCTTAAGTTTTGTAATAATATGTGACTCTTTCAGATTTTTTTAAATTTCCCTCCCACTCCTGCCTCCAGTCCTGCATTATCTAAGACAGCACCACACTTTCAGATTTATTTTACAGTGTTGGTGGGGCAGAAGATTTCAGACTCATTAGCCTTCACCTCCTTATTTGGAGATTGGGAGGTCTGTGGATTGAGAATAGTCAAAGCAAATCAATGTTGAGATCCCACCTACTTCAAAATGTTTGATGAAATGGCATGTTCCTCTGATCTTATCTACTGAGGGGAAGAGGTAGAAGTACCAAGTCTAAGCATTCTCCAGAGCAAGAGTATCACATCTGTCTGAATAAGTAAACAGAAAAAGGGATGAAGAGTTTGTGCTAGAATGCATCCCATATTCCAATGGTCTACTTTTTAAAACATTGACAGATTCAAAGAAAATAATTTTTATTTCTTATCTATCCGTAGTAATGTTTGAACTCCAGGTCTCTAGCTTGTTCCAGTCCAGTTTTATGCTGATCAAATAGATAGAGACTTCTGCTCAGACTAGCTTCAACTAGCTTTCAATCCCCAGAGAAATTACGATAACAAAATCATCAAAATCAAGTTACAGGTATGATCTTTGATGGTGACTAAAATAAATATTTTCACTGGCTAACATTTGTGCTTATATATCACATTCCTATTTTATGTACTGTCTGTAAGATGTTTGTGATATATATGTATGTATGTATGTATGTATGTATGTATGTATGTATGTATGTATGTATGGTCAGTCCTGGGGCTTCAACTCTGGGCCAGAGCACGGTCCTTGAGCTCTTAAACCTAAGACTAGTGCTCTACCATGTTGAGTCACAGCGTCACTTCTGGTTTTCTGGTAGTTCATTGGAGATGAGTCTCACAGACTTTTGTGCCCTGGCTGGCTTTGGAGAATTACCCTCAGATTTCATCCTCCTGAGTAGTTAAGATTAGAGATGTGAGCCACTGACAACCAGCTCACAAATAATTTTTATAGAAACTTTTTATTTTATTAAAGTTTTAGATATTTAAACATGTTTTAATGACACTAAAGCAATGCTTCAACTAATGCAACTTCCTACTAACTTATATTGCAATACTACATTTTAATAATTAATACTATGTCTATGTAACTAAATCTATGCATTATTCCTTCATTTTAATTTAGTAATATTTTTTTTGTTCTAAGATCACATTACCTTTAATAGATATGGCTTTTTAAGATCACTTTGGTTGTGAGTTACTCTTTAGCTTAGTGCACAATCATCATTTCTGCTTTGAGTTCACCTGATATATTAAAGAATATTATTTAATATAAATTTTACATAGATATTTTCTCATAATTAGCAACAGTTAGCTAGGCATTTGGGGCTCATGTATGTAGTCCTAGTTACTCAGAAGGAAGACTAGGATGTGAGGATTGAGGTTCATTACCAATTCAAGCAAGAATGTCTTTAGTATCTTCAATTAACTGAAAGAAAGAAAGAAAAAAGTCCAGAAGTGGAGCTGTGGCTCAAGTGGTAGAGAACAAACTTACAGGGATTGAACAGAAAAGCTAAAGGACTGTGCCCAGGTTCTGAGTACAGAAGGGTTACAGATACATAGATGAGGTAATGAGAACATTTCCTATTGAACAGTGTAACCCCTCCCTCATTCTCTCCTTGTTTCTCCCCTCTCCCCTCCTGATTGTCTAGTTCATTTCCAATATAGTGTCTAGTGGATTTCACTGATCAATTGGTTCACCCCTTTTCCCACTATTTCTGTGGTTCCCTTTCACCTACCCAAATTAAGATAAACTTATGTACAAGACAAAGGCTATCACAGAAGGTAATAACCCAAAGGGCGAAAAATTGAAGGGAAAAGGAAAGAAAAAAAAAGAACTACAATAATACATTTGTTTCAATTTTTTTGGAGTTCATTTCCATAATCATCATTTTATAAGACCAAATATACATAGCTAATGTGCCTTTGTGATCCTTTCCTAAGAATTTCCTCCTATGTTCTTACTGTGTAAATGTTTTGACTGCTGTTAAATTAATCATGTCCAGGTGTAATCATTCATATTTTACAATCCAGAGATTTACTTTATATGTTTATAGGCATATTCTAATTCGTACAAGTGAGGGAAAGCATGCAGTCTATGTGCATTTACATATATATATATATATTCTTTCTGATAAAAGCATAGAATTCCCTTGTGTATATATACACAACATTTTCTTGATCCACTCGTCCACTGAGGGACATCGGGGTTGACTCCATATCTTGACTGAGATAATCACTGCTGCAATAAACATAGTTGGAACCGGGCTACACTAAAATCACAAATGTGACCATGTGAACTATCTTACTTTACAGTGAGCCTGTTTTACATATTGTGCAATTTTGTAAGATGTCACTCACTGAGGCGTGTTAGCATGACAGTCACTCATCAATATGTTTGTTGTTTTTACTCTTTGAATATTTTCTTAAATTCTAGTTCTATATGTTTGTTGACTCTGTGTGTTCCTCATTCCTGCTTGTTGCTATTATTGCTAAGATTCCTGGATCTACCTTGTTTGAAGAATTCTACAACAAAACAAGATTTATATGTTAGATTTTTATTATAGTCTGGTGTTATTATTCTATGTTATTTTAGGTGACATTTTGGAAAATTGTACCTCTGAACATACACCCATCTATTCATTTATTTCTTACTTATCTGTATTTTCCAACAGGAGAAATATTTATTCCAAATTAGCCATACATTTTAGATTTTTTAATTCCAGTATATGAAAGCAATGTTTTCAAAATTCTTAAGCCTAGTCCAAAGAAAACAATTAAAACAATTAAGTCTTTATTTACTGTATTGGAAAGCTTATGAACAATTTCATTTGCCTTTAGTTTAATATTATCTCGCTTCCAAAAGTAAAGTCAGAAGTTATTCCCACATCACTTGTAAGAAGTGATGAACTAGAAGTACACTGAGAGAGATGATTGTTTTTTTTCGTTTGTTTTTTGGGGGGAGGGTCAGTCGTGGGGCTTGAACCCTGGGTCTGGGTGCTATCTCTAAGCTCTTTAGCTCAAGGCTACTGTTCTACCATTTTGAGCCACAGCACCACATCCCATTTTCCTGTGGTTAATTGAAGATAAGAGTCCTATGGACTTATGTGCCCAGGCTGGATTTGAACCAACATCCTCAGATTTATCCTCCTGTTTAACTGTAGGTGTGACCCAGAAGTTCTTGCTTCAGAGAGATGTTTTTTAGTCAAAGACTTCTTTCCACTCTGGAATCTCATGGTATCATAAATGAGTTCTTTTTTCAAACTTCCATATGTGAATGCTCATGGCTTTTGATATAAAAATATAGGTATTTCAAACAAATGTATAATAAACCAAAACTGTAATAAAATTACAGTTAATGATTCTACTATTCCCAGGTAATGTGGTCATCTAATTCTTTCACTTTAAAATTCAGTTACAAGTTATACAGCCTCTTTTGGACTAATACCTGGTATTCAGGCTACTTTAATATTTCTATCTTCAGCTTTGGTGGCTTTTCTTGAATTGACTGCCAATTTCCCAAGAAAAAGACCATGCTAGCTGTTAGTTATTTTTCCATTTTTCATAATTTCATTTGAAAATCTTTATTCAATTTTAAACATATATCAATTCTTAAAACTGTATAAAATATACTCAAGTCTACTTACAATATGAAAATCTACATTTACCTTTTTTCATAAAATAAGAGATGGTTAGCCCAGTTTAATTTTCCAGATTTGTACATTTTTTCATATCTCTTCTGGCAAGCTTTGTAGAGGACATTTTAGAGTATGGTTTTATAGGTTTAAATATCAGTAATGGTACTGATATATATTTGCATAATAGTTGCTTTCTATTGTATGTATATTCCCTTTTCTGATGATTGTGGTGATTGAACCTAGGGCCCCTATAAGCTGGGAAAACACTCTAAAATTAGAGACATCCCTCTGATTTTTTTGTCTTCTATATTTAAAAGACACTTCCTAAATTTACTCATGTAGGCCTTAAATATTTTGCTATCCTTTTGCCTCAGTTTCAAAAGTCACTGGAAGGACAGTGATTCTCTATCATATCTGGAAGCATAGGCAATAACTGTGGGAAGGAAAAAGGATGTTTATGAAGCTTGAACTCAGGGCCTGGGAACTGTTACTGAGCTTTTTCACTCAAGGCTGGTACTATTCCACTTTGAGCCACAATACGACTTCCCATTTTTTTGGTGTTTAACTAGAGATAAGAGTCTTATGGATTTTCCTTCCCTTGACTGGCTTTGAACCAAAACCTCAGATATCAGTCTCTTGACTAGTTAGAATTACAGGCATGAACCATCAGCTACATATTATTTCTTTTTTTAATTAAAAAATCACATTTTCTGCATTTTTGTGTTAATGTTCTTTTAATTTGCTGTTTCTTTGTTGATGTTTTTATTTATCATTTTCACATGATACAAAATCATTCTACAGTCAAGATTGTCAAAAGAGGATTTACCAGGGTGGACTGGCTTAGCCCTTACCTGTGATCCAAGCTAGTTGGGGAGATGTTGATGCTAGGCACAATTTCATCTCAATTATAACATAACCATGATGCTAAGTGCCTGTAATAACTAATACAGAGGAGGCATATATATAATACGACAGATACTTTACACGAAAAGAATAACTAGAACCAGAGATAGAAACATTACTCATTTGTAGAAATCCTGCATAGTAAGGGTGAACTTTTGAATCCAATCCCTAGTATTAGCAGAAAAATAAAAACTAAATAAAGAATAAAATATTATCAATTTCTGCCAATATCAATATTGACCATGATGTTTTCTAAACTTGTTTTCCATTGTGGCTACTTCAGCAGCAAATGCTTGCAGTGTACATCTTTCTCTCTTCACCAGAGATCAGACTAGCACTTTCATATTCATTTAGTCTGCCCAGTTGAATATCTGTCACTGAAAACAAATGAAAATTATTTGAGATGTGAAACTTTTTTTGCCAGTCCTGGTCCTTGAACTCAGGGTCTGAGCACTGTCTCTGGGCTTTCTCAAGGCTAGAGCTCTACCACTTGAGCCACAGAACAATTTCCAGCTTTTTCTATGTATTTGGAACCGAGAAATCGAACCGAGGGTCTTCGTGTATGCTAGACAATCACTCTACCACTAAGCCAAACAAACTCCCACCCTGAGAAATGAAACATTTGAACACAGTTTTAATATGGATATTTCGTTTTCTTTACCTTCGATTTCTTTGCAAATGTGTATAAACATTTAGATATTTGAGGATGACCAACTCATGAACTGATATAACATATTTTTCTAGAAATCGAATCGTGTTTTTAACTTACTTTCTTTCATTAACATATTTGAACAATTTTGCCGTTATTTTCTTTCACATGGAATATTCTCATGTGGTTATTAAGTAATAGAAGATTGATTATCATAAAAGAATTTTTGTTTAAAATTTTATCAGATTACTTACACACACAAAAATTTATTTTTTTATTTTTCCATAAATTTTTATTGTAATTAACAGAAGGGTTACATTATATTCACCAGGTAGAAGATGCATTACTTCACAAACATTGATAACCTTTCTCGTGTCTTGGTCCCCATTTCCACCCCCACACCCCTGCCCCTCATCTTTTTTTCCTCCCTTCCCTATCTGATTTCAAATAACCAAATATGAATATATAAAATATATCAGATAACAAAGTAAGATACTGTAACAATATGAGATAACCAAGGGACAGCAAAACAGATGAGAGATAACACAGTACATTAAGGACAACAATCACTCATTATATGGCTTATGTTTCTAAATCCTGGAGGTCCTTTCATTTAGTGGCATACTATATGGCCTTATGTATCTAGATTTTATTCTATTGTGAATCTCTGCTAGGAGAGGCCAAGGTTTCTACTGATTGTGAAAACTGAGGGAAACCATTGAGCTGATGTTCCTTTGAGTCTAGCTTACTTCATTTAATATGATTTTTTCTAAGTCTTTCCATTTCCTTACAAATGGGGTGATGTCATTCTTTCTGACAGCAGCATATAATTCCGTTGTGTATAAATACCACATCTTGTTGATCCACTAATCAACTGAGGGGCATCTGGATTGATTCCATATCTTTGCTATGGTAAATAGTGCTGCAATAAATATCGTAGTGTTAGTGGATTTAGTATGTCCTTGAAAAAATTTATTTTATATATGAGCAATTTATGTATAACTATGTCCACTAAAGAATTTTGTATCTGCAGCAGAACACTATATTTTAACTAATGTTAATAGTATACCATAATTTTTAGGTTGATAGTTTTTAATTCTTACTGTTTTGCTACTTTAGATATAACAGTGGTTATGGAACAATATATTAATTTTTATTTGCTCATTATTTAGCTGATGGCTGAAATAATGAAGTACATTATGCAATAAAGACAGATCAGTAAGATAAGAGCTTACAATTAAAAGAGGTCCTCTGAGAGAAAACAGGATCTAACACTGTTATCGTGTTTAATAATGTTGCATGATAATTTTTAGCAGTTTCACTTGACGCTAGCAGACATTTGCATCAATAATACTTTACAAATATATTTCTGTAAGGGCTAATATTCCCTACTCTCAAAATAGATACTGAGATAAGAATTCTCTAAGAAGCACTAATTGGACTCTTGCGTATAAAATCTCCATTTATTTTTAAAGAATATCTGTGCATTACCAGCAGAGTATTTCTACTATAAAACAGTATTATTTTTGAGGCAGGTACATGTCATAAAGCCCCAAGTAACCACTCAGATTGCTTCAAGTAATTTCTTAGGTGATAGTTCCAAAATTATAATCCTGGAATGCTTGTGTTTGGAAGTACTGTAAAATTCAAACTTATTAAATATTCTAGTATAATTTCAATGTGAACAGTTAGCTTTTATATCAGTGCTGGTGGTTGATCAGAGTCTTATGTTTCATGAGCACAGAAACACTAATCTACTTTCCCAGATGTAGCATAATTTCATACATTAACACAACTGGCTCAGAGATATTCTGCCAAAATATGTTGACTATGTGTATACCCATTATACATAAAAAGATCCATAATTGCATGGAAAGCTTGATACAGTTTTATTTAATTCTATTCATTCAATCTGAATTTTCTTTGTTTTCTTTTCCTTCCTTCCTTCCTTCCTTCCTTCCTTCCTTCCTTCCTTCCTTTCTTCCTTCCTTTCTTCTTTCCTTCCTTTCTTCCTTCCTTAATTACTTTCTCACTGCCTTTCTTATACGGAACACAAGTGAACTAATATTTCAAGATTGCAATTCTTTTTTTAATATCATTTTGGCCCTTATAAAATTATCTGCCATTGCCCTGTGTCTTTTGCATTGACCTACTATATTTGTAGTAAGTTAAAATAAAACACTTCCCCTCAGAGCACATACACTAAAGAAACACATTTAGAATATGTTCTTTTGCTAATCCATGAGGAAAAGCATACAACAAAATTCAACCTCTATTTTTACTCAATCTTTTGAATACTCTTCCTCCAAATTTTTCTTTGCATGTTTTGCCTGCCATCCTCAACTTCTTACCAATTTTGCATATTTCATAAATTTCTAGGAGGTTATCAATGATCCAAAAACATTTATATTTAAAACATCAACTCTGCTTTCCTTATCAACAAATCAGAATTTACTATTCAGAATGATCTGATTTGTTTTCAAAATGTTTTCCTCATCTCCATTATTTTCTGCAAACGAATTATGGCAAATGAGATTTCTAAATGAAGTCCATAGAAGTAGCTGGTAGGGTTGCCCATCTCCCTGATCTCACATTCTGAAAACAACAACAACAACAATAAAACAAAGGTTAAGAAGCTTTGTGATTGTTGATTCTTTTTTTTTTTTTTTTTTTTTTTTGCCAGTCCTGGGCTTGAGCTCAGGTCCTGAGCACTGCCCTTGGACTTTTTCAAGACTAGAGCTCTAACACTTGAGCCTCAGCACCACTTCTGGCTTTTTGCTATGTATGTGGGGTACCGAGGAATCGAACTCGGGTCTTCATGCATGGTAGGGAAGCACTCTACCACTAGACCAAACTCCCGGCCCCAGTGATTGTTGATTTTAATGTACTATATGAAGTTTTCTTTCTTTCTTTCTTTTTTTCTTTCTTTCTTTCTTTCTTTCTTTCTTTCTTTCTTTCTTTCTTTCTTTCTTTCCTTCCTTCCTTCCTTCCTTCCTTCCTTCCTTCCTTCCTTCCTTCCTTCCTCCCCTCCCTTCCCTTCCCTTCCCTTCCCCTCCCCTCCCCCCCCTCCCCTCCCCTCCCCTCCCCTCCCCTTCCCTTGCCTTCCTTTCCTTTCTTTTCCTTTTTGTTTCCTCTATGGTTTATTCCCTGTTGTCACTTTATCTGAGTTTGATACCTGGTGGCTTATATATACATTTATCTGAATTGGGGAATGAAAGGGGAACAACAAAATGATGAGACAAAGGACAAAGGACAAATCAATGCAACACCAAAACTCACAAGAAAACATGTTGAAAGTGAACTTTATAATGGGGGGGGGTTGTTCAGGTTTGTAATTACAACAATCTTGCTGGACCAAATTGTATTGTAACTCTTGAGAGCGAGCCCTAACATTTAGTACAACATCTTTCCTGTTCAGGTAGTGGTAACCTTGTGATGATAGCCATATGCTACCTGTTGACATCCCACGTCAGTCATGCAGGAGGCCAAAGTCCCATGATGAGACCACACCTACTCCTAGTTAGTGATCAAGCCCTCTAATCCCACCTGCAAAGTCTGAGAGAGAACAGGCCTTCTGAATCATTTCAATCCCAGATGAGATTCTAAACCCTGCAGAACAAAGTTTGATTCTACTATATCCAGTCGAACTCCTGACTCCTGAATCTTTCCTTTCTGTGAGTAGGTTGATTTGAACTGCTAAACGGATTCATTTATCACAAAACAAATCATCCATTTAACAAATGCCCTTCACCAAGAGCAAATACTGGGGATTTCTCTAAAATCTCCTAAAAATACACGTGTATTTTGAGAGAAAGTCAGAGAAGGTCAAACTAATTCAAGAGATTCACCAGTTTTCTGTTCTAGAGTAAATAACAAGAATAATGAAGATGTCAAACACTTACTACCTTAAATAGCAAGTGAGAAGTACTGAGGTAAGAGGACTGGGATGTGAGTGCTGGAGTTTAAAAGGAGCAAATTCAAACTTGTTCACTATTCCCAAATGCCATTCAGTGTCAGGAGCAAGAGAAGGTGCTGTTTCCAATCTCCTGTGAGTTGATTTGTTCTTTAATTCATAATGTAACCCTACACAAGCTTCTGGCAATGGGAGATTCCCTCATCCACTTGAGAAACAGGCATGCATCTCGATTCACCCACACTTTTAAACTCAGAGGATATAGGAAGAAATGTGAAAAGATTACTACTATTCTACCCACTGCAAAAGCAGCTGGGAACAAAGAGAACTGAGTCCAGGGATGAGACAGTTACTGTGCATTAGTAAAACATCATCTTAATTGTTTTGTGTAGGATAGACTGAAGGAAAGCAAGGACTGGTGGATGATGAGAGAGCAGAAGTCAAGGAGGGTTAAAGGTGCCTTTATCTTAAGAGTAAAACTTCAAGTGTTATTGATGAATTAGACTGCAGACAGGGAAGCAGACAGTTACTTTTTTAGTTTTGTTTTTATTTTTCATTCATTAAACCCTGAGATGTAGGGATTTTTTTTGTTGGCCTTAGGAGTTGTATCTTTTCTTAGTATTGAGATAATTTTTAAATAATGCTTTAAAATTTATATGGCTTATATATCTTCCTGAATAAATTAACTCTTTCACTCTCTATATATTTTTTTAATTCTCACCTTTCTTGTCATTTCCCTTTTATTTTTTATAGTGTTATGTGATTACAGTATTGCATTTAAACATTTTATTTGGTTTCAAACACAGCACTCTAAATAGAATTTTATGTCTCTAATCTAAAACAGAATAAAATAAAACCACCAATGTCAACTTGATGAAACCAGTAGATCATCATCCCCCTAACTTCTAGTACATTTTAAAGGAATAAACCAAAAAATTAAACTTCAGATTATAATTTATAAGTGACAAACACTGTACTCAAATATAATCTGCTTTCTGAATTTCCAAGAGACCTTCACAATATAGAAATGTGAGCCTCAATGGCTCACACCTGTAACCTCAGGAATAAGACTTGGAAGGTCAAAGCAAACCTTGGCAGAAAAGTTAGTGAGGCTCCATTTCCAAAGAGCCAGCAAGAAGCTGGGCTAGAAGTATGACTCAGTTTGTAGAGCACCAGCAAGAAAGCTGAACAAGTGCTAGGACTTGATTTCATAGCCTAGTATAGGTACTGAATCACTTCAAAAAATGTACTTTTAATTATTCACCCAAAAATAAATCTCCATGACTGACAAATAATACATTCAGTTAGAGGGATGGTTTAAAATTACCTTTGAGTGGTAAAATGAAATGCAATAAAGCTAAGTCTGCCTGTTTTAATTTCATCTAATTTGATAGGCACAGCAACAAATAGCTCATGATTATAATGGAGCCTGTACTTACCCAAATCATGAAGAAATACATAATCCCAAAGAAACAGGCTCCCTTCCTTGTACTTATTTATGTGGTTTTACATTCTTAGACTTGCTTCTGAGTCAAGGACTTGATCATGGCTTCTCAAATTTGTTTATCTTAATTGAATAAATGAATTTTATGCAGTTCTTACAGTTGTGTAAGAACTTGGTTATTTAAAATTAGGCTGTTGGTCAGTATAACTCTCATCCCCAAACCAGACAGAGATTCATCAAAGAAAGAAAAGGATAGACCCATTTCTTTGATAAATATTGATGCAAAACTTCTCAACAAAATACTGGCCAACCGTCTACAACAACTCATCAAAAATAAATAACTAAACACTAAGATCAAACAGGATTCATCACAAGGAGGCAAAGCTGGTTCAACACATCAACAGAAGCAAGCACAAGAATAACATGATTGTCTCAATAGATGCAGAAAAGGCATTTGACAAGATCCAACACCCCTTTAGGCTAAAAGCTCTGGAGAAACTAGGAATCCATGGAACATTCCTCAGTATAATAAAGGCTATGTATCACAAACCCACAGCCAGTATTAAACTTAATGGCAAAAAGCTAAAGCCATTCCCTCGAAAATCAGAAATGAGACAAGGATGCCCACTCTCTCCAAACCTCTTCAACGTAGTATTAGAATTCCTAGAAAGAGCAATAAGGCAAGAAGCAAGCATAAAGGGGATCCAAATAGGGAAAGAGGAAGTGAAACTTTCCCTCTTTGCAGATGACATAATTCTGAATTTCAAAAACCGTATAGACTCCACTTCCAAGCTCCTTGAGCTGATTCAAAACTTTGCAGAGCTTCTGTATGGCAAAGGACATAGCTAGTAAATTAAATAGGAAGCCTACAGAATGGGAGAAGATCTTCACTAACCATAAAACAGACAAAGGCCTCATATCTAAAATATATCATCAGCTCAAAAAATTGAATCACTCCAAAACTAATCTCCAAAGTAACAACCATCCCATTAAAAGATGGGCCAAAACTTAAAGAGAGTCTTCTCTGAAGAAGAAATAAAATGGCCTATAGACACATGAAGAAATGATCAACATCCCTGGTCATAAAAGCAATGCAAATCAAAATAACTCTAAGATTCCACCTCACTCCAGTTAGAATGGCCAGGATCAAGAAAACTAGTAACAACAGGTTCTGGAGAGGATGTGGCCAGGTGGGATCACTACTGCACTGTTGGTGGGAGTGTAAACTCATTCAGTCACTATGGAAAGCAGCATGGCATTTCCTCAAAAGACTAAACATAGAGCTCCTCTATGACCCAGCAATTCCACTACTTGTCATTTACCCAATTGTCCATAAACAAGGACATACTAAATCCACTAGCACAGTGATGTTCATTGCAGCACTGTTTACCATAGCAAAGATATGGAACCAACCTAGATGTCCCTCAGCTGATGAGTGGATCATCAAGATGTGGTATTTATACACAATGGAATTCTATGCTGCTGTCAGGAAGAACGACATTGCCCCATTTGTCAGGAAATGGAAAGACTTAGAAAAAATCATATTAAGTTAAGTAAGCTGGACTCAAAGTAACATAGGCCCAATATCTCCCTCATTTGTCATAGTCAGTAGAAACCTTGGGCTGTCCTAGCAGAGATTTACAATAGAACAAAATCTAGAGACATTAGGCCCAATAGTATGACACTAAATGTAAGGACCTCCAGGAAAAGGAAACAAAATTTAGATACCTATAGTATGATGCTAAATGTAAGGACCTCTAGGATATAGAAAAAAAAAAGCCATATAATGAGTAACTGTTGTCTTTAATGTACTATGTTATCACTCATCTCTTTTGCCATGCCTTAGTTATCTCATATTGTGACAATATTTCACCTTGTTATTTGATATATTTTATATGTGCTTAATTGGTTATTCAAAATTGGATAGGGAAGGGGGGAAATCAAGATAAGCAGGGGGATGGAAATTGGGACCATTACATGAGAAAGGGTATCAATGTTTGTGAAATTATGCACCTTCTATCTGGTGAATATAATGTAACCCTTCTATTAATCACAAGAAAAAGTTATTAAAAATAAAAAAATTTGAAAAAATCAAAAAATAAAATAAAATAAAGTTAGGCTGTTCTTAAATATCAGTTGGCTGTTCCAAACCAATTATATAATTAAGAAAAATTAGGGGCAATAGAAATTTACAGCTATGTTTAGGGGAATATAATTTATCATACACTTAAGTACAAAGGGAACTATTTGGTCAGGTTTATGTTAACGTATGTCATTTGCATACATTTTCACTTATAAACAAACTAGTAGAAGGGATTGTGAGCTGAGTAGTGCTTGGATTATTTAGGGAGAGGGAAACAGGTAAAAGTGAAAATGAAATTTTAAATTTTATAGTTTCAGTTTTAATTTATTATATGTTTAGGTTTTGTAATTACATGTGCATTTTTTATGGAAGACAATTTCCGCACACAAGTGTCACATTTAGCTTTTATACTTGAGTATAAATAATGGCAATATTCAGTCATATCTATTGTGGGGTTCATTTTCAGTAGAATTGCAACCAAACGCTAGGCATCAATTTCACCAGAAAGTGCCTGAGACTGCCTTATCAAGAGCACAAGTTATGAACACAGGAATGGTCCCAACCTAGTTTTTACCTTTACACAAAACCTAGAACAAAATTTTCAGTGATCTGAATGGGTTTTTGGAATTAAAAAAAAAAGACAGAAACTGATTTTCTCTTGGAAACTGCATCCAAATATTTATACTGTTTTCATTTCATCTATATTCAAGCTCATGTTGAATATTACTGGAAGAGCAGCTTCCTGCTGATCTCTCATAGTGAATGATGATGCAATAAGTCATTTGTCAACATCCCACAGACAGAAAACTGAATGGTAGTGTGTGAAGTTCTCTCTCTCTGAACCTTGAGGATAGCATGAGGCATTTGTAAAGTTCTATTGTGTTGCAAAGTTTTTGCACTTGCAGAGGTCTAAAGAATCACAAAGGGAGAACAACATGAAGCTTATAAAAGCTTCTGTGATGCCTTATAGACTTGTTTAGTAAATCTTGACTTGATTTGCAAATTGACATATCTTGGCTTCCAGGAATTCCAGAAGCTATATATTATATTCTGAAGCTTAAATGAACATATGATAGAGTAATGATTGCATATTATGTCTTCCATGTTTCTTTTCTAGTAATATTAGGAATAAGAGCGAGTGAATTCCTAGTTGACACAAATTATAGAGTTTAAATTTATTAAGAATTGCTGAGTTTGAATTATTCTTATGGCACTGAAGATACAATTAACTAATCTAGGCTGAACTTTAATATAAATGATAATTTCTTCTGTATAAATAAGAATGGTGTTTTGTCTCAAATGAAAGTCTTTTTTAGTAGTATCAGTTTTATTTAAAGATAACATAAAATTAAAACTGTAGTCATAAATCTATAGTTCTATAGTTGGATATGGTGTTTTCTTCATTTTAAGAAATGATTGATTACAGCGTACTAGTTTTGTGACTGCCCAGCTTTTGCATTTGCTTGGCACATTTATTGAGATAGTCAAGTAACATTTCTCTCATTGAACATACATTCTCTTTGCATTAACCTGAGGTTTTCAGTGACTGATAGTTGAAAAATGACAAAATGGGTAATATATGGGTGAGAATTTTCTCATTCTGAAAATGCCAATTGTGTTATTTCAGAAATACAAGAATTCTAATTTTCTGTTTTGAAAATTTTTTGAAAGTACACTTTCAGGCCCTAATATTTCAAGCTAAAAAAATTTTCTAGAGAGTATACTTTCAGATCCTAATACTTTAATCTCAAAGAAAGTAATCTATTAAACAAAGCTGACAAATGTTAAGTTTCCTAACTTCAAAAACTCACAAGATACAAATTATGTGGCTATAAGTGGATTACTTTGCACTTGAACTTAATTGACTGTATAACTAACTCACTACACAGAACAAATGAACAAAAAGACAAATATATAAATAAAAGTATAAAAAGACAGACGACAGACAGATAGACAGACGGATAGAATAGGTCCTAGATAGGTAGGTAGATAGATCAGAAATGATAATCTTTGGGTTGTAGCAGCTTTTATGTGGATAAGTTATAACTGAAAATCTTTGAGTCGAGATCAGATATATTCTAAAATATCTTACAATGCACGCACCCAACCCATTTGAGAGAATTAGCAGATCCAAGTTGTCCATAGCCCAAAATAAAGAAACAATCAATTCAAATATTCAGCTCTCCTCCCCCACTCACAAAGTAAACCTGGCTTAAACACTGGGCCCACTTGAAGAGCAACCTCAGCAGTGCAGAAATCATTGACCTCATCATTCAAGTTAAACGTGCTTAGGGGTTACATTAGTCAAACAGCATAAGTGAACAACTCAATCAATCACAAGTCACAAATCAATAATAAAATAAGCTTCATTATCTCCAACATTTTCTCAGAGGAACCATTTGCAAAATCAGGCAAGTAGAAAAAATTCTTAATATTGAGGTGGTAAAAGGGACCAGGAGTTTGGCCTAGTGGTTAAAGTGCTTGCCTAGCATGCATGAAGACCCTGGTTCGATTCCTCGGTACCACATACATAGAAAAAAGCCGGAAGTGGTGCTGAGGCTCAAGTGGTAGAGCTCTAGCCTTGAGAAAGTCCAAGGACAGTGCTCAGGCCCTGAGCTCAAGCCCAGGACTGGCAAAAGAAAAAAACAAAAAAACAAAAAAGACACTGCCTGCTGCACCGAAAGGAGCATGCCCCAAACTTCCTGCCTTGGGCTGGGAGTTTGGCCTAGTGGTTAAAGTGCTTGCCTAGCATGCATGAAGACCCGGGTTCGATTCCTCGGTACCACATATAGAAAAAAAGCCGGAAGTGGTGCTGAGGCTTAAGTGGTAGAGCTCTAGCCTTGAGAAAGTCCAAGGACAGTGCTCAGGTCCTGAGCTCAAGCCCAGGACTGGCAAAAAAAAAAAAAAGGTAAAGACAGAATACTGAATATTTCAAACCTAGTCATATTGGATTGCCTCTGGCACATATAAGAACTCACATTCTCCACACTCAGTACTAACTGGAGGAGAAAAACTAGGGTTGAAAACTACTTTAGAATTTTCATTCTCTGCTTTGATCACTTCTCCCACTCAAAAGTTATCAAACAGATCTAAGAAGGCATTTTTGGATCCTAGCACCTGCATGCAGTTACGGAGCAATTCTTACACACTTCTTTGTCCTTTAAACAAGTTCTTAGCTGCTATTGCTGAAGTGAAACAAAATGGATAATCTATTATGTTTCCCCTTTTTGGAAGAGATCACCTCTTGGGATAAATTTTCTCTAAATTTGCAATGCAATTCATAATACCCAGAAACGCTTTATTAGTATGAAAACATATGTGCTCATATATTTAATTATTTCCCCACAATTCTTTTCTAGATTGACTTTGTAAGTTCACTCCTACAACCTAAATGCACATGGAACACGTGAGCACACACACACACACACACACATACACATATACATAATATAAATAAAATGAAACTAAAGTAATACAAAGTGACAAAAAGCCTCTAGTGATCACAAAGCCCCATGTATCCAAGAAAATAGGAGAAGACAGTTCTCACTCCTGGATGATCACTGTCTTAGCAATAGCCAAGAGGAATAGCTTGATAGCTGAACTCAGCATGGGTTTCTCCCATACTGTTTGTGAATATATATCACTTACAGTGTGGAAGTCAAATCAAAGAAAGGACTCTTCCTCTTCTCTGATTTCTACAGTGCAGCTGCTTAAACTTGCAGAAGGAACCTGCACTGGGAGACCTATAAGGAATCCTGGCCTCTGAAACAGTGTTTTTTTCACCACTCTAACCCAGAGTTGGCTAAAAAATTAAATAAGTGGGCTATAAATAAGAAAAGAATAGTTGAAATTAACCATGTTTACAGATGATATGATTCTACACTTTAAAAATCCTAAAGACTATGACTAAACATCTTAAAAATAAGAAATCTGCAAGTTTAGTGAAATACAAAATCAGGACATAAAATCGGTAGTTTTCCTGTACATTAAAAAAGAATTACAAAAGAATATAGATCAGGAAACTAATGCTAGCTGAAGACGTCAGGGACAGAGTTCAAGCCCAGAGTTCAAGTCCCATAACAAACAAAAAAAATAAAAAGCCAACAACAACAAAACTGGAGATAGGAATGTAGGAATGGAGATTAGAGGACAGAAATTTCACAATTACAGAAGAGCAAATATTTTCAAAATAAATATGCTATCAAAATTAACCTATAAATTCAATTCACCAAAATTCCGATACCAATAGTTTTTTTTTTCATATACTTTGAAAAAAATAATCTTAAAGTTCCTTTGAAATCTTGGAGACTCTGTATAGTCTACATGATTTTGAACAAAGTGAACTCTAATATTAGACTTAAAATAACTTATTTCAATTGGGTGATAGTAAGGGAAGGGGTGACATTGTCCAAAAAGAAATGTACTCCTTACCTAACTTGTATACCTGTAACGCCTCTGTACATCACCTTCATCATACAGTATTTTTTTTAAATAACTGATTTTAAAATAAACTACATATCTATAGTATCAAAAGGAATATAGTATTGATACAAAAACAGGAACATGGTCCTTTATTTGCATTAAAAGTGATAAAAACATTGATGAGAGAAAAGGTATCCTTTTCAAAATGTGGTGGTAAAAATTTTTATCTGCATATGGAAGACTGACCGTGAGCCCTGTTTTTCACACAATACAAAGATCAATTAAAACAGATCAAAGATCTTAATGTAAAACTTCAAACTGAAAATATCAGAGGAAAAGATAGAGAAACACTATAAGAAAATCTGAACTACAAACAATTTCTTTTTTTTTTTTTTCCACTCTTGTGCCTTGAACTCAGGGCCGGAGCACTGTCCTTGGGCTTTCTCAAGGCTATAGCTCTACTACTTGAGCTACAGTATCACTTTTGACTTTTTTTTCTATTTGTGTCGTACCTAGGAATCGAACCTGAGTCTTTGTGCATGCTAGGCAAGCACTCTAACACTAGGCCAAACTCCTGGCCCAGCAAACAATTTCTTGAATAAAACTAAAGCTAAGGAATTGAAAACAAGAAGCATTATGTGAGATCACATAAAATTAAAAAGCATCTGCACACTAAAAGACATAGTTCATACAGTGAAGGAACATCTACCTATTTGGTAAGAAAATTCTTAATTGGAAATTTATACAACAGAGGGATGATATTCAGAATATGTAAAGAATTCAAAAGTTAACAGCGAACAAATAACCTAAGCCATAAATAGAAAAATATGCTCCATGAAGACAACTTGTAAAAAGTATACACATCCAAGAAATATAAGGAAAAGCAATTGACATCTTCAGCCATCATAGAAATAAAAGTTAAAACTGCATTGAGATCATCTTACCAAGAAAAAATGAATATTATCAGATACATGTAGTTGTGTATATACATACATGCATGTATATATACATATGAATTTGCTGTCTAGGAAAGTGGACAAATAATCCTCATGTAGTGTCTACGTGAATGTAAATTAGTACAGCTACTGTGGAAAATAGTATGGAAAATCTTCATTTCTGAAAAATTTAGAATAAAACTAACATTTGAACCATCTGTACTATTCCATAGTATATAGTTGAAAGAATTAAGTAAAGTCAGTATTCACTTGTTACCTGTGTAAAATGTTTAATAAGGCACAACATACTTAAGAGTTATTTT
Source organism: Megascapheus bottae (assembly GCF_031878675.1). Taxonomy (NCBI): domain Eukaryota; kingdom Metazoa; phylum Chordata; class Mammalia; order Rodentia; family Geomyidae; genus Megascapheus; species Megascapheus bottae. The sequence goes on from NC_143515.1 coordinate 29,114,657, forward strand.
ACTACATAAAGTATAGATTTTTAAAGCTAAGAATTACATAAATATTCATGAAAGTGGAATATATAGATTTTAGAATATTGACATTGAAGAACTGCCATACGAGACTAAAGCCAGAATAGCAAACAAAAATATAGAAAGGTAAGAAGCAATTGTTATGGTTCATTTTGCATTTTTCATAAATTTAATTTTATATATTTTTCTTCATTAGTTATTTTTTTCTAGTATATCTGGCTTGTGAATTCTTTGAAATTTTTAATGCAATCATTCTTTATCCATTTTACGCTAGTACCATGAATCCCTGAAATCCAGAAGTTTAACAAAGCTTTAAAATTCTGGGTTTCAGAGGAAGTGAGAAGGCACCCACTTTGCCAAAAGACTTATGGAGATTAAATTCTATGGGCTGCCCATAGGGAAGTATTGTCCACACATAGAGACAAGGTGTGCCCTCACGGAGAAGCCTCTTTTATTTAGATAACTTTCTATTCCCAAAGTTTTCACACATCATTAGATTCTTCCCACTTTCAGTAAATAGTTTTAGAATCATTTTCCCAAACTGAGCCCAGGGTACAACAGTGAACAGTGTAAGTAATTTCATTCTGAGGTGCTAGCATAAAAGAAAGGAATCTAACTGAGGCGCTTCATAAAAAATGCATTAGTTCATAAACTAAATATATATGGGGTGATGTATACCAGAGATCTCTTAAAACCAGAAATAGATATCCAATATCATATTGGAAATTAGGCCTCAGAAAATGGTTCAAAGGAAACTATATATATATATATATATATATATATATATATAGTTGCTAGATCAGGCTATATCTAACTATGGAATTTTCATTTACATGAGCTAAAATAAATTTTCATTTTAATTTTAATCAGTTTGAGTGAAGAAATCTTTCCCTTGTGACTTCAAGTTCTTTAACTGTCCCAGTTTTGTAACCTTTCTGTTGTGACAATAAATAGTATCAAGAAGGTGAAAGTGACTGGCAATAGCAATATATTACTTGATTTATTTTGTGACCAATAGCTTCCAGATACATTTATATCCTGATGGTCGGCATGTTGCACTATCATACGTGAAGGATGAAAGTATGGAAGAGGAAGAGCAGGAAAGCAACCTTACATTATTCATCTGCAACAGGTGAATTCTAACCTGATAGAATTACCTTGCTGAGTTTAACAGTCTAGGGAGTCTGAGCTAAAATGAGAGTGAACTTCTCAAATCAGGCTACCATTATTATTATTATTATTATTATTATTATTATTATTATTATTATTTTCATTTATTGTAGTGAGGGTAAATTTAGGATTGAACTCAGGGCCTTTCCCTTATTAGTCAGGCACTCTATCACTTGAGCTAAATCTCTGAGTCCTATTGGCTATTTCAATTATAATTTTTATTTCTTAATGTTATAATACCATTTTGAGAACGATGCATAAGATTTGCCTGTTGTGCTCAAAGAATTGAATCACTCCAAAACTAATCTCCAAAGAAACAAACATCCCATTAAAAGATGGGCCTAAGACTTAAAGAGAGTCTTCTCTGAAGAAGAAATAAAAATGGCCTATAGACACATGAAGAAATGATCGACATCACTGGCCATAAAAGAAATGCAAATCAAAATAACTCTAAGATTCCACCTCACTCCAGTTAGAATGGCCAGGACCAAGAAATCTAATAACAACAGATGCTGGAGGGGATGTGGCCAGGTGGGATCATTACTGCACTGTTGGTGGGAGTGTAAACTCATTCAGTCACTATGGAAAGCAGTATGGCAGTTCCTCAAAAGACTAAAGATAGAGCTCCCCTATGACCCAGCAATTCCACTTACTTGTCATTTACCCAATGGTCCAGAAACAAGGGCATACTAAATCCACTAGCACAAGGATGTTCATTGCAGCACTATTTACCATAGAAAAGATATGCAACCAACCCAGATGCCCCTCAGTTGATGAATGGATCAACAAGATATGGTATCTGTACACAACGGAATTCTATGCTGTTGTCAGAAAAAAAAACGACATCGCCCCATTTGTCAGGAAATGGAAAGACTTAGAAAAAATCATATTAAGTGAAGTAAGCCAGACTCAAAGGAACATAGGCTCAGTGGTTTCCTTCATTTGCCATAATCGTTGAAACAATAGAACAATAAGAAAGTTGTGGGGAAAAGACTTCAGTTAAGAAAAAAAAATAAAATTTTCCTTGTTTTGTTCCTGAAAGTAACCTCAAATTTATTTAAAATGCCATGAAAATTTTATCAACTGAGGTCAGCATACTAGTCTGTGAGACAAATCCAGGCTACATTCTGTTTATAAGTTTTTCTCGTGCATAAATGTGTTTTGCCTCAATGTATATCTTGTAGTATCTCTGATGCTACGATGGTAAAATACTTGTGACAGAGACCAGATGACTTAAAAGTCTAAATAGTTGCAATCTTGTTCTTGACAGAAATAGTTTAATAATCCACCCCTCCCTCCACTTACACAAATTAAAAATAATAATTTGATCACCCATGAAAAGGCAATGGAACTAGTACTTTAAAATGACTCACAGGGGCCAGGAGTTTGGCCTAGTGATAGAGTGCTTGCCCAGTATGCACGAAGACTTGGTTCGATTCCTCTGTACCACATATATAGAAAAATCTGGAAGTGGTGCTGTAGGGCTCTAGCCTTGAGAAAGCCCAAGGACAGAACTCAGGCCCTGAGTTCAAGCACCAGTACTGGCAAAAAAAAAAAAAATGACTTACAATGTCATTGTAGTGATAGGATTTATTCAGACACAGATAAGAACATACTCTAGAAAAACAAATAAAGAATACAGATGAAATATCCTTTAAGAACATAGGCCCAAATAGTCTCCCTCATTTGTCATAATCATTAGAAACCTTGGGCTCTCCTAGCAGAGATTTACAATAGAACAAAATCTAGAGATATTAGGCCAAATAGTATGACACTAAAGGAAAGGACCTCCAGGATAAGGAAACAAAAGCCATATAATGAATGACTGTTATTCTTAATGTACTATGTTATCTCTCATCTCTTTCGCCATCCCTTGGTTATCTCATATTGTTACAATATTTTGCCTTGTTTTTTTTAATTTTTTATTGTAATTAATAAAAGGCTTACATGATATTTGCCAGATAGAAGGTGCATTAATTCACATATATTGATACCCTTTCACATGTCTTGGTTCACACTTCCCTCCCCGCATCCCTGTCCCTCACCTTGTTTTCCCCCCTGTCCTATCTGATTTCAAATAACCAAATACTCATATATACAATACATCAGATAACAAAGTGAAATAATGTAATAGAACAAAACCTAGATACATAAAGGCCATCTAGTATGACACTAAATGAAAGGACCTCCAGGATATAGAAACCAAAGCCATATAATAAGTGATCGTTGCCCTTAATGTACTATGTTGTCTCTCATCTCTTTTGCTTTCCCTTAGGTTATCTCATATTGTTACATTATTTCACCTTGTTATCTGATATATTGTATATATGTGTATTTGGTTATTTGAAATCAGATAGGAAAGGGGGGAAAACAAGGTGAGGGACAGGGATGGGGGAGGGAAATGTGAACCACGACATTTAAAAGGGTATCAATGTTTGTAAAGTAATGCACCTTCTATCTGGTGAATATAATGTAACCATTCTATAAATTACAATAAAAATATATGGAAAAAATATTTGCCTGTTGTGTAAACCAAATCAGGCACCTAATATGGCTTTGTCTAATTGGAGATCTTGAGAAAACAATTAAATATAAATGGATAAAATAGTAAATTATTCAAGTAATCCATCAACCATGAATCAACTGATATATCAAGATGAAATAATATATATGAGTACTCTAGTGATAAGGACATATTGACAAACATGGCTGACTGATTTTCCACGTGTAATTACGACATTAATATTGTCTGTTATCACTTATATTAAGCAAGATAAAGTGAAATAACATCAACATGCTTGAAGCTTTGTTTATTCACTAATGACAAGATCCACTTCTTTTTTTTTTTTTCTATGTATGTGGTACCAAGGAATCGAACCCGGGTCTTCATGCATGCTAGGCAAGCACTTTAACCACTAGGCCAAACTCCAGGCCCCAAAATCCACTTCTTTGCTCAATCACAATACAGTTTTAAAATACTAAAAATACACTTCTCATTTTTGCAATATGTTAATTAAGTAACTACATACATAGTATGCTCTTTAAAAACTTGATTGTTATCATAGTTAATTGAGCAGGTGTTTTTGTCATGCTATTTCCACAAAAGCATACACTGAACCCCATCTTAATCTTTCCATCTCTCTTCATCCAGTCCCTCTGTGTTTTTAGAAGTTTTAGCATGCCATTTCCATCTACGCATATAAGTGCAATACATTTCCTCTCATTTGTGTTAATTTTGCCATATTTTACCCCCTGCTGCCAACCCCAAAACAGAGCTGGCTTAAGTTTTACATTTTTTTCTTTTGTTGTTGTTTTGTGTGTGTTTGTGTACTAATGGTAAGAAAGGGGGGGGGTCTCACCATGGTATAGTACTTATGCATATATTGTTTATTAAAACAATGCCCTTTATTGTTCTCTCTTCCCACATCATTTCCTATTATCCATCATAATTTAGCAAGATTTCTTACACAATTCTCATAGTCTCATGTTTAAGCTGCCAGTCCCCAAACAGTCCTATTGTTCGTCTGTGAAGACAGCTAGATGATTAAGTAGATAGATAAGGAGGAAGGGAGGAAGGTAAGAAAGGAAGGAAGGAGAAGGGAGAGGGAGGGAGGGAGGGTGAGAGAAAGAGAGAGATAGGTTTGATATTTTAAGCCTAAATTTCATGAATGAAAAATCATATGTGATATTTGGCTTTTTGATTTTGGTTTAACATGATGGTCTCCAATTCCATCCATTTTTCTGCCCATGATATGATATCACTTTTCTTTATTATAAAGCAAGATGTATATGTAGCTTATTTTATCTATCAGTTATCATGTATCTCAACTGATTCCAGTTTTTTTATTGTTAACATGGTAGCAATAAATAAGAGAATACAGGCATTTTCTTGTATATTATTGTAGACTCTGTCAGATAAATGTTTCCTTTGTGATAACCACTCTGTCTGAAATGAAATGGACTTTTGATGTACTTTTGATTGTGTTTCTTTTATGTAAAAGGATATTTCCTTCTGTATTTATTAGATATTTGTATTTCTTCTTCTCAGAAATGTCTGTTCAATTCCTTTGCTCATTTATTGATTACAATATTTGTTATTTTGCTGTTTAGTTTTATTCATTTTTAAGTATCCTATGGATATTCTTTGTTGAGTAGTTGATGAGAATTTATCTCTCTGAGTTTTCTCTTGTTTCTGCTATTTCTTTTGATGTGCAGAAACTTTTTAATTTTGATGCAAGCCTATTTATCAAGTCTTGTTTTTATTTCCCAGGCAATTGGAGATTCATTCAGAAAATTAACTGTGCCTCTATCTTCCTGATTTTTCCCTGAGTTTCCCTGCAGTAATTTTAGGACCTCAGATTTTCATTTAGATATTTGATCCAGATAGATTTGTACAGGATAAGAAATAGCAGTGAATTTTATTCTCCTGCATGAAGGTAACTAATTTTTCTAACAGCGTTTGCTAAAAGGCTATTATTTCAGCATTGTATGTCATTCAAAACTATGAAGTTTTACTTCTGGGTCTTTTAAGTAATGTCTTTTTAATTTATCTGTTATTAATACTTTACACTTTTGTCAAGTTTGCAAATCAGTAATTTAGGGATCTTGATAAATTCTTGGTGTAAATACACACATTAATGGTCAATTTTAATTAACAAGATGGGGCCACTAAATGCTACTAGACATAGAAAAAGAATCCTATGGTATTAGTTTGTGATGTCTCAATCAGTAAAGAACTACATTTGGTACATAATATGAGTCAAATGTTATAATTTATCTGAAGCTCAAAAGGTTATGTCAGATTGTACCAGACTAGTTGCAGGTGTTCACAGGATATTTGTGAAAGGAATGGCAATATATTTAGTCTCTTCCCTCTTGCTTATCATCTGCAAATTTTGTTTCCTGACCTTTCTCTGAAACTTCTGGTTGATCAGAACTACTACAACAAAAATTTATAATCTCCAAGACTAGGAAATATTGAGTTGTCTTCCTTCCTTCCTTCCTTCCTTCCTTCCTTCCTTCCTTCCTTCCTTCCTTCCTTCCTTCCTTCTTTCTTTCTTCTTTCCTTTCTTTTTCTTTCTTTTTTCCTTTTCTTTTCTTTTCTTTCCTTTTTTTTTGTGTGTCATGGGGCTTGAACTCGGCTTGGATGCTGTCCCTGAGCCCTTCAGATCAAGGCTACCACCCTGCCCTTGAGCCAAGCCTCACTTGGTTAATTGGTGATAAGAGTCTCAGGTGCTTTTGTGCCTGGGCTGGCTTTGAACCTTGATCCTCAGATCTTAGCCTCCTGAATAGCTAAGATTACAGGAGTGACCCACTCTGCCAAGCCTTTCTTTTTTCTTCTTGGAAGCATTGATCAATTGTGAAAAACCCTCTAATTAATTATAAACGAAACAGCACTTTTTTGCAGTTTTTTTGTCCCTGTCCATACTAGCCTATCTTATTACTTTTGGCATCTTTGTTTGGTTGTTTGTCTGTTTTCTTTGCAATACAGTCACAGACTCTTCCTGTTAGAGGCTCTCATAAGGATAAGCTGTTTCTCATATTTTTTCTCTTTTATTGAAGCTTTATGTGCCTGATTATATTTTTTCATGAAAAATTCTTAAGGTGAATGCCAATTACAATACAATACTACATCTCCTTTATTCTAGAAAACTCATTTACATTTTGTTTAGGACAAGATCTAGACACTCTGGCAGCCTCTAAACTCATTGTTGCAAACAATGACAGGCTTTTCAAGAAACATTTGGCAGTCCTTTTTTCTACACTGGTTAAGAAGCTGATAATCCCACCAATTTCTCTTAGATGTAGTGTGGGGGGGCGTGTACGCGTGTGTGTTTGTGTGTGTGTGTGTGTGTGTGTGTGTGTGTGTGTGTGTGTGTCTTTGACTGTGTATATCTGTTATGGAAATGAGAAGGAACTAGCAGGCCATTTTTTTCCCAAATAAATCTTCCACTCAAAATCCTCTGCTACTTCTTCACCTTACTATACCATCACTTCGTGTTCAAGAAATCTGTACTTCAGGTGTTGGTAGCATGGCTTAGTGGTAGAGTGCTTGCCTAGCATTCATGAAGCCCTGAGTTCAATTCTTCTGTTCCATATACATAGAAAAGGTCAATACTGATGCTGTGTCTCAAATGGCAGAGCACTAGCCTTGAGAAAGCCCAAGGACAGTGCCCAGGCCCTGAGTTCCAGCTCAAGGACTGGTGAAAGAAAGAGAGGAAGAAAGAAACAAGGAAGGAAGGAAGGAAGGAAGGAAGGAAGGAAGGAAGGAAGGAAGGAAGGAAGGAAGGAAGGAAGGAAGGGATGGATGGTAGGGAGGAGAATTTTGTACTTGATCTTTAGTTTCATCGTTGTAAAAAATGCGCATAATCTACTCCATTATTTTCAGTGCAGTATCTGTCAAATATATTTTAAAGAGAAATTGAATATTAGCCCTTTACCCTCAAATAAATATTAGTAACAATCTGAGATTCATTGCCACTAAGTATATGACGGATGATAGATATGATAGATTTAAACTAACAAAGAACTTACACATGCATAAGTAAATACATAATTACAATGTATATGTATTCATTCATTTTAGAATTTTAAGCAGTTGGTAAAGCTGGCATGGTGGCTCATGCCTGTAATCCTGACTGCTCAGGAGGCTGATATCTGAGGGTTGTGGTTCAAAGCTAGCCTGGGCACTAAAATCCGAGAGACTCTTATCTCTGATTAATTACTAGAAAACTGGAAGTGGGACTATGGCTCTTGGGGTAGGGCAGTAGCCTTGAACTGAAGAGCTTAGGGACAGTTCTCATACCCAGAACTAATGTGCCACGATCAACAAAAAATCTTGCTAAAATATCCAAATTGTTAAAAATAAAATTAATCCTAATTGAATCTTTCAGTAAAATTTGCTTTAAACATTTTTTTTCTTCATTCAAAAGAAAAACAACCTGGAAATTAACCAACTCCTTTTGATTTCCTTCAAGGATTTCAATTCCTTTACCATAACATTTACTTTATGTGTTATGAAAATTCTTTCCTGATAGTCAATCAAAAATTTATTAGGATTCTAGTAGCATTATGTTCTTTTTCATGGATATATATTGTTCCCCTTAAGGGATGGACCACTTTTAAATATGTGGGTGAAGCTTCACTGTTTTGAACAAACTTTGTGTATATCCTTGATATGTATTTTTCTCCTTTCTGTAATCACAATGAGGTTGCCTCTTATGTAATGCATTTATATAAATTTTAATAGACATTAAGCCCTAAACCAAACGTACATATTTCTAAAATAGGCATTAAAGTATCAGTGAATAAAAAGGAGATGTATTTTTGGAACATTACCCCTTTCCCTTCTTGCAAAAATCTTAGTAATTACCTACTTATCAATATGAGTCAATTTATGTGTATTATTCATATTATGAGCCCTTCTTTTAATTATTATTAAGTGGCAAATAATGTAAAACTAGCAATATTTCAACAAAAATTATTTGCAATACTTCAAAGCAATTCTAGATGCTTATGTAAAATTCATTTAAAGCACTCACTTCTTCCAAATTAGGTTAGCAATTTTATCTAACAGTCTTGCTCTACATTATAGTGGCTCATTCTTTTGGATTATTTTAAAATGTTATCTACAAGAGTATTAGGAAATAAACTAGTAGGACTGAGGAATCAAATGGAGGTCATGCACTGCAGTAGTTATCATTTTTTCAATATTCAATACAAGACAAAGAAAATTATGTATATTTTTAAACTATTTTTCTCAGATATTTGTGATTTCATCAGTCCTAAATTCTGAAGCTATTGTGCAAAGTTAGAAAAGTAACCATTATAGGATAGAATAGGTAATATGGGAACTTTGATTTTTCTTCAATGGCATGTTACAATAGTGTTTTTTACAAAAACCAAGTAACACTACAAATGTGAGTTCACCGAAGTAAATTTGACTGACTTTTCTGAAGATGTTCAGCTGGAATTCTATTGTTACCTTAGTTTTTATTTGATAACTTCTTACTTGCTATAACTGTACAGATAACTCTTAAGACTAAAATTCTAAAGATTTACAAAGTCATTTTATAGGTTGTTCACTAAATGCATAAAGTGACAGATTATATGTGATTGATGAGGATGAGATTTAATGATTAAACCTAAATTATTATAAAACTTTCTTGGAAAGTGATCACATGGCATTCTGTGAATACGATTGTTTTCCTATATGTTTGGCTTCTGAAGTATAAGTACATGCGCATCTACCACATTAATAAAAACAACTCAAATTATCTCTAACTTTGGGAGAAAAATGATATCACAAATCACCTGTAACAACAGTAGAAAAATATACAGGTTAAGGTAATACTTTATGATTATTAATTGGATGGTGCACAGAAGCAGTATTTTACCTTGTATTTTCTCTGGAAAGGAAGAACCCTTTAACACAAAGCATTTGTAATTTATATTATTGAAGAGAGAAAAAATAAAAGTGATCCTGTGCCTTTAATTTCCCTTTTAGAGCAAAGGAAGGCTGCACACCACTGACAAGCTCACTTGTTCCCGTCTTTAATGTGCAATCTGTTTTCTCCAGCGGAGGGCACTCAGTGTATCACAAACTCAAGCATTAGCACCAACAAGCTCTGAGCATCATCAGTCTCTGGAAAGCCTTCTGAATTAGACAAGGGCTGCCTCTCAGCACAGCTACAAAACACTTTAAACCTGACCAGCTAAATGGATAAACCTAGCCTGCACAGCTTTTAAACTGGGGTCTTCTACAGCAGCACAGGAGGCCTACTGGCTTCAAGAATTGAAAACCCAGAGGAGGAATTGCTTTATCTGGAATGGCAAAAGCCAGCACAAGAAGGAATGTCAGGTATTCTGAAGATTTCCTTTCTCTCCTCTCTTTTCACAGAGAAGTTGGTTACCACCGAGATGAGCTGTAGCTCTTCTGAACAGATTGCCAATTACTGCTGATGTGAATTACACAATGGTCCTCAGAGCCTAGAAGCCCTCCCCCCTTCCCCCTACCCCCCACAGCTTCCTTCTTCCTGCCCCTCCATCCCACCCCTGCTGTTTTTTTTAAACACACATATATATATATGTATACATACATATATATATATATATATATATATTTTTTTTTTTTTCTTGCCTGTCCTCTCCGGGGAAGTTTGTATGGGGCTACTAGCTCACATGCGGGATCAGTGTTGTGAATGACAGCCGCACTGTGTCATGAAGGTGGTGGAGGTTTCTGCACCAGAGACCAAATAAGAACCAAGCTGAGAAAGGATTGGAAAACGTTTTCGGATGACAAAGAATGGGTAAGTGAACTTTTGTTGTTTCCTTTTTAGCCAAACCGATCGGCTTGCCTTTTTCCCCCCCTCCTATCCTCAGCCATTGGCATTAGCTGATTTAAAAAAAAAAAAAAAAAAAAAAAAGGACAAGGAAACAGTTCAAAAGCAGCAGCCTTTGAGTTTGTCAGTAAACTCATAGAGTTGCTACTATTTTTTTCCTAGATCATTTTCCTTTTTTTAGCCTTTTTTTAATCCATAAATTCATAACATGGACTTAAACAGACTCCAGAGAAATTGCTTCAACACTGTCTCCGCCGTCTGTGCCTCCACAGCTTGGGGATTGAGCATGAGATAAATAATGTGTTTGCTTGTGTTTCTTGATAATATTAGCCACGCTTGTGTTTCTTGTTGCTGAGGGGAGCATAGTTACCACTTTGATGCGTGTGTGCAGGGGTGGGGTCTTTACTTTAATCAGAGGTTGTGCAAGGGCTTGTAAATGCTGTATCCCGAGCACGGCTTCCGAATTTCCAGCAGTCATTTGCCAGTCTTATTTTTTCAAGTGTGACTGGCTAACCACCCTTTCCCCCTCCTTCTCCTGTCTGGAAGAGCTGGAATGTATTTCAATGAGTCTGAACCTGGCAGTAAAACAGTGAGCAAGATCGACTTTTAAATAAATAAATAATCTTAAAAAAAACTTAACTAAAAAGAATGATGCTTTTTTAGATTAAACCTTTTGGCAGATTGCCTCTTGGTTAAAAATATGAATCTGAAAGAAATACAAGGAATCTGCAGATCATGGTAGGTTTTTTTTTCTTTCCTCTGGTTAAAAAAAAATAATAGATTTACTTAGGAGAGGGGGAAAAGCCCCTTAACGTGCAATGATTTGGAAATGCAGCTTACGAGCCAGGAGATTGCAACTTTGCAGGCTTTCTGAAGTTAATGGAGGAAGAAGAGGAGGGGGGAAAAGAAAGAAAAAAGTCTGTGTCAGAAATTTGAATAGGTCCTAATGTTGGTCAGGAAAAGTCTGGTATTTCCTTTTCTTGCTGATACCTCCAATTTGAGGGAAAATATGGAAACCAACAGCAAACTAGCAAATACATGATTTATTTTTACATTCTATGCAAATACTTTGGAAAGATTTTTGCAGTCTTAACTATGCTATGTTCTCTGATAGCAATGGTTCTGATGCTAAGCTTATGTTTCACTGGGCAAAGAGCCATGATATGCAATAATATATACTTATTAACACATCGAGGGTCTCTCAGACTATTATTAGTCCTTTTCCCCTGCCTCACAAACTGCCTCTACTGTTTCCCAGGGCACTTCTCCAAGCTACTGTGCTGTCAGTGCACTGTACAATAAGTATCCAATGCCAGGCAGGACAAACTCGAATTATCCTGGCAGCCCCCCTGAAGCTCTTTTGCTAAATCACAGCCTGTTTGCTCAACTAGGAAAGATGTACCAGTTTCTGGCTATTAAGTCACAATTTTCCCCTTACTAGAAGACATAGCACACTTCCTATTGGTACCGTTATTCAACACAGTAACTAGCCAAATATTATTGTTATTAAAATGCTAGCATTTTGTGAAAATAAAGACTCGTTGCCTCTCAGTGGTGAAATATACAGAAACTCTTGAACGTCAGAAAGACTCTCTTTTTTTCCCCCCGAATTCTTCAGCACTCTGGTGAATAGAACATCCAAGAGGGAAAAAAAAAAAAAAAAACATGAAACTAAACAGCAAAATCACAATCCTGAAAAACATAATGCCCTCAATAAATAGTTATTGTGTTCTTAAACCAACTGCCCGTGTCTACTTTAAAGAGCCCCCCTGCCTTGCTCTGAGGGAAGCTAGTGGTGACGTCTATTAACAGCTTCACAATGTGTACCTATCTTCTTTTTAATATTGTAGGTTTCCATTTAATTACCCAGCTGAAAGGCATGAGTGTGGTTCTGGTGCTACTTCCGACCCTGCTGCTTTTTATGCTCACGGGGGCTCAGAGAGCTTGCCCCAAAAACTGCAGGTGTGATGGGAAAATCGTGTACTGTGAGTCTCATGCTTTTGCAGACATCCCAGAGAACATCTCCGGAGGGTCCCAAGGCTTGTCCTTAAGGTTCAACAGCATTCAGAAGCTCAAAGCCAATCAGTTTGCGGGCCTTAACCAGCTTATATGGCTTTATCTTGACCATAATTACATTAGCTCGGTGGATGAGGATGCCTTTCAAGGGATCCGCAGACTGAAAGAATTAATTCTCAGCTCCAACAAAATTACCTATCTGCACAATAAAACATTCCACCCCGTCCCCAATCTCCGCAATCTGGACCTCTCTTACAATAAACTTCAGACTCTGCAATCCGAACAATTTAAAGGCCTGCGGAAGCTCATTATTTTACACTTAAGATCTAACTCCCTAAAGACTGTGCCCATCAGAGTTTTTCAAGACTGCCGGAATCTTGACTTTCTGGATTTGGGTTACAATCGTCTTCGAAGCTTGTCACGCAACGCTTTCGCTGGCCTTTTGAAATTAAAAGAGCTCCACTTGGAACACAACCAGTTTTCCAAGATCAACTTTGCTCACTTTCCACGTCTCTTCAACCTCCGGTCCATCTACTTACAGTGGAACCGGATTCGCTCCATTAGCCAAGGCCTGACCTGGACTTGGAGTTCATTACACAACTTGGATTTATCAGGGAATGACATTCAAGGCATTGAGCCGGGCACCTTTAAATGCCTACCCAATTTGCAAAAACTGAATCTGGATTCCAACAAGCTGACCAATATCTCCCAGGAGACTGTCAACGCATGGATCTCCCTAATATCCATTACCTTGTCTGGAAACATGTGGGAATGCAGTCGGAGCATTTGTCCTCTGTTTTACTGGCTCAAGAACTTCAAAGGAAATAAGGAGAGCACCATGATCTGTGCAGGACCCAAGCACATCCAAGGGGAAAAGGTGAGCGAGGCTGTGGAAACATACAACATCTGTTCTGAAATCCAGGTGGTCAACACGGAAAGAGCCCATCTGGCCCCTCAAACTCCCCAGAAGCCTTGGATCCTCCCCAAACCCACCTTCTTCAAGCCTGTTGCCCCCCAACCCACCCTTGACACAGCCAGCCCTTCCCCGGGGTTTCAGATTCCTGGCACAGAGCAAGAATACGAGCATGTTTCCTTTCACAAAATTATTGCAGGGAGTGTGGCTCTGTTCCTCTCAGTGGCGATGATCCTCTTGGTGATCTATGTGTCTTGGAAACGCTATCCAGCCAGCATGAAGCAACTTCAACAGCACTCTCTTATGAAGAGGCGACGGAAAAAGGCCAGAGAGTCTGAGAGACAAATGAATTCCCCTTTACAGGAGTATTATGTGGACTACAAGCCTACAAACTCTGAGACCATGGATCTATCCGTTAATGGATCTGGGCCCTGCACATATACCATCTCTGGCTCCAGGGAATGTGAGGTATGAACCCTGATCCTCTAAAAGCGTATCTACTGCGGGGAAGGAGAGGTAAATGTTTGAAGCTCTAGAGGTGTCTCTAATCACTAGAAAGATTAATGACCCTTTGCTTTGGGGTTTTGCTCAGTGTGAAAGGTTACTTAATTAAATTACAACCACCAGGAAATTGACTGCTTTTGTTTTAATGGTTGAATCTTGAAGGAAGTTCGTTCAAGGATGAGATTAAGTTGGAATAAAGCACGATGATAAAACACCTGCTTTCTTTTTAAGCGTTTGTATACAGGGGTTGGACGTAAAATCGTATATTCACACAAAACTTTTTTTTTTTTCCCATTCTGAAACTTTTGTCTAGTTCTTGCTGTCAGACTTTTGTCAATGGAGTAAAAAATAAAAATAAAAGGAAAAGAAAAAGAAAAAATAGGATCCAGTATAATTTAAAGGAAAGGAGAGAGAGGGAGGGAGAGAGAGAGAGAGAGAGAGAGAGAGAGAGAGAGAGAGAGAGAGAGAGAGAGAGAGAGAGAGAGAGAGAGAGAGACTGAGAGACAGAGAGTTTACAAATAATTCAGAAGCTAACAAAGATTTAAACCAAAGAGCAATTTACCCAAGGTTGATTTTTGTTGTAAATTTTTATTTTGAATTAGAGCATGCAGTAGGGATTCCACAGGCCTGTTACTTGCTATTTAGTTATGATATCAGCAGAGAGAATATGTGAGACCTTCTAGGGAATTGTGTCAAGCTTTCTTTCTTTCTTTTTTTAAGGGTTCATTATTTCTGCTTTCTCCATTCTATATATTTTCCATTTAATGAGAGCATTCCTTAAAGGTATCCTAAGCGATGGGTATCTGTGTATAATTAGAACTAAACTTAAATTTTCTGCTTTAGATACATCCCTGGCAACTTGTATGAGGCCAGGATTCTGTGGATGGATTAGCATTTAGGTAATAATAAAATGACTGTTGGTCATTTTACTGGCATCTACAAAATAAATTACATGTATTCTTATTAACGTTTTCTACAATGAATTGATTTGAATATTTATAAATAAAAGGAGTAAGGTTTATTCTGGGTAGTCTCCCTTTCTGTAATAGTCTCCAATGGAGGTATGTATTTCATTTTGTACACTTTTTGTTCATATGAGAATACTCCTGGACTCAGTTTCTGGTTGTATACCTTAAAAGGCTACTCATAGGAACATGTTAATGATTATAAACATAGTTTCAAACTTCAAACTTGTCAGTAGGTAATGCCAGATGTGATCTGTTCTTTCCTTAGTGAAATTGATCATAATGTGAAAAGACTGTGACTCCCAAGATTTTCTTGTTAGAATAAAATAGCCAACAGAGGTTGTTCTGGAAATATGTGCTTTTAGTATCTGAAGTTAGTCAATTACTTTTTTAAAGGGAGTTTTAATGAGTATTTAAAGCCCTTGCCCTTTCTAATACTACTTATAACAGTTGGAAAATATTATTTTCTCTTTGATCATTGATACTCCAATTTTTCTATAATCCAAAATTCAGATGGTAATGAAAATTGTTTCAGACAAAGCACTGAATTTAAAATAACTTCCAACTGAATACAATTGGACTACTGACCTGTTCTTTATAGAATTCATTTTCCTCTATTTTTGTGTATCAGTGGAAATAAGACCATACTCCCAGAAAACAAATTCCTGAAAAAAAACTTGTATAAGCAGTTGCCTTTCAAAATTAAACAGAATAAAAGTGTACCTTAAAGTGTGACAAGGGTTGATGTTTTTCTTCCAGGACTTCTTGTATTATATATGTGAATGTAAGTTACATAAGTTTACTCTATTATATTCTGGGTTCTCTCTATATTTTGTTATCTTCCTAAAACCTGGGAACATGAAAAGAGAAGTAGCATCCAGGCTCATCTATTTGGTTTATCTTACATTCTGGAATCGAATAAATCAGGAAAAAATGGGGGGAAAAGGAAAGAAGAAGATTATCAAAGAGGTTGAATTGAGATCATGTGTTTTAGAACTTTTCTGGTTATATTACATAATGTATTATCTCATATTTTCTCCAAAACTTTAGGCATCTCCTTATAGTACCTAAAATGTTATTGTTTTATCCTCTAAAATGTGTTTTAAAACAAAATTTAATATCATATGTTAAATATATATCTTGTCATGAAATTGTACTTGTCTTCTTCAGAATGAATGTGTTGATAAGGCATTAAACACTGAAAAACATTATTAAATGTCTCTATGCCCTTAAAAAAAAAGGAAATGGTTGGCTGGACTCTTAACAAAATTGCCTCCATTTGGAAAGATGAGGAGATGCAATAAAGCTATATTGAAAGGAACATTAACTTTTCTTGGAACATATACACCTAAAAACAATAGACCTAGCTGCTACCACCATTATGGCAGGATGTTTGGTATGTACAGACACACACTGATATAAAAAGAAGCAAGGAAAGAAAGTTGAAGAAACTATTAGGGCTATCCAAATTTCTTTTTATGTCTTTGTCAACCAGAGTTCAGTTCACTTGTTGATAAATATTCCATTGGAGAAAATTCCTACCATAAAGAGTTCCACAAGTTGGAGTGGTTTCCACAAGTCTTATAGTAATTTAGACAGACTGTGTGTTAAATTTGAGACTGATTGTGTTTTCCATAACTCTTGAATGTAAATAACTTAAAAATGGAGGATCATTGATATATTTATTGTACCAAGTTTATGAGGTATTGTTTTTTATTTAAAATGCCAAATTCTTGTAATAAAGCCATAAATATTTTACTAGAAACATATAGCTACAGATGTTAATTTCTAAGAGTGCCTTACAAAAATACAAATTGAATCTTTAACTTTTCAATTAATAATATATTCATTACATAATTGCAGTTAAAATGTTCATTCATTTAGAATACTTTTTAAGATTAAAACAACAACAAAAAGATTTCTTAAAAGGATGACTGACTTAATGCATGAGTTACTATGCACATATAGCCTACAGATTTTGAAATTCAATAATTTTAGCACTGAACTTTGCATGTTTAATTTTGAAAACTCCATGTGTCCCTGGCATAGTAATAAACTGGTGGAAAATATTATAATGACACAGACTGTAAAGATTTTTCATATCTATGAAGGAGAAGATAGTTATGAATGATTAATATGATTAATGGAACTGTGGGACATATGCATACATCTCAATCATTATACTTGGAGTGGATCAGTGGGCTTGATTGAACTGAATCATTTAATTTGTCTTTAATAAGTACCAAAAAAAGAGAATTTAAACCTTACAAGCTACATCTTTGCCTAAAACTTGGTAAGATATTATTAGAAATGGCATTTACTTTAGGAAGGAGCTGGTGAAAACTTACAGCGTTCTTTTTACATACTGTAAAGAACACAGTCATGAATCCTGTTCTTTTTTTTTTGTAGGATTTGTCTGGTCATCTGAAAATAAAAAGGCCAATGTGATAATAGGACAAAAATACATTTGTTGTTTTCCTTTTACTTAAAAATGTGCACTTGATGAAATTTTTAAAAGAGTCTCTATATCAATATTCAAAACATTAATGAATTGATATCTAAGTGCTTGAGGATCCCTTAATGCTAAAGATGAACCAACTGAGAAAATGGCAACATACATGATACTGTAGATAAATATTTTAAATTCATATTATAAATAAATATTTTGAAATGCAAGAATATATTTGTTGTCTGTTTGAGCTCCTAGTATTTCACTGCTGTTAAGTGGGTGGTATGGATCATTTCCCACAATTTATATTTATAAAACAAAAGTACCAATCCAGGGTCAACTGCTGACAGAGGTGTAAATAATTTTGACCCATTAGAAGTTAACATTTGCTATTTGCTGACTGGATTTCTAATGAACAACAACAACAAAATAGAATGTATAATGATAGAGGATATTAAGAGACTAGCATTATTGAATATTAGATACATGTTACCAACATAAACTTATAAAAATATATTTTGCTTTTATTTTTTGTGGGCCCTGAGGCTTGAACTTGGCCTGGGTGCTGTCCCTGAGCTCTTCAGCTCAAGGCTACCTCCCTACCCTTGAGCCAAGCCCCACTTCCTGTTTTCTAGAGGTTAATTGGAGATAAGAATCTCAGGTCCTTTTGTATCTGGGTTGGCCTTGAACCTTGATCCTCAGATCTCAGCCTCCTGAGTAGCTAGGATTACAGGCATGAGCCACTGCACCTGGCTATATTTTGCTTTTCTGACTACTGTGTCACAATAAAATTTGTACTTAAAAATTCTACCTTTCCTATTCCAAAAATCTCCATGCATGTATATAGAAACAGAAAGAAAAATACCTTTTTACTTTTTTTTGTGCTGTTATTGTAGCTTGAACTCAGGACCTAAGTGCTAACCTTTAGCTTTTCAACTCAATTTCTGGCATTCTAACACTTGAATCATCATGACACTTCAGTTTTTTATGGTTAATTTGGAACAGGATTCTTGGAGAATTTTTGGCTACTGAGCTTGGAAAGAACCAGTATGCTGAGATCTCACCCTCCTGATTATCTAGGAGTGAGCCACCAGCAACTGATAGAAAAGTACATTTTTGACACCATAATGACTATTTTAATTTAAGATATTATTTAATAAAAACCTAGGCTGGAATTTCCATGATTTGTTGGTTGGAAATATTATTCATATATGTGTGTGTATATATATGTCTCTATATATACAATATATTCATATACATGGATATATACTCATATATATGAATGTCTTAAATTCATTTCTCTCATATCTAAATCTTCTAGCATTTTCTAGGTAGGCACATGTCACATACATAAACCAACTACCACACAGTGGTTCTTTGGACACCCCTTTGCTCTGGCTTTCCATGTTACTTTCACTTATTATTTAAATTATTGCATTTAGCTAGCATCATATTTCCCAAGTCAAAATCAATCCCAGATTATAAAAGTATATAAGAATTCTATTGCTATTTCTAGACATAAAGAATAAAAAGTTTTATAAGACATGAGATAGGAGCAAAACTATTTTTATTTCTTTGGCAACAAGAAAAGAAAGAATGCCTTAACTTATTAAAATTTGCAGTTGTTTCACCATATTTAGGGGAAAACATAACACACAATCAGCATGCTTGAGTACATAATTGTGCAGGCATACACGTCTTTTAATTTCTGCATAGTAACAATTTTTGAAGCATTTAAGACTGTGATTTTTTTTAAATCAAGTGTCTGAATTTGATCAGAATAAAATCTTCTTGTGAGTAGGTTCTCATTAAAATTTGCAAATGGTAGAGGTAAAGAATGACAGCTGTCAGAAAGGTCTGATGTGAGTAATTTAGGAAAGCCTTTTAAACTGCCTAAAAATGGTTCCGTTCTTGAATTAGCAGAATTAGTGTCTCATAGGCAAAGGTTGAATCATTGTATACATTCTTAGACCCTGAGCTGAGGAATTTGACTATGGTCATAACATACAAGGCATTTGAAAGAAGGGTGTATTTCCACAGGGTCCCAGATTTTTTTTTGTCTTCAAGAATTTCTGCATTCTATAAAATCTAATCATTCCTAACTCTTCCCAACAAACTGCATTTATGGATAGCTTCATGCTTTAGAAGTTGCTCAACAGTGTTATCATTGGAGATTTGGTACTCCTCTGAATATTTATGTCTCTTAGAGTTTCATGATTCACATAATAAAAAGTGAAACAGCGGTAACTTGTAGGTCACTAGACACTGGCAGTATGAAAAATGAGTAAGCCTTTTGATCAGTGATAACCATGAACTTAGGTTGAATATATTTTAAAAATTAAAACTGCTTTTTATAGTACCAGAAGAATCATCATTCATTGAGTCAGTTTAATAAAACTTCAATATTCTTAAGAGGAAAGTGAAATTATGGGACTATTTTCTCATCAACCGCTAAAATTTTAAGTATAAGTTGGAGAAAGTCGAGTAAAAGTACAAGTACCATTTGTAGTATTAAAATCACCAGGTCATAAATGATACTAGCTTGAAACTGCTGCACACTGTTGTAAAAGACTATGTATTTGAGTTCCTATTGAAGAGTTTTAAAGGCAGGCTTTTCCTGTCAAAAGAAAATAAGTTCTAAGACAATACAGGAATAAGTTCTAACAAATATGCGAAGTCCATCTTTTAGGAATTATAAATGATAAATGATGTCATCACATATATCACAATATTGAAAAATATGAGCATTGAAAAAAATAATCAAGACAAACCTGATATACATTCTAGAAAATATGAATGAAATAGTGAAAATATAGGTTAAAAAATCAGACTGCTTTGTGTAAAATATGAAAGGAAGCATAATGGAAAAGAAGATAGGAGTTGAGGCCTAGATATGAAGTTCTCAATCACTTTTGGTGCTTAATACAATTGTATATAGAATTGAAATATCCTATTCTATCATATTAACAGTAAATATTCTTCAATATAAACTGTAAAGTCACTTTTAATTATTATGCATTTAAAGAGTCATGTGCTACAAAACATCCATATAGCTCATGTAATTTCTAAAATATTGAAAATTATATACACACAGTAGATTAATACATACATTTATTGAGCCTAGATCTGTATTATCTTTCCCAGTGTATGTGATTTGTCTCCAAAGCAAACATTCTAAGAAGATTAAAAAAATGAAATTATAGAAATAACTGGGTTGTTTTTGTCAGTCTGGCCTGGATAGTTTTCTGAACTTGGTTTTGTTCATAACACAGTCTCTTGGATGAGTCTCTATTTTATGTCACTTTCTCTTCTTTCGCTGAAATTCTCAGTCCTAAGAGAGAGAGGTAAGCACATAATCATTAATATCTTGGAAAATGTCATCATATTTATTTTTTTAAATTTTAAGTCCAAATTCTTTTGATGGGCTAAACTGAATTGTAGTAAATATTTAAACATACATTAGGTAGATAGTAACTATGACATCATAAATTTAGACACTATTTTATAATTTTCAGTTTTTCATAATATTTCTGACTAACTTATTTAAGAGGGCTATTTCTTTTAGGCTTTAAGCAGGTAAAAATGTGTATCTTCAAATATATGTGAATTGATTTTGTTGGAGGGGTGACTTTTCATAGTACAAACATTGAAATCCAGGCCTGAGAATGTATTTTTGGAAAGATAATGCTATTTAATTCACAGTCATTGTACGTTGTGGTTAATTCTCGAGGACTACATATTGAAGGTGTTGGGATTTATTAGAAGTTGATTATTGTTCATTTACTAATTTAATTAATGTACTAAATGAATTTATGTTCTAGTGATGTCCTAAAAAGATTGCTTATTTCATTGTAAGTTAGATTTTGATGCAGTAATCAAATGATTTTTATAGTGAAATTTATATTCTCATATTAACACCAACCATTGACAAATATTTCTAAAACAACATGAAAGCATAGAAATATAGTTATGACAGTGTTATTTTGGTATGGTGACCATAGATAAAAACTTGATATACTCTTCTATGTTTATAGGTCTTTAAAAGTAGTAGCAGAGGGGTCAGCCTTGAAGTACTTTAGGTTGGTGGTCAAACCACAACAAGGACCCATACTGTATTGGTCCAGTGGTTAGATCAAAGGGTAAAAAAGAGGGCTTAGACTTGAAACTGACTCATCTGACTTCTCTACAATTGGACAAATAAATATATATCTGACCTTTCTGTGATATAATTTTTCTATCTATTGAACTGGGATAATAACTTTCCAAGTAACTTGCTGAAGTGATTAATGTGTGCTATTGGAAAACTATCCTGAAGTTCTTGATAAAAGATGTCAGCATAAAAAAAAAGATTATAAATTCTGCTGTCTACTGAAAGATGTGGCTGTATTGTTTTCATTTCTGTTATTAGTTATAATAATGTTTATAATATTTACAAATTAGAATCAAATATTGTGGTTACATTTTTACTAAAGTGAATAATAAAGCTAAACTTCCAGTCTCTGTCTGAGCTTTAATTTAGCTTAGTTCCAGAGATGGTAATGTGTAATGATTTATACCATGAATTCTAAATTGTTTCCTAAGCTGAATATTTCATTTACCTTTCTATGGAATAAAATTCCATAATTGTTTTTATAAATGGGTTTCAGAAATAACTTATAAAATTGCCAATGTTCTCAGATATTTGACTTCAGTTTATTTTCTTTAAAGTATAAGCAAAAATAATTCCACAGGCATTTATGTGTCACCTATGAGAGTTTTCAACTATATAGAGAATATTCCTTATGCAAATATAACTTGATGAGTAATTTCAAGAAGATCTGATAATTCTTTGTTGTGTGTATGTGTGTATGTATATATCAAAGATATAAAAATAATTATAATGACACAGAGAAATATAATTCTGTGGTATGTAATTAGGTTTTTCACTTGTTTTTATTTTTGTTTGGTTTAGTTTTGCCAGTCCTCCCACTTGAGCTCAAGGGCTGGACTCCTGTCCCTGAGATGCTCTGTGCCTAAGGCTAGCACTATATCATTTGAGCTACAGCACTACTTCTGGCTTATTTTGAGTAGTTCATTGGAGATAAGAGTCCCATGGACTTTCATTCCAATTGGCTTTGATTTGTAATCCTCAGAATTCAGCTTCCTGAGTAGCTAGGGTTGCAGGTGTGAGCCACCAGCCCCTGGCTTAATTGGATATTATATAAAATGTAATATATATTATGTATCCTATATATTATTACATAATATATACTGTATTAAATGATCATTGTATAATCAATATACACCAAATATTATATAAATGTCTTGTTATACTATATATTATAGAATATTGCATAATATATTTATATATATACACATAAATACTGTATATTTATATAATATATAGTAGATGGATATGTCATGCTTAATATACATATATACCCTAGACACTGCATAATTCCTATTTTTTAAACTATCACATATTTTTATTTGTTTGTTTGTTTATTTATGGCCTGTTCTGGGTTTGAGTTCAGGGCCTGAGCACTGTCCTTGGACTTTCTCAAGGCTAGAGCTCTATTGCTTGAGCCTCAGCACCACTTTTGGATTTTTCCTATGTATATAGTACCAAAAAATCAAACTAGGGTCTTAGTGCATGCTAGGCAAGCTCTCTACCACTAGGCCAAGCTCCTGGGCTTATCATATATTTTAAAATGAAAAATATTTCTTAATTTTCCATAGACAGCTTCTTAGGATGCCATTGTCAATAGAGAGAACATCACTGGTTAAAGTACTTAAAAATAGCAATCTTATTCATGTTTAAAAGAGTAAAAAGGGGACCAGGAGTTTGGCCTAGTGGTAGAGTGCTTGCCTAGCCTGCACTAAGAACCTGGTTTGATTTCTCAGTACCACATCCATAGAAAAATGCTAGAAGTGGTGCTGAGGTTCAAGTGGTAGAGCTCTCGCTTTGAGAAAGTCCAAGGACAGTGCTCCGACCCTGAGTTCAAGCCCCGGGACTGGCAGAGAGAGATTGAGCACGACGAGGGAAAGGGAGAGGGAGAGAGAGAGAAAAGGAAGTAGAAAGAAAATTGAAGACAAGCAGTTTGCTTTGTGATTGGAAAGGTAGTGTGGTTCCACCATGAGTAGTTCCACCTCATGCTGTTGTTCATTTCTTTTTGGCATTCTGGAACCAGGGACGTAGCCATAGGGTTGCGTGAAGGACCTGAGCGTCCTACTGTGCTCTGGATCTGATATAAAATCACCCATGTCCCCTCAATCTGTATGATCACAGGGATCCTGGATGTTCAGAAATGAGTGTCACTTCAGTGTTCTTAATCTTCTAAGGACGGATTACTGTGGATTTCTCATTGCACAGTGACTTTGGTAACCAGGTACAGATCCTTAAGAGCAAATCTTGAATGAACTAGTAACTGTAAATTTTGTAGGGCCACAGGGTTCTTATTCAAGGGGCTTGGATATCTCTTTTTTTCAATCTGTTTATTCTAAGTCTCTAAAATGCCTCAAGGATGAAAAATTATTTTCATTTGTTTTACATTTGTATTATATTTTTGTTACTTTGAAATACTGCCTATTAACAATCCTTCATGTCAATAGTAATAGTTTATATCATTGTTTCCTTATTATTTCTATTTTTATCTTTCCCATCATGAAAATGTGCATCTAGAAAATATACATTTAGAAAGTTATTTGATTGTGTACAAGTATTTGCATTTGATGTTAGATCCATCCCTTTCATTAGCATAAAATATAAAATAGAAACACCACTGTAGTTTTTCCATTATACAATCACATTTGCAAAATTCAGATTTATTAGAATGGATCTTAAATTCCACTAAAGGAAATTTTACTAAAAGAATTTCTTTTTCATTTGCTCTTGAATGAGAATATTGAGATACAGGATCTCAAAAAACAACAATCATTTCACTGAAAATGCAACTTGTTTAATGTTTTTCATGTAATAAGTACAGTGGTACAATCATCTACTACCATATTTAATCTGTGTATATATACCAACTAACTAGAAACTCTAAAGGAACTCATGAGCTCCATTGATCTTCACTTTTTTTGCTGATGCTAGGGGCTTAAACTCAGGGCCTTTGCACTGTTCCTGGGCTTTCTCAAGGCTAGAGCCCTACCACTTGAGCCACAGAACCACTTTCAGCTTTCTCTATGTATGCTATACCAAGGAATTGAACCCACTATGCCAGACTCCTGGCTCTGTCTTTACAGGTTTAATTCAGAATAAAATTGTTTCATTAGCTGTATGTTTCCCTTAAATAAACACATTTCAGAAAGATGTATAATTCCTTACTTAAAATTTTTGTATCAATTTTATTAATTTCTTCTTTATAATTACTAATGATTTATACATTAAAATATATATAGTAATTGTCTTCAACTTAAAGGATTTTTAATAAGATTTTTATTATGATTAATAGAAGGGTTACATTATATTCACCAGATAAAAGGTGTATAACTTCACATACATTGATACCCTTTCTCATGACATGGTCCCCATTTCCCACCCACCCTCCCCCCACTTATCTTGATTTCCCCCTTCCCTATCCAATTTCAAATAACCTATTAAGCACATATAAAATATATCAGATAACAAGGTGAAATGTTGTAACAATATGAGATAACCAAGGGATGGCGAAAGAGATGAGAGATAACATAGTACATTAAGAACAACAGTCATTCATTATATAGCTTTGGTTTCCTTATCCTGGAGGTCCTTTCATTTAGTGTCATACTATTTGGCCTAATATCTCTAGATTTTGTTCTATTGTAAATCTCTGCTAGGAGAGCCCAAGGTTTCTAATGATTATGACAAATGAGGGAGACTATTTGGGCCTATGTTCTTAAAGGATATTTCATCTGTATTCTTTATTTGTTTTTCTAGAGTATGTTCTTATCTGTGTCTGAATAAATCCTATCACTACAATGACATTGTAAGTCTTTTTTTTTTTTTTTTTGCCAGTACTGGTGCTTGAACTCAGGGCCTGAGCACTGTCCTTGGGCTTTCTCAAGGCTAGAGCCCTACCCCTTGAGCCACAGCACCACTTCCAGATTTTTCTATATATGTGGTACAGAGGAATCGAACCAAGTCTTTGTGCATACTGGGCAAGCACTCTATCACTAGGCCAAACTCCTAGCCCCTGTGAGTCATTTTAAAGTACTAGTTCCATTGCCTTTTCATGGGTGATCAAATTATTATTTTTAATTTGTGTAAGTGGAGGGAGGGGTGGATTATTAAACTATTTCTGTCAAGAACAAGATTGCAACTATTTAGACTTTTAAGTCATCTGGTCTCTGTCACAAGTATTTTACCATCGTAGCATCAGAGATACTACAAGATATACATTGAGGCAAAACACATTTATGCACGAGAAAAACTTATAAACAGAATGTAGCCTGGATTTGTCTCACAGACTAGTATGCTGACCTCAGTTGATAAAATTTTCATGGCATTTTAAATAAACTTGAGGTTACTTTCAGGAACAAAACAAGGAAAATTTTATTTTTTATCCTAACTGAAGTCTTTTCCCCACAACTTTCTTGTCTCATGTCTCCCTATTCCAAAGTCTATTTTGGCTCATCAATTCCTTGTTCTTCAATTCACCACAATCTGCCATCAGAGCCTATCAAGCCATCAGTTCATTCAAAGCTTGCAACTGTTCATTATCACTGAACTGCATAACTTTATTATTCTATGCTTTCCTTTGATATTATAATGACATTCAACAAATGGTCTGTTCTTTCTTCAAATATTTTATCAGGGCTTCTAAAAATAGGACATTTCCTTTCTATCTGCTTTTGTTGGATCAAATTCCTCTACCTGTGTACTGTTTTGTTTTTTATTTATGGTAGTTCTCTCATGCAATTCCTCTCTCATCTTTCTCTGTCTACTCCTTTCCTTCATTTATATACCATGAATACTTTGCCAATTTTTTACTAAAGGTAAACAGATTATTTCTCTGGGTAATTATTCTTCTGTGTTCCTCACTATGCATCAACAGTCCCGAACTTCACATATTCTCATAACACAATATTCCACCCTTGCTCATCAATGCCGAACTCTGCATTGGCCTCTCTTTTACTCCTATTTACTTCTTATTCATTTTTTTTTGTATAAAAGTGGCTCAAAAATGTTGTCTGCCTCCCTTCACTTAACTCCTAGGTATTACTTTCTGAGATTTTCACAATAATCCTTCAGTGGTCAAATTACCCTTACTTCCTTTTACTAATTTCCATCTAATATTCTGAATGGCAGGTTCTAAGGTTGATATTGCCCTTTTGATTATATGATAAATGCCTGGGTAACTTACCTGTGTTACTAGAATCCTACCCATCTAAGGGAAGAAAGCACACAAGTACTTACTCTTGGACTTTGTAACTCTCTTATCTAGTAATGTCTTAAAACATTACTAACAATAAATATTGGCTACTTATTACTTTTGTTATATTTTTTTGTACATAGAGCTTAAGTTCAATCTCTAAGTTTGTGAGTACAATTTATCTTCTTGTACTCTACCTAATGATCTCCATCTTCAAGCACTACAATTTATCTTATCATTCCTTCCATCATTCTGTTCCATCTCTGCAAATCCTCTCAGATTTCCTGGTTCTAGTTTTACATGAAGATTGAATATCACATCTGTTTCTGTCCACCCTTCCTCTCTTGATTTGTGTGCTTCCCTTCCTGACCCCCACCTCTGATGAATTAAGTTCCAATTTACTGGCATTCATCTGATTAAGTAGTAAATTATTTCTTCATGAGAGTAATATCAATGCACTCCAAATCTGAATATATTAGGATATACCGTACTTTAGTGGATTCGTGTGTACCTAAATAAGATCTTGTATATATTTTCTTATATTTTATCATTTGAATCATCAAACTATGGGAGAACCTGTGTACCTTTCCACATCCTATGTATGTCAGAGACTTACTTAATGTAAACATTTCCAGGTCTATTCAAATGATCTATTATTCTTTTTGACAAATGAGTAAAATTCAATTCCATATAGCCATACATACACACACACACACACACACACACACACACACACACACACACACATATATATATTTATATATACACATATATAATCTAAATAAATCTGTATTTTCATTTGGGGTGTGTGTGGATAGAAAGATGCATGTGTGATTCACAGACACACACACATACAAACACATGCGTGTGTGCGTTTGTGTGTATGAGCTCATATGCGTGCACATGAAAGATCTGGGGCTAAAAATCAGAGCTTGGATGCTGTTCTAACTTCTTTAATTATGGCTAGCATTCTACTATTTCAGCCAGAGCTCTACTTCTGCCTTCTTTTTTCTTTTTTCTTTTTTTTTTAATTGCTGTTAGAAGCAAGCCCATCATGCTATGCTGGACTGCAATGCAAAGTTCTGAGCAAGCTTCCCTATTATTTTCCCTCCATTATGACCACCAAGACCAGCATTAAGATCTGATGGGAAAGGGAATAAGGTTACTTCTGCCTTTTTGTATAATTAATTAGAAATAAGACCTCAAAGCTCCTGATGTTTGGAACCTTGATCCTAAGATCTCCTGAGTAGCATCCTGAGTAGCTAGGATTATGATTGGAAGCTACTGACACCCAGCTTATATAGAATATTTATCCATGACATTTATGATAGATCATGGATATCTAGGAAATATATGATACATATCATATGATATAAACATCATATTATATGGTATATATATATATATCATATATATGATATTTTCTTGATTCTTATCTACTATAAGAGCATGTGGAAATCTGTGCTGTTTACATGTTAGTTGTGGTGAATAATAACATATGTACAAGAGTCTCCAAGTGTCTTTAAATAAATGCTATTAAAAATAAATTATGGGGGCTGGAAGTTTGGCCTAGTGGTAAGAGTGCTTGCCTAGCATGCACGAAGACCAGAGTTCGATTCCTCAGCACTCCACATACATAGAAAAAGCCAGAAGTGGTGCTGTGGCTCAAGTGGTAGAGTTCTATCCTTGAGAAAGCCCAAGGACAATGCTCAGGTCCTGAGCTCAAGCCACAGGACTGGCAAAGAAATAATAAAGAAATAAATAATGTTATATCATTTAATGTATTCATTGATGTTATACTTTTTCTAAAATAAAATGAGATTTAACTTGGAATTTATTAAGATTCTTTTATTTTTTAAAAGTAAACACCCATAGATTACTTTAGTGTATAGATTTTGTTATGGGCCGATATATTAGCATTTTTATTATTATATGTGTTAATAAATATTATCAAATTAATTTTCTTCAATATTTGTTCACATGTTTATGTTTTACCCAAAATAATTAAGCACAGCAACTTGTATTAAAAATAAAAGCTAGAAGAAGCTACCAGTAATGAAGAGATAGGGGGGCTATGTTTGAATTCAGCATAAGGAAAAAAAAAATAGTAACTTATTTTGAACAACTTTTTGTTGACAAATTCCAGAACTGTAGGTTTTTATGGGACAGAACTAGGGGGACCCTTGTGCATGGCTGGACCTGGTCTAATGTGAGGGCCTATACATAAAATATCTATAAGTCATTAACTAAAAACCATGTTATAATCCCAAAATAATAACGAAAGTAATAATTTCCCATTTACATTTAATATTTAACAAGCATCTTTTTGTATTTGTCTATACATCACACTACTGGATATTATTTTTGTGGGTATGCTTTGGAATTTGTTCAATGTTTTTGAAGAAACATTTAAAAATGTTAAAATGTTAACATTTAAACTTCTGTTTTTCCACTAATTTAATTATTTACAATTTATTTTATATTTCTCATTTCATGATGTATTTCCTCTTTGTTTAGAATGTTATGTTTCAGTTATCATCATTTGTACTTGCTGTTCTTTTGCCATATGCTGTGTTATTTACAATTTCTCATATTGTTTGAGTTATATATACTTTAAGTTTAATTTATGTTCATTTTATTATTTTGTGACTAATTATAGATATTATAGAATTATATTGACTAATAATCTATCTTAATATACTTAATGAATCAGTCTTCTGTACACACCATATATTTTTTACTCAGAGCATGTCACTTAATTTTTTCCATGTAACTTTGAGTGAATGATTCAAAAGTAATCTTCAAATAAATTAATTTAAATTTTATTTTATTGTTCTGTGTTTGCAATGTGCTACCAATGATTTCACTTGAAAATATTAAAATAAATATTCAATTTTATTTTTAGTTTGTGGTGTTTTTTTATCCATGCCTGCATAACTTACATTCAATCACCTTTCCATTGTCAATGATTTTACCTAATTCCCCAGTTTCATTTGCCATCTTATCACACTGAATGATTCTTAAATTTAATAATTAAATATATTTAAAATATTTATGCATCATACATATATTGGTTTCATTTTTCTTTGCTGGTACTCTCACATAATGCTTAGGTAGCTTATTAAATTAGAACATATTTTATTTTTGCTTTCTTTTTTCTTGGTACCAATCTTTGGACTTGAACTCAGGAATCCCTGAGCTGATGTACTCAAGTATAATGCTCTATGGCTTCAGCCACATCTCTACAGCTTGAGGCAAAACTTCACTCTCAGCTTTTTGACAGTTCATTGGCAATAAAGATATTACAGATTTTCCTGCCAGAGCTGGTTTTGAGCCCAGATCTCAATCTACTGAGTAGCGAGGATTACTGATATAAGCAATGCACACTCTGCTTCAATTTTCTTATTTCAAATATTTTACCCACATTTTTGTCTAATTTCTGTTGATTGTATGACATTTTCATATTCACATATATTACTATTTTATATCTTGTTTTTCTTTTTTTTTAAATTTATTTATTTATTTATTTTTATTGTAATTAGTAAAAGGGTTACATGATATTTGCCAGATAGAAGGTGCATTAATTCACATACATTGATACCCTTTCACATGTCTTGGTACCCGTTTCCCTCCCCCCCCCACACCCCCCACCTGTCTTGGTTTTCCCCCCTTCCCTATCAAATTTCAAATATCCAAATACAAATAAATTCAATATATCAGATAACAAAGTGAGATACTATACCAATATGAGATAACCAAGGGACAGCAAAGGAGATGAGAGACAACATACTACATTAAGGACAACAATCATACATTATATGGCTTTTGTTTCACTATCCTGGAGGTCCTTTCAATTAGCTTCACATTATATGTCCTTATGTATCGAGATTTTGCTCTATTGCAAATCTCTGCTAGTAGAGCCCAAGGTTTCTACTGATTATGACGAATGAGGGAACCCATTGAGCCTAAGTTCCTTTGAGTCTGGCTTACTTCATTTAATATGATTTTTTCTAAGTCTTTCCATTTCCTAACAAATGGGTCAATGTCATTCTTTCTGACAGCAGCATAGAATTCCATTGTGTACAAATACCACATCTTGTTGATCCACTCATCAACTGAGGGACATCTAGGTTGGTTCCATATCTTTGCTATGGTGAATAGTGCTGCAATGAACATTGTTGTGCTAGTGGGTTTAGTATGTCCTTGTTTCTGGGTGGTTGGGTAAATGCCAAGTAGTGGAATTGCTGGGTCATAGAGGAGTTCTATGTTTAGCCTTTTGAGGCACTGCCACACTGCTTTCCATAGTGGTTGAATGAGTTTGCACTCCCACCAACAGTGTAGTAGTGATCCCTCCTGGCCACATCCCCTCCAGCATCTGTTGTCATTCGTTTTCCTGATCCTGGCCATTCTAGCTGGAGTGAGGTGGAATCTTAGAGTTGTTTTGATTTGCATTTCTTTTATGACCAGAGATGTTGAGCATTTCTTCATGTGTCTATAGGCCATTTTTGTTTCTTCTTCAGAGAAGACTCTCTTTAAGTCTTTGGCCCATTTTTTAATGGGATGGTTGTTACTTTGGAGATTAGTTTTGGAGTGATTCTATTTTTTGAGTTGTTGATATATTTTAGATATGAGGCCTTTGTCCATTGTTTGGTTGGTGAAGATCTTCTCCCACTCTGTAGGCTTCCTGATTAGTTTACTAGCTATGTCCTTTGCCATACAAAAGCTCTGCAGTTAATGCAGTCCCACTTATCCAGCCTTTCTCTGATTTGTTGTGATTCTTGGTCCTTATTAAGAAAGTTTCGACCTGTGCCAAGGAGGCCTAGTGTATCTCCTATTCCTTCCTGTAGAGTTTTCAGTGTGTCAGCTTTTACCTCCAGGTCTTTGATCCATTTGGAGTTAATTCTAGTGCAAGGTGACAAAGAAGGATCCAGCTTTAGTTTTCTGCAGGTGCTTAACCAGTTCTGCCAGCACAACTTGTTGAAGAGGCTGTTTTTCTATTATTTTGTTTCTGTTATCCTCTCCAGAAACCAAGTTTAGAGCTCCATATTCTATCACCAAGTCATTGTGAATATTCTGCATTCTTCTGGATATATCTGTGTACGAATGAGTCAATAGGTCTTCTTCTTCTCCAACAATATATCTCATGCCACCTTTACTGATCTAAATATTTATATGTTTTTCAGTTTGTTTCATGGAGTACAGCTTGCACATTTTTATCATAACAAATAAAATTTACCTCTTTGTTCTTAATTTGTTAAAAAACTATTACAAGGTATTTCTAGATATCAAGAGATACTTTATAATTATGATGTGTAATAAAATAACTTTGCTGAATTTATCAGCATTGTCTTTTTTAAAATGTATAATCTAGAGTGCATTAGTATTTTGAAGTGCTAGGTTTTTCTTGTTATCATAAACTTTACTTCTAATTTATGCTATTTAATTAAATAAATGTATACCAAAACACTACAAATATATGCACATAGGTTCGAGAAATTTCTTTTAAAATAAAATTGGACATTGATCATTACTTTATGATTTTTAAGTACAATATGATGTGTTTTCCTTTATGGATATTATTTGTTCTGTCTTGTTAATATTTTGTGTATATTTGGATGATTCTATCATCTTCCCATTACAACCAGAAGCTATCATAGAAAAAAAAATCCTCATCTACCAGTGCTTCAAATTATTTTCTTTGGTTTAATAAATAAATAAATTGATTACCTTTTGTTACATTTCCATTGCTGACATCCATATTCTTTTTTTTTTACTTTATTGACCACCCTGCTCCAATTATTATCATAGAAGCTATGAGGATTCTTAAAAACATCCCCCTTTGTCATTGCCACCACAGTTCTGGAGAGGAAGAAGCATGAGTACAGATGGAGTTTCCAGAGATTAAATATTATTTACAATTAATAATAGTTCTAAGCTTCTGCAGAGAGGCTCACAATGTGTTGGTCTGGCAGGACTTCTCAATTAAAATAGAATTAGGCAAACTGTGCTGCACTATAAAGGAAAAATATCCTTTACTTCTTTATTATCTTTCCCTGCTCTCATACTCATTTGTATGGTATCGCGAGTAGCAAGAATAAGAAAGTCCAAATAAGCCGGTGAATTTAAGATGTGCTAATCATTTAGCCTAGAAAAACTTGTATGCACTGAAGGCCAAGAGGTATGATTATATATGAACAGATTTATTAGTTGGTAAGAAATAGGAGAAGTTATTACTTGTAATATGTGTAAAAATCACATTGAATTTATTTAGTTAGTTAATTATTTAGTTAGTTATATTTATTTTCATTGGAGGACCAGTCCTGGCTCTTAAACTCTGGGTCTGAGTGCTGGCTCTCAGCTTTTCTGCTCAAGGCTGGTACTTTCACCACTTGTGCAATAGCTCCACTTCCTACTTTGTTGGTTGTTAATTGTAGATAAGAAAGATTTTCCTGCCCCAATTAGCTTCAAATCATGGTTCTCAGATCTCAGCCTCCTGCATACCTAGAATAACAAGCTGGAGCCACTGATACAGGCTGAAACTTTTAAATATTTAGAGATAGTTCACATTTTAGAGGTTTTAGAGAGAGTTTCACTGGGGCTTTAAAGTGTTGGTTACAGTTGTGCTTCAAACGTTATTAATCCCAGTTAAAAAATGAACATTATAAACAAAAATAATTATAGGAATAGGTAGCTTATTTTTAATCCTTTGTTCACATATTTTCTTTTCTTGTATCCTAGAGACAAATTAATACTTGGCATAACTAGGCAGGCCTAGATTAGTATGTATAAGGCTAAAACCAATATGACATTTTCTCAATGACATATGTATATTGGGTCAGCACTTTTTGCACACACATTTCCATATAATTAAAAGAAAAACACCTAAGAGACAGCTTCTTGTACAGGGCTGTTTAACCTCCAGACTATTAATATTTTAATGATAATAATTTTTGTGTAGAGGTGGGCTGAATATTGTAGGGCATACTCCAATTCTATATCCAAAGACACCAATCAATATCAGTCACACTTTTCTCCATAATGACAGTACATAATTTCTCAGATTTTGTTCAGTGACCTTTGGAGAAGCAAAAGCAATACCAGTCATGACTGTGAATCACTAACATAGTATTAGAATGTGGTCTCAGAGACCATGAAAAACTGATGATCTTGAAACCTTGAGAGCTGAATGCAATAACTAAAAATCAATGCATAATCTACACAGCAATTGATAGTTATCTCCAATTTTAAGTCAGACTCACCTCAAAATTGAGTTTCTATGGGCAGGCATTTGACAAAACTAGGGTCAAGATTGTATTGACAATATAGTTAATAGGCTTGTCTTATCAAGGCTGAAGGATTGAAAACTTTCTATTTGTTAAAGCACTACTATTCCTATACTGGGGGGTGGAGGGATGAGATAAATAATATTGCCACAATGTAGTATTATAGAATTCTGGAATTTTGAAGAAGGAATGACATTGGGGGACGAGTATAATTATGTATTAGGGAAATTGAATCTTTCTGCTGCAACCTTGAGTAATTTGTGGGAAATAAGTATTATCAACCAATTCTGGTAGTTAGGCAATAGTGAATTTAGCTATATCTTAGCTTGCATGCCTACTTGTTAGGAAAATGGGAGAAGCTGGCAGACAGTTCACAATGCAGGATTCGCAAAGGAAGAGGAAAGGTGAAACAAAAAAGCAAGTAACTGGATTTGAACACACTAAAGGAAAATGTGCAGGAGGAAACTAGTTTCAGGAAAAAATGTGGAGATTGGAGAAGGTACTTCAGTAATTTCCTACACTCTAAGAAGACAGCTTTTCAGATGATATGCTCTATTGGAGGAAGCAATTTTCACAGATGGAAGAATTTTCTCCTATTACATGGGAGAGATATGGTTAAATTCTTGATGAAAGATTTCTTCCAATTGAATTTGAGGTTCACAGGTAATGAAATTTGAGCAAATCTGAGCAAATGCAATAGACTGACAGAGAGGGTGAAATTAAAATAAAATAATGTTTCTTCCTTCTTTTCCATTTTGAAATCTTTTGAAGTATAAAATAACTGGGTTTATACATGACTTCAGCCATATTTAGCTTTGATATCATG
Organism: Megascapheus bottae; assembly: GCF_031878675.1. NCBI lineage: Eukaryota > Metazoa > Chordata > Mammalia > Rodentia > Geomyidae > Megascapheus > Megascapheus bottae. The sequence goes on from NC_143515.1 coordinate 29,149,471, forward strand.
CACAGACAATATAGCCTATGACAAATATCTTCTTTTGTAGCTTTTTAAATAATGGTTCTCTGTATTCTATGAGTTAATAAGAAAACATCAGGTAATAAAGAACATTACATAGATTTTGTTATAAACTCAGTCTATTATTTCTTATGATACTATGCTAGTTTTGCCCTAATCAGACATTCCCAATATTTGTTACTATTGTAAATTTGAAACAATGAGATATATGTTAAGATTTTGTGTATATGTCATTATAAAAGATAAAGGTAATGTATGTGTATATATGTGTCTGCATGTGTGTACATATATATGTGTGTGTGTCTATCTCTATGATTCCATGCATGCCTAAATATTTCCATGCATAATACATACATATTTATTTATATACATATGTATGCTTATATTTATATAGTATATGATGAGGGAATATGACTTTATATAAATAGTTAATTATTGTCTTATTGAATATCTGAAATTGTAGAAATTTATTACAAAAGGAATATATGGGCACATGTCCTGATTATAGGCTAAAATAAATAAAATCTAAGACCAATACTTAGATTGTAATATACTACAATGCAGAGACATATGTCTCAAGTGGATGACTTTATCTCTAACTTTAAATTTACCCCAAAGAAAGAGAGCAAATGAGAATAAGATTAATATAAAACAATAGAAATGAATCAAATAATTGAAAAATAATAAAAATATGGATGAAACAAAAATTTTACTTCTTAAAGCAAATAACATAATTGGTAAATTCTAGTCAGATTGACCCTGGAAAAAAAATAAAGACAAATAATGTTTGAAATGAGAATGGTAACATCAATTCAGATATTTGATGTACTCAATCATAAAACAAGGACATTTAAAACAAGTTCAGCCACTGATGATTGTTGTAAAATCTCCGATTGTCTTAAAAATATACAAATGTTTACTTAATGGCAATAGATTTATCTCCACATTTATTAAAGCATCATCTAAATGTGCCTTGTTTAGTACAGAAATCAAGAAGAAAAATCATTACCCTGACATCAAAAGAAGATGAGTAAGTTGTAGGAAAGAAAGGTGAAACATATACATATTTAACAAATTACACTCAAAATTATATAAGCACAACCAAGAGAAATTTATCCCCAGCTTGCATGGCTGATATTACTTTTCCAGGTAAGTCAATGTAATTAATCATATAATGGATATCTAGACATGTCAAATCATTTTAAAAAATCCAATGTACATATCTATAAAAACTGACCAAACTATTGTAGCAGAAAATTTCTTGAAAAAAATCTAAAAGATTCCGATATCCTACATGAAGGGAAAAAGCTGACTGTTTTCATCCTTAGACCTGGAGGAACAGGTTGGTCCTAGTATTTACCACTCAATTTGTCATTAAGTAAAAATTCTACCCAATGAGTTATGCAGGAAACAACTAGTAAAAGGTCTCCATATTGGATTTAAAACATAAAAAGTTACTTTTCTATGCAGGTGATTTGACCATAAATGTAGAGAATATAAAGAGACCCATTAAAATACTTACTAAAATAACATGGTATATTTAAATGGCACATATTTTTACATAAGAAAATAATTATGTATCTGTATTCATAGCAACAAGAAACCGTATCATTTACACTCCACATGAAAAAAAAATCTGACACACTTGGAGATCATTTTCACAGGAGTATCCAAAACTTGTACTCAAACTTAAAAAATATTGTGGAAATAACTTAAAAAAGACATGAGTAATGTGTAGGGTGAACTGGAAGATTTGTTGTTATCAACTCCCCAGACTGATTTTGGTTTTACCATTATCAGAACCAAAGAACAACCAAAATATCTGCGTATTTGTTTCCTGAAAATTGACACATTCAAACATTTTACAATGCATATTAAAAATCAATAAAGTAGAATTTAAAAAACAATGTGTAGAGGAATGAAAATATAGAAGAACATCCTTTACTACTTTCAAGACAGTTCTTTACCATCCTACACACAGAAAAATTGACATCAAGATCAACACATAAATCAATGAAGAGTCCAGAGATACACACACTCACGCACATACACATAACTGATCTTTGACAACAGTGTGCAAGCAGTACAAAGGACAAGTCCAAGTCTTTTCAAGAATCGATTATTGTTATCTACATGCAAAGCAAAAGAAAAAGAAATACCACATACTCATATAAATTTGATTTCATTGATAATAGACCTAAATATCCATCCTACTTTATAAAACATCCATAATATAGCATTGGGAAAAGTTTCTTGTTGTTTTGTTTTAAGTAAAGATTTCATAGCTGTAACAACAACCTCATTCATGAAGAAACAAAGCAAAATACTATCATTAAAATTAAACATCCTGGTATTTGAATGTCATTATTATGAAAATAAAATCCACAAATGGAAACAAATGGAAAAATGAGAATGTTTGACATAGGAAGTATTGGCAAGTCACAGAAGAATCAGATTTTAAACACTGCTGCTAGAAGTTTCAGAAAAGCATTTGGAAGTTCTTTAAAATGTGAGGTCAGATCCAGCCTCCTCACCTAGTCACTGTAGTTCTAGTTCTTTATCCAAGATCTATAAAAGCTAGCGCACTTAGTTCTTTATCCAAGATCTATAAAAGCTATCGCACAAGGGTCAGGAGCATGGCCTAGTGATAACATGCTCACTTAGCATGCAAGAAGCTCTGTGTTTGATTCTCCGGAACAACATACACAGAAAAAGCTAGGAGTGGCTCTATGACTTAAGTGGCAGATCGCTAGCCTTGAGCAAAAAGTGTTCAAGGACAGTTAGTTCAAGCACCAGGACTGGGAAGAAAAACAAAAGAGAGAAAAACAACAACAACTATTGTCTTCACCAAGACTTGTGCACATGAATATGTTGTAGAACCTGAAACAATCCAAATAAAATGAATGAAAACCAAATTTTGATCTATCCTTATACCTGGCCTCTACCCAAGGGCACAAAGTATTGGTGCTACAAAATAGATTCTTTTAGACAAATTTTGGATCGGTGGAAAAAGTCACATCAGGGAGAGAACATTCTATTTGACTTCATACATTAATAAATAAAACACTTATGAGATGCACACTAATCTAAAGTGATCAAACAGTTGTTTCAAAGCAATGGATGAGATTGGTGGTAGACTGACCAAGAAAGACACATGGACTATTCCAAGAGAGGTAAACGAATGAATAATCTTTAGCATGTTGGTGATTTTGTCACTATTTTATCCTCAAATATCAACATACACATTTTAATACAGCATATGTTATGTTAGTCATGGTTTCACAAAGTAATAAAGCCTGGTAGAATCATACAGAATAAAAAGAACACAGGAAAGCAAAAGGAGAGACAGGATCCTTCCTTTCCATCACTAATATTCTTTTTGTTTTGTGAGGTTAGACAGAGTTTTATTCTGCGCTTAGCATTGAGAATCATACTGATTGGTTCCATTGCTCATATTTTTTAAGGATTGTTTTGGTTGGGGTTTAATTTGTTTTTGGTTGGATTGGCATTAGAATTTGGAGCCTTATGTTCAGTAGGCTGGTATTCTATAAACCACTGGACTCATGCTTCTGTGCTCTGTGTTTTAGAGATGGAGACTTATGAACTTTCCTGTTCCCACTGTTCTCCTGTTCAAGGGCAGTCCTTGGAACCTCAGTCTTCTTAGTAGCTAGAATTAAGATCTGTCTCCACCTAGGGGATGGCTTGAACAGGAAAAGCAGCTAGAAGTTGGGGCACTGTGCATTCATGGATTATTAGTATATTTCTTTATTTCTGTGTTTATATTTTATTTAATTTTAAATTTTTCTTGCCAAGGTGGTATACAGAGGGGTTATAGTACATTTCTTATTGAACACTGTTGTCTCCACCCTTTTCTTTCCACTTTTTCTCCTCTACAACCTCCCCAAGTTGTAAAGTTCATTTCCAACATATTGTCTTGTGAGTATCACCATTGCATTGTTTCACTTTGTGCCCTTTTTCTCATTATTTTGTTATTCCCCTTCCCTGCTCAAATTCAGATAAACATATGTACAATAAACCAGGTACCAAAATCAAATACAGTGACAACAGAGGATAAATCATAAGAGGAAAAAAGTGAGAGGAAAATAGAAATAACTTCAACTAGTACATTAAAAACAACAACCATATAGAAAAACATCATATTTCCATATCTTGAAGTTCATTACCTTTAGCATCATCATATGCAGTCATATGTACATAGTGATTGAGCTTATCGTGATCCTCTGTTAAGACTTTCTTAAACATATACTAATTATCACAAATGAGGGAAACCATAAAATCTATGTTTTTTGGGGTCTGACTTACTTCACTTAATATGATTTTTTCCAAGTCTTTCCATTTCCTCAAGAGTGGGGCAATGTCATTCTTTGTGACAGAAGCATAGAATTCCATTATGTGTATAGACCACAGTATATTACTATGTTTGGAGAAGTAGTAACATCCATAAGGAAAACAGAAATATTTTAGCAGATTATTAGAGAATGGATTGTGTAGGATATTTCAAACAAATACAAAAGCCAAAGTAACTACATAATTAAAGGTTTTCAGATCCTTCATTTTTAATGAAAACTTATTTTTCCTGTTGTAGATTTCTTTTTTTCACAGAATTTGGTAAGTGTTCTGTAGTCCATAATTGCATACAACAATAGCACTTGATTTTAACTGCAAAGTTTTACTATGTAAAAATTCTCTATTTTCCTCAGCAAATGATGAATGTATAGGTACATAATAAAGGATATTGCATGTGGTATGCCATAACTATGTAGATGATTTCTAATAAATCATTAATACAGAAAAGATATTTGATTAGATTCCCCAAATTCCAAGCATTCGAGCTGTACTACTAAACTATCTTTAGGAAACAGAAATGTTATTTTTTAATTTTTTTCAGAAATGCTGTTTTTAAGTAATATCACAGTAATATAAGACTCAAGTAGATACCTGTAAAATATTAGTAATTTTCCTCAAATCTGTAGAGAATGCTTCTTTTTAACTTTGCCATTTTCAGATAGGTTGTGAACATTTTCATTATTTTTGTGTCTTGCTACAAATTATGCAAAAAACACACACTTATTTAAATTATTGATATTACTCATGTAATTCTTTTGATTTTCTATGACTCCTCATAGATGTTTGTCAACTCATTTTTATATACATTAATAGTTCACATCTATTGAAATCATCTTCATGATATGGTAAATGCTAATTTATTAAAATTATGAATTTTAGGTTAAAGTGATATTCATTTACAGAGTTATATAAAGAGAAAATACATTTTAAATGTTTAAATTTTATACTTTGTATTTGCACTCTTATAATTCCCTTCTCTGCTGCCACACATCTTGCTTAAATACTAATTCTCTCAATATATATCACAGTATGTATGCACACATAATGTAGAAAGTGTACTTGAGCACTTTTGCTCAAGACAAGCACTCTGCCACTTGAGCCACAGCACCAATTCCGGCTCTTTTTGTGTATGTGGTACCAAGTAATCAAACCCAGTCCTTTGTGCATGTTAGGTAAGCACTCTGTCACTCTGCCATACTGCCCACCCAGCAATCGCTTTTTATATTCAGTAAATTTAATTTGAAGCCATCAGACATCTAAGCACCTCTAATCCTCTTTCACACTGGTTATCACTGAGACAGACTCACTGTTTGCCCTCGTGACTGGCTGGGTGATGACCTGTTTTGGTTAGCTTTTGTCTTGAAAAGGTGCGATGGCAGGACCATGCTGGCACATGAAGTTTACATTCTTTGAGATGGAGTCTTGTGAAAATTTCTGCCAAGACTGCCCTGCAACCACAAACTAGTCAATCTATCTAGGAGGTTTCAGATGACAAAAGCACCACATGTGTCTGGCTATGGTGTAACATAGCAACTCACCCATTTTTCTGCTTGGATTGGCCCTGAAATGTGGTATTCTCAATGCTAGGATTAAAGGCTGCCACTTCTTTCTTTATCCTTTTAAAAAGATAAATATAAAATTTCCAATTGTTTAGTATAAGAACTTTATGTTTGTTTTTGTTTCTTTCTTTTTTTAAATTTACTTTGGTGGTACTGGGTTTTCAACTCATGACGTTGTGCTTGCTAGGGGGCACTCTACCACTCAAGCTAAAACTCCCACTCCTTCTAAAATGTAAGAAAACTATTTTCACTACCTGATATGTCCCTAGTTTTTAGAAAAAAATTTAGTTTCCATGGAGACATTTTATTTCTTTAGATGCAATGTTTTCTATTTTCTATTTATTTCTTTCATTTTATTCTGTTTAGAACATAAAATTTTACACCTCCATGGCAAAATTTCATTGTTTCTGTTCTTCATTTTTTGTCTAGTCTTATTGGATAGACTCAGTCTTCACATAGATGTTTAGAGGACAGCATGAGTAAAACTACTGCTTGATGTTGTTGGCTCACCCATGTAAAGAACATGAGACTCTTATCTACAATTAATCACCGGAAAATTAGAAGTGGCACTGTGGCTCACAGGATAGGTCAGTAGCCTTCAGTTGAAATGCTGAGGAACAACACCCAGGTTCAGATTTCAAGTCCCATTACTGACCAAAAAAATTAAAATTGTATGCAACATACTACTTTGATTACATGTAATTCTAAGTTAGCAAGGCTGAAATCAATGCTATATATAGACACACAGATACATATAGATACATTACTGATGTAAAGCAACATGTATGAGAATCTTAAGCAAGGGCTTCCAGGAAAGCTTTGTTGGTGTCCAGTTGTTTTATGTCTGAGGAAAGTGATGGAGAATAAGGGAAGAATTTAATATTCACTTGTCTTTCTTTATTTTTTAAAATACTACTGTCCTCAAAACACCGAGGCCTATGTAGAACCTTACCAATATGGTTTCCATAAGACATCCAATATCATTGAAAGAAAAAATTTGTCTATAATACTTTAAAATCCTATTTTAATCTTTACCATTTTTATTTGTATAAATTTTGTTAATGAATTGGAAAAATATGTATGACTTTCAATCCATATTCATGTTACATTTATAAAATTTACAAATATAATTATTTCATCTATATAATTATTGCATCCATAAATATCTCAGTCAACTGTCCTTACTTTTTATAGTGTAATGTACTTCAGTTAAAGTTGAAACCATCTAGTATAAGATTTATGGAGATGGTGGGGGGAGGGAAATGGGGACAAAAACATGAGCAGGGGTATCAATGTGTGAGAAGTAATGCACCTACTATCTGGCAAATATAACTGTAAACCCTCTATATATTACAGTAAAAAAAGACTTATGGCAACTTCAATTATGTAATGTACTTTTATAGTAATTGAATAATATCGAGCACATTTTATAAAATCGGAACCTATCTAAAGTTCTGGGTAAACAAAATATTGCAGTGGAGTACATGAAAATAGAAATTAGAAAGCTAAGCATATCAATATATCAATTTTATCCATTCCCTGAAAACATATTACAAATTATTTCTTTTTTATATATATTTTTATTGTAATTAATAGAAGGGTTACATGATATTTGCCAGATAGATGGTGCATTAATTCCCATACATTGATACCCTTTCACATGTCTTGGTCCCCATTTCCCTCCCCCCCACCCTCACCCCTCATCTTGTTTTCCCCCCTTCCCTATCCAATTTCAAATAACCAAATACAAATATATCCAATATATCAGACAACAAAGTGAGATACTGTAACAATATGAGATAACCAAGGGATAGCAAAACAGATGAGAGATAACATAGTATATTAAGAAAAACAATCATTCATTATATGGCTTATGTTTCTATATCCTAGAGATCCTTTCATTCAGCGTCCTACTATATGGCCTTTTGTATCAAGGTTTTGCTCTATTGCAAGTCTCTGCTAGGAGAGCCCAAGGTTTCTACTGATTATGACAAATGAGGGAAACCATTGAGTCTAAGTTCCTTTGAGTCTGGCTTACTTCACTTAATATGATCTTTTCTAAGTCTTTCCATTTCCTAACAAATGGGGCAGTGTCATTCTTTCTGACAGCACCATAGAATTCCATTGTGTACAAATACTACACCTTGTTGACCCACTCATCAACTGAGGGACATCTAGGTTGGTTCCATATCTTTGCTATGGTAAATAGTGCTGCAATGAACATTGTTGTGCTGGTGGATTTAGTACGTCCTTGTTTCTGGATGATTGGGTAAATGCCAAGTAGTGGAATTGCTGGGTCATAGGGGAGCTCTATGTTTAGTCTTTTGAGGAACTGCCATACTGCTTTCCATAGTGGTTGAACGAGTTTGCACTCCCACCAATAGTGTAGTAGTGATCCCTCCTGGCCACATCCCCTCCAGCATCTGTTGTTATTAGTTTTCCTGATCCTGGCCATTCTAACTGGAGTGAGCCACATAGTACAAATTATTTCTTTAATTGCTAAAATAATTAGGCATGGTTTATGGCTGACTGTAATAATTATTGCTTAAGACTATAGTCCATGCTTTGGAAATAAAGACAATTATTATTATTATTATTATTATTATTATTATTATTATTATTGCCAGTCCTGGGCTTGAGCTCAGAGCCTGAGCACTCTCCTTGGACTTTCTCAAGGCTAGAGCTCAACCACTTGAGCCTCAGCACCACTTCCGGCTTTTTTCTATGTATGTGGTACGGAGGAATCAGACCTGGGCCTTCATGCATGCTAAGCAAGCACTTTAACCACTAGGCCAAACTCCCGGCCCCATAAGGACAATTCTTATATGATGTTTCTCATTTTATTTATTGAATGTATTTCTTTACTCTTGAATGTACCTTGATTTGCATATACTTTGGAGGCCAATACAGGATAATTTATTAAGCTCAAAAGTTTAAATCCTGCCTGAGCAACAGAGTCAGATATTATATCAAAAAATACTTATTTTAATAAATAAGTTTGTGTAGACACACACACACAGTGTGGTGATGAATATACTTCATATTTCATGAATATACTTTAAAAGGTTAATTTACTATTTTTTGTCAGTTGGGCTTGAACTCTAGGCCTGGGCGCTGTCCTTGAGCTCTTCAGCTCAAAACTAGTGCTTTACCACTTTGAGCCATAGCACCACATTTAGTTTTCTGGTGTTGATTGGAGATAAGGCTCTCATGGACTTTTGTGCTTGGGCCAGCTTTGAAATGTGATTCTCAGATGTCAGCCTTCTGAGTATCTAGGATTGCAGGCATGAGTCACAGGCACCCAGCTGAAAGGTTGTTTAACTTTCTTTAAATATCAAAATTATATTCCACAAATTATTTTAAAGGCTAGCTTTTATGGAACACCAAATAAAAGGTAAATATTTTATAGTGATCTAAATGAAAGGTGGAAGCCACTTTGTGGGAATAATTCGTATGCTTTCTGATACCAATGTGAAATATATGCACAGATTTTTACAGAATATAAATTCCTAGAAAGGAGAAATTTGAAAATATCAGAAGAACTTAGAGTAGAACTGAAGTATTAGATATGCATTCATATATAAATTCATGTATTACTTATCCATACACCTGTGAGGTACAGTAATAGGGTTTATGCACTATTTCATTATGTTTTAGGAGCTACAAAGTAAATAGGATTGCTAAGTCCATCACATCAAACCAAATAATTCTGTTCATTTGAGACCCTTTCTAGAAACAGGTATATATCAAACATTTAAGGTGAGTTACAAAAAAGGCAAGAAAATGTGAATCAATTCCTTAAATTCTTCCACTGATTATGGAGTCCTGTTATAGATGAGTTCACATTTATTTGCACTTTCTTGTCAGAACAGATTGTTGTATTGCATGATAGATCTTCAAGTATGTCATTTTAAATTTACATTAAAGTTTCTCTTTTCATCTAAGTTTTAAATTTCTGTTAGTGAACTGACATGTAAGGGGAAATAAATACAATCCTTTGATATGCTGTAAATTGTTTGTACAAATAAAAATGTTGAGCTGCTTAGTTTTATATTCTTTTGGCATGCTATACTAACTCTGGTTCTTTTTTAATTTAAAGGAGAGATGACCATTATCAAAATACATACAATACAGTAATTTTTTTTGTGAGTCCTGGGACTTGAACTAAGGGCCTGGGCTCTGTCCTAAGGCTTTCTCAAGGCTAGAGCCGCTTGAGCCATAGCACCATTTCCAGCTTTTTTTTTTTATGTATGAGATGAAAGGAATTGAACCTGGGTCTTCTGCATGCTAGGCAAGCACTCTTTCACTAGGTCAAACTCCTGGCCTGTTAATTTTTTTTTCTAAGAATTAGAAGAAAGTATAATCATTCTCAAAAAATCAGGAGGTGACGTATTTGTCATCAGTACTTTGTATTCATTCCCATATTTGATGTTATACAGTGACCATTCACAAACCAAGTGCCTAGTTATTAGACACAAGACTTGTAGCAGTGTGCTTAACAAAAGTGGTTAAAATGGGCATCTTCATTTCAGATGTTACAGTGCTTCCTCAGCACTTCAAGTTCTTCATTATGTGAGCAGTATTTTTTTTTTCCAGTCCCAATGCTTGAACTCAATGCCTGAGCACTGTCCTTGGGCTTTCTCAAGCCTAAAGCTCTACTGCTTGAACCACAGCACCATTTCTGGCCTTTTCTATGTATGTAGGTACCAAGGAATTGAACTCAGGGCTTTGTGCATGCTAGGCAAGTATTATATCACTAGGCTATGCTCCTGGTCCCTGGTGGTTGTCTTTTGTCAAGAGCATTTATTATGTTGAGATCTAATCTATCTAATCTATCTATATCAAAGTTTTTGTTCAGTGTTTTTTTTTTCCCTTGATTGGTGAAACACAGAATTCTATCAAATGTCCCTTTCTCTATCTATTGAGATGATCATATGTTTATTGTGTTTTGTTTTATGTGGGTTTATGTATTTTTGACTGATATTTGTAACTCATGATGAATCATTTTTAAGTGTTACTAAATCTGGTTTATTATCCTTTGTTGAGAATTTTAAATATTCATCTAGATGTTGAATTCTAGGTTTACTTACCTCATCTGGTTCTAGTAGCAAGGTAATGCTGGACTTATATAGTGTGTTTAGAAGAATTCTCTCTTCCTGATTTGTAGACTAATTAACATTAAGTGAGATTATTTTAAATGTAGGGGAAGGGAAACAGCAGTGAAGTTTTCTAATTGATTCCTGGGACATTTTCTTTGATGAGAAAATTTTCATTTCTGCTTTAATATCATGACTAGTTTTGGGTCTATTCAAGCTTTTTGTTTCTTCATGATGCCATCTTGTAAAGATTAATGTATTTAGGAAGTTCTTATCACTTATCAAATTTGTTGTTGCAATATTGTTCCTGTTACTCACTGGAACTATTATAAATTTCTTTGGTGATGGTCATAATGTTCCTTCGTTGCTCTGATCTTATCTATTTGATTTTCTTATCCCTTTTTTTTGGGGGGGGGTTAGTCTAGCTTAGGGTTAATTTTACTTCTCCTAAGAACAGTATCAATTTTAAATTCTGAAGTAATGTTTAGGCTTTGTTTCCTATTTCTATCTGTTCTGACCCTTACATTTATTTCTGCTAATTTTATTTCCTCGATTCTTTTAGCTTCTGAAGATGCAGCCCTATGTTTTCTGTTTGACATTTTTCTGTTTTTATGATATCTAGTTTGACTTCCATACAATTCCTTCTTAATATTGATTTTACTAAAACTTCGCCATATGCAGTTGTATACTTTGCTTCAGTTTTTGTCTTAAAAGTTGTTTAATTTCCCATTTCATTGCTCTTTCATCCATTTCTTATTCAAAACTAATTTACATCAATTTTTAGTGTTTCTAATGTTTTTATTGCTAGGGAGTCCCGTTACCTGGACAGGGTCAGAGATTATACTTAGTGTAATTTTATTTTTTAGGTATTTTTCCCTAAATTTCTACTGTACCTATGTTATGATCTGTACTGCTGAATGTTCCTTGTGTTGTGATGAGAATATGCACTGTGTAGCTTTTATTAAAAAAGAAAATTCTCCATAGGTCCATTAGTCCCATTTGGTTTATTTCAGCTTTTTCTTGGTGATATTTTTTGTTATTGTTCATTGCATTAATGATAATGTTATGGTGAATGATCTATCCATTGCTAAAAATCATGTTAAATTTCCTCACTGTTATCTTTATTAGCTGCTTATATTTTCAGATCTATTAATATTTGCTTTGGTTATCTGGGTACTCCAATACTGGGTGCATACATTTAGTATTTTTGTTGTTTGTTAATGACTCTTTTTGGCTCCCTCTCTCTCTCTCTCTCTCTCTCTCTCTCTCTCTCTCTCTCTCTCTCTCTCTCTCTCTCTCTCTCTCTCTCTGTCTCTCTCTCTCTCTCTCCCCCTCCCTCCCTCCCTGTCTGTCTCTGTCTCTGTCTGTCTGTCTGTCTGTCTGTCTGTCTGTCTCTCTCTCTCTGTCTGTCTGTCTCTGTCTGTCTGTCTGTCTGTCTGTCTGTCTCTCCCTTTTCTCTCTCTCCTCTCTTTTCTCTGTCATGGAACTGAACTTTGGGCCTGGATCTTATTCGGCTAGCACTCTACCACTTCAGCCACAGTGCCACTTCCAGTTTTCTTGTGGTTAATTGGAGATAAGACTTTTTGTGCTCTGACTGAACTGTGATCTTTGAATCTTAGCCGCCTGAGTAGCTAGGGTTACAGGCTTGAGTCACCGGCACCTGGCTTCATTATGTCTTCCACTGTGTTTCACTTAAAGATATTTTAAATGTCTTACACATAGTTACTATTTCATTCTTTTGAAAGCCATGGCCCTGAATATCCTATTCCACATTTTCGAATTCCAAGATTATTGTTTCTTAGAGATAAAAGGAATGATTTGTGAGTAACTGTAGTCCTTTGGCGTTAATTCATTAAACCACTTGGGGTCTTAATTTGTGGTCTTCATCCATATACATTCAAAAATTATTTATATAGTTTTAATTACATGTATTTTATAATGTGATATCTAGTTTTATTAGCATTGCTTTACTCTCAATGTCTCAGTATCTTATTTTTACAGTTAAATAATTTTAGTACCTTTATTTGATTTTAGTAGTTTTTGTGTATTATAAATTGACTTAATGCCTTCAATAGAATTGAAAAGCAAATGATTTTTGTTAAAATTTTGTTGTAATTTAAACTTTTTTCATTGAAACTTTAAATGATGGTACTTTACAGGACGATAAAGAGCAGAGACCAAAATGAAAATAGAAAACAAACTAGCGGTGTATCAGTGGTTCACACCTATAATATTAGGTGTTCAGGAGGCTCAGATCCAGACAGCAGGAAAGTCTTTGAGAGTCTTGCTGCAACAAACTATTCAAGAAAAACTAGAAGTGGCCCTATGGCACAAGTTGTAGAGTGCTAGCCTTTAGCAAATAGAAGGTCAGGGACAGCCCTGAAAACCAGAAATCAAGCCCCAGGTCAGATAAAACTGAAAGAAAGAAAGGAAGAAAGAAAGAAAGGAAAGAATAAAAGAAAGAAAACTAATGAGAAAAATACATACATACTTCTTGAATGTTGAATATATGTTTGAATATATTCTGTCATGATCATAATAATAATTATAATGATAATTATCATACAGTATGTTCTGATAAATAATGTTGTAAATTGTCTGACAATAATAATACAATTCCACAGGTACGTTTATTTTCGCATATTTTTTAAAATTTGTCCTATATGTTCTCAATTCACATTTTAATTTTTGTTGACATTTAATTTTAGTTCACATTAAATTTGACTTTTTTTAGCTGAGTAGTACTCCACATTAAAATATGCATTGTACTCAAAATTATGACTTTAGGTTCTATAAAAAACTATCTTACAAAATTGCTTTTAAGGGGTGGGGAGCATATCCTAGTAGTAGAGTTCTCACCTAGAATGTATGAAGCCTTAGTTTTGATTCCTCAGAACAATATATACAGAAAAGGCTGGAAGTGGTGTTGTGGCTCAGGCGGCAAAGCACTGACCTTGAGCAAAGTGTGTCCAAGGACATTGCCCAGGCCCTGAATTTAAGGCCCCAGGACTGGCAAAGATAAATAAATAAGTTTTTTTTTGTTTTTTAAAAAAATCCTATAATTGTAGAGTTTCACCAAGAGTGAAGAACTCAAATTTCCTGCATAAGTTTGAGTGTAAACATATATTGTTACTAAAACCTTATAATATGATACAACCAACAAAACAGAAAAAAATATATACAGGATGGACAAGTTTATTTTTATTTCAGTTAATGTTATATTACCTGTTAAACAGAATCTACACTAAATAAATATGTTAAGCAAATGTTTGAAACGAGTTTTTGATAATGACTGCCAGGCGTTTGTATCAAAATTACAGATAGAGAAGAAATTCTTTGCTGTATGGTTTAAGATTTTGAAATGTGCCAGTCCTTTTTAATAGATGAAACATCTTATAAATTCATCATTCTTGTAGCACTCTTTGAATGAAAACCTTCGCAAGTAAAATTTTTATTTTACTTCTTTTATCTAAGTAGAATAAAAGATGAGTTATAGTAGTTCTGAAGTCTGTGTATGTGTGCTTGTATGAACTGAGTCTACCAGATCCTTTCGTGTTTTAAACCAACTAACCATTTTATGATAGTGTGCATTTCCTCCTTCCACCCCTTCTGCCTTTTCAATTGTTTCTTGAAGTCTCAAAAATCACATGTGGGGTATTCAATTTATACACCAGAGCCTTGCAGGAAATCAAGTGAGAAATAAATTTTCTTCTTCTCTCACAGTTGGAATAAAGAGTGGTCAAATCACATTGTAAAATAAAAACCTCAGCAACTTCAAATTAGCAAGAATCCTCTACAGTACTCAGACCAACTTCTATCGATCATCTCTTTATAAGAACACAAAAAGACACTGAAGAATAATAAGAAGAATATATAAAGAAAAGAGGAAGGTACACATAGGAGAGCTCAAAGGTAAAAATTTTAAAAAGTAAAAATAAACAAACAAAAAAAGAAAAACAGGAAAAAAAGGGGGGGGAGATCCCATACAATTGTGAGGTCTTAGACAAGAAATACCAGGGCTAAAAACTCAGAGATTAACAAGCAGGTGACTGTATCAATAGAAACATCATTTATATTCAGTCTATACCCAGTGCTGTCACTATGTTTCTAGGAAAGACCACAATGACAGAAGGAAAGCTGGGGGAGGAGAGGGCGGGGAGGGGGAAGGAAAGAATCATAACATTTTTAAAAAAAGGTGGAGATAAAATGGCAAATAAATCAGAGAATAAGAATACATGAAAATGCAAATAAAAAAAGTAGAAAAAAAAGGAGGGGTATTCTTCAGTTTGGTTTTTTTTTGGGGGGGGTGATGGGATAGGAAACTTGTGTCTCCACTAAATTCAGGACTCAAACACCTCAAAAAGTCTTTTTCTCTTGTGATTTGCCTTTGCAGTTTTTCTGATCAGTTTGCTTGATTGGGCAGAAAAGCCTGTGGAGCTGCCACCAGCTTTGTTTACCAGGAGTGCAGCCCGCCCAGGGGAGGAACTTCCTCTAGCGCCAGGGCTGACATCCGGCTAAGCTGTCTCTGGGAAATCCTTTCCCCTTTTGAATGATGGCGCTGCCATCACCACTTCTCAGGCTCCAATTGGTTTGTCAGGGTCTTTGCCAGCAGTCAAGATGGCACTGTTCTCGGCTGGTGGGCAAGCAAATTCTATCCCAATGCCGTTCTGCAAGCAGAAGTGGAAACTTCTCCTCAGAGGTACTCTCAAATTGCTGGGTTTTCTGGTTCTGTGAAGCTGGCAGGTCCCCAACATGGTCAGGTGACAGCATTGAGCTCATGCAGGCTCTGTCTGGCTCTATCTGGAGCTGGCAGGTCTGCGATGCCCAGAAGTTCTCTCTGCTCAGGTGCCGAGGGAGGCTTTGTCTCCGTGGCAGTACTGAGCAGCTGGCGCAGGTACATGATGTCTTCTTGCTCCAGTTTTCTGTCTTTCTCCTCTCTGTGGAGCTAAAGCTTACTTAGGAATTCAATGTAATACCCATCAATATCCCAATGTCATTCTTTAAAGAAATAGAAGAGGCAATCCAAAATTTCATATGTAATAATAAAAGACCCCGTAGAGCAAAAACACTTCTTAGCAGAAAGAACAGCGCTGGAGGAATTTCAATTCCAAACTTTAGACTCTATTACAAAGCTACAGTGACCAAAACAACTTGGTACTGGCACAAGAATAGAACTGAGGACCCAGATATTAAACCATAGACCTATGGCTACCTAATCTTTGATAAGGGAGCCAAAAAAATAGGATGGAAGAAAGACAGCCTCTTCGACAAGTGGTGCTGGCAGAATTGGTTAAGCACCTGCAGAAAACTAAAGTTGGATCCTTCTTTGTCACCCTGTACCAGGATTAACTCTAAATGGATCAAAGACCTTGAAGTAAAAGCAGATACACTGAAAACTTTACAAGAAATAATACAAGATACACTAGGTCTCCTTGGCACAGGTCAAAACTTTCTTAATAAGGACCAAGAGTCACAACAAATTAGAGAAAGTCTGGATAAGTGGGACTGCATTAAACTGCAGAGCTTCTGTATGGCAAAGCATATAGCTAGCAAATTAACTGGAAAACCTTAGACACTGCTGGTGGAAGTGCAAACTCATTCAACCACTATGGAAAGCAATATGGCATTTCCTCAAAAGACTAAACATAGAGCTCCCCATATGACCCAGCAATTCCTCTATTTGGCATTTACCCACAAACAAGGGCATACTAGCACAATGATGTTCACTGCAGCACTATTTACCATAGGAAAGATATGGAACCAACCCAGATGCCCCTCAGTTGATAAGTGGGTCAACAAGATGTGGTATTTATACACAATGGAATTCTTTGCTTCTGTCAGAAAGAACAACATTACCCTATTTATAAGGAAATGGAAAGAGTTAGAAAAAATCATATTAAATGAAGTAAGCCAGACTCAAAGGAACATCGGCTCAATGGTTTCCCTCATTTGTCATAATCATTAGAAACTTTGGGCTCTCCTAGCAGAGATTACAATAGAACAAAATCCAGATACGTAAGTCCATATAGTATGATGCTAAATGAAAGGACCTCCAGGATATAGAAACAAAAGCCTTATAAGGAGTGATTGTTTTCTTTCATTTACTATGTTATCTCTTTTGCTGTCCCTTGGTTCTCTCATATTGTTACAGTATTTCACCTTGTTATCTGATATATTGGATATATGCTTATTTTTTATTTGAAATCGGATAGGGAAGTGGGGAAAACAAGATGAGGGGTGGGGGTGGGGATGGGAAATGGGGACCAATACATGAGAAAGGGTAACCATGTCTGTGAAGTAATGCACCCTCTATCTGGTGAACATAATGTAACCCTTCTATTAATTACAATAAAAATATATGGAAAGAAGTTTCACCAGCTATCAAGCCATAACATACAATATTTGATTTTAAATAATCAAATATTTTTTATAATCTTCGTCGAATCCAGTTAGAAAATTTCACGTCATAAAAATTACCACAGAACTTCAGAGCTTTTGTATTCCTACTCAAACTCTGAATTTCATGCTTACTGTTGGGGCCTGAAATAAGTACATGGAAAAAATTATTAAATAACCTGCCTCTTCTTCTGCTTATCATATGAAGTGAGTTAAACTAAAGCAGTTTCCTTCATTCTTTACATAGGCACATTGTATTTTATGTACCTAGAGAAAGAAGCTGACAGTGGATGAAAATACCCTGCATTGAGTCTCATGATAATAAGCTGAGAAGCAAGGAACACGGGATAAGAAATTGAGTGGCCTCCCACACATCACTAGTAGCAGAGGTGTATATGCCATGGACATGTTTACCCACTTACATCTCTGCTTTGAATCAGTATGCACCTCTGAAAGCTGGAAAAACACTACTTTCTGCACTCTTGAGATATTATGAATTCTTTACATTCCAGGAATTGGGTGAGGACAGAATCCACCTTACTTAGCTCATTCTGCAATGTACACAAAGGAGGGACAACACTCGGATTTCTTTTTTAAAATTTTTTATTGTAATGTATAGAGAGTCTACAGTTATATTCGCCAGATAGTGGATGCATTGCTTCTCATACATTGTTAACCCTTCTCATGTTTTGTCCCAATTTCCCAGTCCTCACCCCCTCCAAATCATCTTCTTTTCCCCCCTTCCCTTTACTATTTCAAATAATCAAACATACATACAATGTACTAGGTAACACGTTCAGGTATAGCAACAATATGAGATTTGCCAAAGGGCAACAAAAGAGAAGAGAAATAACATAGTACATTAAGAACAACAATCACACAAGATAAAGCTCTTGTTCCATATCCTAGAGATCCTTTCATTTAGTCTCATTATTTTGTATGTCAAAGTCAATGTATTGCCATTCTTTGATGAATGAAACCGGATTCTGGAGCTGGACTTTTCCACGGAAAGTTCAGCTTTGCTAGATCCTTCATGTTTAATTCTAGTTATATTAATACTGTGAACTCCATCCTTCCCCTCTGTACAATGAAGACTATCACGGTCTTCCTATCACATGTGTAGCAAGCATGCAGTGGGCAAAATACATTTGATAGTTGAGCATAGCTCCTGGTATAGTGTGTTGAGCAATGTTAGTGAATATTACTAATAGGTGTGAATAAATGAAATGAAAGATTAGGCCTCCACACATGGAGGAGGAGCAAGTAAATGTCCAAAGCTATATTCCCAGGTTGGTCCATTCTTCATATATAAACACGATTGATCAATGCTAGGGCATATTAGAGGTGACAGTATTGGATGTGAAGACAGGACTGGGGCCTTTTCTGTTACATTTGGATATAGGCACCATTGTCAACAAAAGAAAAAGGAAACCCTGCTCAAAGACTCTTCTAAATACTCTCTTTAGAATATTTAGTATTGTGTCTCTGGGGTCTGTTTCTGTATCTGTCTCTGTCTCTCTCTCTCTCTGTGTTTCTGTGTCTGTCTCTCTGTCTTACTAAAAGAAGCAAGTTTATTTTGTGCATCAGTGTTGGAGAGTATTCTATATCTTTCATTGCACTGCTGGAAATGCTTAATTGTCCTTTGTTATTTATAGTGGCAGTATAGAGTAGCCAGAGAGATATCTATCCAAGAACTACATTAATTGATTTGCTTGAAATTGCTTGCCTTCTCAGGAGTGACTTGTTTGTCCAGTGAACAGCTCCTCATTCACACTGGATGAGACTGTTACTAATTTTGCTGGGATGGTATGTTTTCTTCTCTGCATTGCTTACATATTCAAGTTGAAGGAACAATCCATCTCAGTAGGTACAGGGGGCAAAATTTGACACAAAGCATCCCTAAAAATGACTGAATACTGGCTGGTGGTTCATATCTGTAATCTCTGCTACTCAGGAGGAATAGATTTGAGGATTACATTTTAAAGCTCGCATAGGAATAAAGTGATGGAAAACTCTAAAGGAATAGATAAAATTTCCTGAATTAGGTAAAATATAATATGTTCTAGGCAATAGCATTGGTTCATGTTTTTAAAGAGTTCTGGGTTATGAATTGTTTTCTATTTCCTTACATTTAAACCATCTAGTTAACATAGAAATCCAAAAGCTAACTTTACTTATTAGACCTCATTTGTTGAGGATAAAATGGAAGACAGTTTTTTTAATGACACACCATAGTCTGAGTCAGATTCCATGTCTCCTTTATTCCAAATTCCAGCCTTTGTAAAACCAGTGCTAACTGGGATTTGAATTCAGGAAACTTCTACTTTACTGATTATTAAGCCAATATTCTAACAGGCACTGCACTGTTTAAGCAATTCCTACACCAGAACATCTCTTATTGTTGTTTTTTAGTTACTATATTAGCATACATCTCAAATCTTTTCTTTCTTTCTTTCTTATTTATTTATTTATTTATTTATATTTATGCAAGTTCTGGAGTTTGCACTCAGAGCTGGAGAACTGTCCTTGGGTTTTCTCAAGGTTAGAGCTCTACCACTTGAGTTACAGCACCACTTCATGCTTTTTCTGTGTATGTGCTACAGAGATATTGAACTCAGAGCTTTGTGCATGCTAGGCAGGCATTCTACCACTAGGCCACATTCCCAGCTCTGGGTTTCAAATATTTATCCAGAAATGGCTTCAGACCATGAGGTCTCCATATACATTTATTCCTGCCCAATGGGAGCACAGTCCCACACCCTAATTCTGGACTAATTTTGTGAGATAGGATCTCATTAAATATCTCACCTGGTCTAGCTTCAATCTGATCCTCTCTAGCTATGCCTTCTGAGTAACTAGGATTAAAGACAGGAGTCACTGTACCTGAAAAAAATCATTTTGGCTATTCATTTAGCTTTTACTGTCTTTATGCTACTGAGATATCAGGTAGTTGCCAGGCTTTGTGAGAAGATGAAGTGCGCAATGGATCTGAAGAATCTGAGGAGCCATGGGCATTAGACGGAGAGAGGGCAGGGACTGACATGAGGGATTAGCAGAGTTCATTCCTAACCCTGACACCCACTGTGGCTTGGGACTTTCAGGGTTGTGATCCACTGTGTACTGTGTACTTCCTGCAGGTCACACTCTTTTCCAAAGTCACTAGGTCTGTTAGTGTTCTTTGTTTAGGAGTCTGAAGAGATTAACATCCTGCTAAGGTACTCAATGTCCAGTAAACCCTCAGGACTGGCTTTTTGAAACCTCCAGAGCTTTTACACAGTGGATCATTTGATCTTTTACTGTCTGCTGTACTTTGTTAACAGAAAAATATTCATTTCTGAAGCATTGGGCTTCCCATACAGTCTTATGTTGGGAGTTGCAGAGTACATGAAGAGCCATTCATATCTGCTTTCATTAAAGAAAAGCATACATTAATGACAAAGGTCCATATGGGAATGCTTGACAGAAGACTTACAGGAAAATAAATAGCAAATTATATACTTATTCTTATATCCATAGAGAATGTCTTTTTTTATTATTAAAACTAAAAATTGTCAGCCAGGCTTAGTGGCTTTGGCCTGTAATCCTAGCTACTTAAGAAGCTGAGATCTGAGGATTAAGATTCAAAGCCTGGGCACTAAAGTCCAGGAGACTTCTATCTGCAATTATCCACTAGACAACTGGAAATGACACTGCAGCTCCAGGAGTAGGGCAGTAGCTTTGAGCTGAAAAGCTTGGAGAAAATGCTCAGGCCCAAGGGTAGGGAGGTAACCTTGAGCTGAAGAGCTCAGAGACAGCTCCCAGATGCATAATTCAAGCCCTACAGCCCCATGACCAACAAAAATAAATAAATAAAATAAAAATTGTAAATTCACATGTGATAATTATAGCAAAAAGCATGTTCACAGTAGAGTCTAAGACTTCCTGACTTAGAGAAGTATGGGATTTTGAAATGAACATATGAATTTCACTCTATTGGACTGAACGTCTTGGAAATGCTGTTGTTTTCCAGAGAAGGCACTACTGTATTCCTGTTTGCGCATGTCCAGAGAAAATCTCACAATCAATAGGCAATACTAGAAAGTGTGGACATTGTTCATGAACATACTTATGAAGACAAAGTTTCTCTTTTTCAGAAGAATAAGCTATTAAAAACGCTAAGTAATAAGTTGGCCCCTGTGGCTCACATTTGTCATCCTAGCTACTCAGGAGACTGCGATCTGAGGATCCAAAGCCAGCCCTGGCATTACAAAGTCCATGAGATTCTTATCTCTAATTAATCACCAGAAACCTGGAAGGGGTGCTGTGGCTTAAGGGGTAGGGTGATAGCCTGGGGTTGATGAGCTCAGGGACAAATCCAATGGCCCAGAGTTCAAGTCCTGTGACCAAAAATAAATAAATAAATAACACTAAATAAAAAGAAGAAGAAGAAGAAGAAAAATAACCTCTTGCTTCCATACCAGAGTTCATTTCATTTTGATTGCTGCTTTTAATGCACTGTGTGAAAGTATTTCTTTTCTCTCTTTTTTACACTTATTATTACTTTTTAGTTCAATGTGCAGAGGGGTTACATTTATATTCACCAGAGAGAGGGTGCATTACTTCTCACATATTGATATCCCTTATGTTTTTGTCCCCATTTCCCTCCCCCCCTCATTTTTCCCCTCCTATTGCAAATGAACAGGTAAACATTTATATAATATACCAGGTACCAAAGTGGGATAAAGTAACAATATGAGATTAACCAAAGGGCAACACAAGAGAAGGGAGAAAAACATAATACATATAGAGTAACAGTCACTTATAATTAAGCTCTTGTTTCCAAGTCCTGGAGGTCCATTAATTTGGCCTTATCCTATAAGGCCTTATGTATCTAGGGTTTGAGCTATTAAAATCCTCTGCTATGAGAGTTCTAGATGTGTACTAATTATTACAGATGAGGGAAATCATTGAGCCTATATTCCTTTTGGTCTGTCTTACTTCACTTAATATGATTTTTTTTCCAAGTCTTTCCATTTCTTCCTAAATGGTGTGATGTCATTCTTTCTGATGGCAGAATAGAATTCCACAGACAAAGGCCTTTTCTCTTTTTTTCCCCATTATGGTTAATCCCATGAGGATTCTGTATCTGACTCTGTATATTGTATTTATATTTATTTGTTTTTTGAAAAAGGGAAGGGAAAGGGGAAAATGAGATGATTGGGGTAGGGGAGGGAAAGGAGACAAAAACATGAGAAGGGGTACCAAGTTTCAAGAAGTAATGCACCCATTACCTGACAGATGTAACTGTAAACCCTCCATACATTACCTAGAAAAAATACAATAAAAAATAAAATAAAAATATATTAAATACCAGTTGATGGATGATATTATTTCTTTAGGGTTGTGAAGTCTTTTCAAATAATTTTTGATAAAGTT
Organism: Megascapheus bottae; assembly: GCF_031878675.1. Taxonomy (NCBI): domain Eukaryota; kingdom Metazoa; phylum Chordata; class Mammalia; order Rodentia; family Geomyidae; genus Megascapheus; species Megascapheus bottae. The sequence goes on from NC_143515.1 coordinate 29,172,317, forward strand.
TAATAATTTAAAGAGGAAATGGGAAAGGGATTAGATTTGAAATGCCATGAAACTCAAGCTGCTGTGAATGATAAATATTTGCATAGGTATAAAGATAAAATTGCTATTTAAAGTAACATTTTTATCCTAAATCATATTTCATGTTTGTAATTTAGAAAGATAATTGGCAATGAGCAAAATTTGTTTCCATTATCTCTATGCACATACTTATCTATTTTGATCATGTATGAAGTACAAAGGAAAAGACAAAGAAATTTATTACTAAAGAGGGAATAAATGATATTAGGCACATTGTGGCTTCTGAGAATGAGCAATTTTTTTTGTAATCTTGCAATTGAAAAATCTATATAACCTTGAAGAAGACCTTCATTTCCTGTGCCTTATTCCTACATTTGTAAAAGAAAATGCGCAACTCTTTTTGAGAGAGCATAAAAGTTCAAATATTATTATAAGATTATATGCCTCATAGAGATCATGTATTTTAAAAATAAATATTTAAAAAAACAGATAAAAAGAACATAATTTGTATGTCCTAAGAGTTTAAAATACAGGTTAAATAGAGCCAGTGCTTTGACAAGAGACATTTAATATTTCTTATTAGTGGAATGTTTGCTGTTTAGAAACGCTTTGCTTTGCCATTGAAGAGTCCATCCATTTCATCAGTTAGAATTTCTCAGGTGAATTTTATTAGGTACTTTTTATTTTATGTGATGGCTTTTGCTTTTAGTCAAACTTTTTCTGTGAATTCATGGTCTTGTCTGGAAATGCACAGGAGAACAATGAATACATTTTTTGTTCTAATCTTTATCTTCCTTTCTACTTCTTCTCAGTCCTGTTACATCTATTTCTGTACCACATTTAATGTATTTCTGGAGAAAGAAATCTCAGTAAATCACCCTCATACAGGAGGCAATTTGGACACCTTTTCACATTCATAGGATAAACCATAGAAACACATCCTCTTTTACAATTAATATTGCATATAATAATCTTTGTGCACATTCACTTATTTTTGTACCTTTTATTATCACCCCTTAAAGGAAACCATTCTTCAATTTTTTTCTTGTAAAAAATTGCAGAAAATTGTAAACTACACTATTTTTTATCAATTGATTGTCTTTAAGTAGATTCTCAAACAGATTAGTAATTAATGAATGTACATACATCTGTACTGACTGTAACATAGTGAACATTCTGTGCTATATAATATTTCATTAGAGTTTACTTGGAAACAATATAAATTGATTATGCAGTTAACTACATTTCAAGTTTTTAATCTTCATTATAATTTAAGAGTTTTCTAAATGATGGCTATTTTCTTTTTCTTTTCATGAAATATTTAATTTAACAATCAGTTACTTTTAATTCAAATTTTATTCTATTACTAGAGTTAATTTGTGGCCTTGGTTAGCTTTAGTCAGATCATTTAACTTACATATTTTCCAAGTTAAATCTCATGTGTACTTACATTCAAGTTAACAGCTTCCTAGATATTACAAGAGCACAAAGGGTATTTTTTTTGCCAGTCTTGGTGCTTGAACTAAGTTGCCTGGGCATAGTCCTTGTGATTTTTCAAGGCTAGCATTATGCCACTTGGGCCACAGCACCCCTCCTGACTTTTTCTTTGTACGTGGTACCCAGGAATTGAACCCAGGGCTTCATGCATGCAAGGCAAGCACTTTACTAGTAGGCTATCCTCCTGTCCCAAAGGGTACTTTTTAATGCCGCTATTTCAATAAATAGGCCCTAAAATTAAATCTATCAGTTGTAGTATTCAATTTCCTGATCATCACCTTATATTTATATAAGCTTTATTGTATTACAGATTGTCTACTTCCAAAGAGTATGAGATAAAATATTGATGTAATGTAATAGATGTGTAAGTGTGACTCATGTCCACCAAGATGTTCTCATTGAGAAATCAGCTCTTCTTTCAGAAGAGTGCATTAACTATTGCATAAAAAATATTTACACACATTATGGAACAGCTAATTCACATCATGTAGTGATCTTAAAGCTTTCTGAATAAATGAACAAATGCAGACACATGATCCAGAGGTGTTAACATGCCATGGTGAGGAGAATTTTAAAAGCTGATTGCTGAAGGTACAGCTTAATGGAGAGCTTTTCTAGTCACCTTTACCAAATATCTAATCCAAATGAACATCCTGGAGGAAGAACATTCATTTTGACCCACAGTGTCAGGATATTTAGTCCCTAGTCACAAGGCTTCATGTTTCTTGGACTTCAGTGAGTCAGACTACCAGACTGTTGCAACCTGTGACACGCTGGTCACTTTGTGATGGAAAAAAAATCAGAGTGTGAACTTGGAAGGCAAAATACTCCCATTACTTAACCCATACACACAAACACTTCTTCTGACTAGATGCCTTCTTTAAATTTTAACTGTTCCAAAAAATATTTCAACCTATTCTGGATTTAGTACATGTTTCTGTGTAGGGCTTTTCATATTTACCGCAGAGCAGTGACTAAGAATGGGAGCTTCATCTGCTTTCAGAGTAAATTACTAGACTCAGGTAGTTCATGAGCCTTTTTTCTTGGTAGATTAGAAAAAACAAAGACTTCTGGGCATTTTTATTCCCCTGATTTTTTTTTTAAAGACTCTATTAGTTTAAAATTTCTAAATTGTTTGTATTAGGAAAGGTCAATATTGATCAGGAAAGGGATAAAAAAGCTTTCCTTTTCTTCGCATTGTAAAATCTTCAGCAAAATCATAATGAGAGATAGTCTGTACAATGGTATGACAGAAAATAGTTCTAGTGAAACAAAAAGCAGACTTACAAATGAAGCAATCATTATATATATATATATATCATATATTTTACATATGCGTTTGTATGCCCGAATCATGAACATGAAAATTTAGAATAATATGATTTAAACTGAAAATTTTTACTCACCACTTCCAAAGATGCTCAAATTTTGTGCTACATACATTAAAAATAATTATATTTTCCAAATGACAGGATGGTAATATTTTTAAATTATTGCACTCTACTGTAATGAACATGAAACAACTGGAATTTTCACAATATTCTAGAGGAAAAAAACAATTCTTTCTGGAAGACAATTAGGAAATTGAAAATATTTTAGAATATATGTATCATTTAATTTCATATATTAGGGACTGACTTAAATAATAATGACACTCATTACTATTGTATCTGTAGAAAAATAGGAAAAACAGAAACTAATTCATCTATATTAGCTTACTGTGTATTCTTCAAATAAAATAGAGGTGTTCAACTTAAAGCTAGATGATAAGAATGGTTTGATCTTTGTATTGTGTCAATAACCTGTGCTACCTAGCCTATTTAATGATACAAGTTATTTTAACAGTCTTAAGGAACCTTGTTACTTTTGCCCATTAAGAAGAATATGATTTCAAATAAAAACTAATTAAATTTCATATGAAAAGAAAAAACTTCTTTGTAAACAAGAACTATCTGCACTTCTATGAAAAATAAATTGTTTCTTCCCATGATAAAACACAAATGATCAAATTTAAAAAAACATCAAAAATTGAAAAAAAAATTTAAAAATCTACATCATCATTTTAGAGTGTTTTCTGGAAGAAAACTTTAAGTATGTTTGTATTAAGAAATAATTTTCATTATTTGAAAATTTTATCATATTGTCTATGGATTGCCAAAGACTTGCTGAACTCACAAACTACATAATTGACTCCAAGGTGACCATTTCTACACCTACTGCAAACAACTAATTTGCTCCTTGATCCTGAACATATTGGATTAAAAGAGGTCAAATATGAGTTCATTATAAAGTAAAGAGAAGAAAACTGAAGGGTAATGAAGTATTTATCAATTTGGTACCATGATCCCTTCAAGATTTATTTGAATTTCAACCATTCTATTCTCTCACTCTAATTAAGATAACTTCTCGGTGGAAAACAATTCTAACTATTATATTTAGTCTACTGAAGTCTTAATGGTGACATTTCTATAAAAGTTCTGAAAATGTCTCATTGAAACAGGCTTCTGTGGCTGATTTATTTGCAGTAAATATATTAAGAATTGGCAATTCAGTGCAGTCAGAAATACATTTACATGTCAATGAAGCTAGACATGGAATTGATCATTTCATTTTAGGTGTTATCTACAAAATTACCAGAATTGCTAGACAAATACTCCCAATCTAAGTTTTTCTCAATTTCACTTTTCTCTATTTGTAGATAGTACTCTTTCTTTGTTATAGACACTTTGTCTTCCTTATCTCTTTTAAAGCTTTTTCTTGTGTAACTCTTCATACATTTCAGTTTTTAAATGATTTTCAGTTTGTTTACTCATATTTTTCTGTGCAAATGATAGGAGGAGAGAATGCATAAATAGCTTTAAATGGTATGAGATATTCTATATTTTCTCTGTATCACTGAATCAGAAATAAAACAGCAACATCATCACCATGACAAATAACAAATCACCAAATAAGTCAACCAATAAAACAAAAGAGTTAACAACACTGACTTCCTCCTAACTCATATCTGAAGCAACCAAAGTGCAAAGAACACTTCCTGAGTGCCTATGATGGAATGAGAAAAGGATTCCTAAGTGAATGATGTACAGGTTGACTTGGCATGATCAACCTTACCAAAGCACTGATGGTTCAACTTTCATCTGCCAAAGAGATAAGAAAGAACTGAAAAGAGAAGGAAATCATGTTTTCATTTCTCTACCAGTGTGCATATACCAGTGTCAATGTCAATAAAGCTGTCGAGCAGATGTTTTGGCTTAAATATACATGGGATTGAAAATCAACACACATCATGGTGAACTATTGGTTCTTACTTCCCCAAGAAACAATTAAGGCAAAATGACAGCTAGAAGGCCTCATGTGGCAAAAGGCAAAGCTAGAGCTCTGAGTATAAAAGCATTTCTACATCACAGTTGTCAAGCTAAAGAAGTCGGGTCAATGGTTCTTTATTTGATTTTACTTGAGCACGACTTCTATTCAGTTCTAAAACGAAAAAAAGAAGACTAATAGAGATAATAGTGGGTCTTATGCAAAGAAATCATTCCCATTAACCCGAAGGAAAAGCAATGTCTAGTGACATTTGTGTGTGTGTGTGTGTGTGTGTGTGTGTGTATGTGTATGATTTTGAGTCTGATTTCAAACCCTCTTATTATCAATTATATCTCAAAACTTCACCATTTCGTGAATCCATTAATAAATAATTATTCAAATATTGAAAGAAACATTAATGTGTTAAAATGGTTACTCATTATTTGAATTTTTGTCACAACATTTAGTCATTTTTTTTCAGATTGCTTTAGCATTCATTATATTCTTTGATTCCTAAGACAATCCAGATTTGTGGGCAGAGGAGTTCGCAACAATTCTCCTTAAAGTGAACTAAATATATCCTGAGTCAGAAGTAAATTTCATTTTCTCTAACCCTGCTGTTGATATTCTGTCTATGTGAGACTAATATCATATTTAGGGTAACTGCAGTATAACAAATACATTTTCCTAACATTTGTTTACTAGCAAGTTTATGTCTAACAAAATGATAATAGATTCATAATATAATATGATATATTTGACATTATATAGTTATATTATAACTGTAATATAATAGGTATACTATATATTATATACTAAATATACTATATACTATAAACATAACATATATCATATTGAATTATACAATTATATTCTCTCTATTCTAGTGAAAAGTAGAACAACAAAACAAACATTTTCAATATTCATCACATTTATAGTCTAAAATATTGCCATGAATATTGAAATACCATATCCTAAATCCCTGAATACGGTATAGATACCTGTGAGCTTCTGGAAACAGATAATGTGTTTGCCAGCCTATTAGTATCTCATCTTTATGTGTGTTTCTGTTTAGTGACAGCTAATTTAATATATCTTGCTGATTCTCTAATATGGAACTTTAAAAACAGATTATTTCATCTCAGATCTTAACAGAGTGCATCTAATATATTTTTGCATTATAAAGGACATCCCAGCTTTTTTGTAATAGTGAACACGCCAGCACTTGGTGGCTATTTTAAGTAGGAAAACTATCAACACAATCTGAGGATTGTGGTTTGATGTCACTTCAGGAAGAAACGTCAATGAGACTTTCCAGGAAAACAAAACTGGAAGTGGAGGTGTGGCTCAAATGGTAGATTTTAGCCTTAAGCCAAAAGGCAGGCAATAAACAAAGCTCTGATTTCAAGTCCCAGTACTAACACCTGCACACACACACACATACACACACACACACACACACACGCCACATCCCCTCCTGCACACACATATTCAGATGATCATAGTGCCACATATCTATAATCCCAGATAGTAGTCACAGAACTGTGGGAGGAAGTTTGCAAATTCAAGTAATTTATTATTACTTAAAAAAAACCTGTAAATGGATTAATAGGGACTGAAGATACCGCTCGTGGTAGAGTTTTTACCAAGGGATCCAGGATATTCTGAACTTAGTCCTCAATGAGACAACTAAAGAAAAAAGTAGGGAAAAAGGCAGGAAGGGGCCTGGAGTTTGGCCTAGTGGTTAAAGTGCTTGCCTAGCATGCATGAAGACCCAGGTTCGATTCCACGGTACCACATACATAGAAAAAAGCCGGAAGTGGTGCTGAGGCTCAAGTTGGTAGAGCTCTAGCCTTGAGAGAGTCCAAGGACAGTGCTCAGGTCCTGAGCTCAAGCCCAGGACTGGCAAAAAAAAAAAAAAAAGGCATGAAGGGAGAGGGTAAGGAAAGTAGGGATGGAAAGAAGAAAGGAAGCCCTGAATAGTCTCCACAACTTAGCAACCAAAAATTGTGACTGAGCCCTAAATGACCTTGTTATCTGAAACAACAATCTTGTCTCTGCTCAAATTTTACTCATCTGACTTACCTTTCTGTTCAACGAAGTTTTATTTGATAACAATGTCTTTTCTAGAAACTAATATTTTAGTTGTTTTAAGCTGTATATACGAATTTTCCTTTGCAAAAGTATTTCATGAGTGGGGCCGGGAGTTTGGCCTAGTGGTTAATGTGCTTGCCTAGCATGCATGAAGACCCGGGTTCGATTCCTCGGTACCACATACATAGAAAAAAAGCCTGAAGTGGTGCTGAGGCTCAAGTGGTAGAGCTCTGACTTTGAGAAAGTCCAAGGACACTGCTCAGGTCCTGAGCTCAAGCCCATAACTGGCAAAAAAAAAAAAAAGTATTTCATGAGTTCAAGCATTTACTTTTTACTATTTGGTATCTGTTTTTATGTAATTTTCAACATATTTGACATCAATTTGGTGTGACTTCCAAATTTTTTATGGTATTCCATCTGCTTTTCCATATGTCAACAACCAGGATACACTGATACAATCTTTAGCACTTATAGGAAATGTAGGATTACTTGGGATGAAATATTTTACTATGACATGACTTATGATATTGTTAATGGCCTAACACCCTGCATTTAAAAACTCCAAACATGTATTCGTGCTTTTCTGTAAGTTTGTATGGATCAAAGAAAGTATGTTTTGTAGTTCTAACTCTAGACCTGAGTAATTTTCACTCTAATGCTGTTTGACCCAAGTATGCCTTCCAAAATGAGTTTACAATCTCACATTTCCAAGAATGTCAATCTACTATGATTAACAATCAGTTGCTGTAGATAAAATTTTGTTTTAATAAAGTATCCTGAACCATTCCACATGTAAAACTGAGATAATCATGTCTTCTTATATATCTTCAATAGTGGTGTAAAACTGTCATAAGGAGCATAAAATTCTGTAGAAAAAGTCAGGTTGTACTCTAAAGTGTATAAATTACAACATGAAGTATATTTAGAACAGTACATGTATTCCTGTGTAGGTTTTAAATACATAAAATATATGCATATATAAAAATTTAATCATTTTCCCTTTTCTGAGGAAGATTGATATCTTTAGTTTGCTGTAATTCATCATCTCACTTTCTTAAAATCTTTTTATATATTCGTCAAAATTAGGGCCTTTATTCAGAAATCAGATGGAAATGAAGTAAAGTCTTTGGCTTTCTCATTTGCATAATTGCACAATTTTGATTTATGTGTTAACCTGGCACTAATTCCCATCTACTTCTCAGCAAAATCTTTGCTGTTAGCAGCAAGCTTGTTTTTTCCCCCCTGTATTAGCTCTCTATTACTAAATTTCAGTTTGAATTCTTTGTAAGATTTTTTTTTCCTGCCTCTTGATACATTCACCCTTTCTCCATCAAATAGGCTTCTGTGTTAGGAGTTTATTAGTTGCCTTCAGTCAGATAAAGGCTCTTCTGTGTGGGCTCTGGTTTACTCAGGGCCCCTGCTATCAGAGACAAACCCTTGCTGCTTCTTTTGCCTCAGCATCCACAGCAGATTTTAGAGATGACCACTGTCCTCTTATTCTTCTCCTTAAATGCAAATACTGAGGCATAAATCAAGTGATATGCTCTTGATATCTGGTAGGAAAGCAGCTGAAGTTGGGCAGTAATGGTCAGGTTTTCTTCTTACCTGAGGTACCATCTGTGCCAACTGGGCACCATTCAGTCATTCATAAGTACTGAATTTGCTTTCAATATTGGCATAAATGTGGCAACTTGGACACATCACAGATAATTTAAGGCACTGGAATCTCAGTCAGGCCTTTTGGCATGTGTTCTCACCATGTCCGCTGTGACTTCAAAGTTCTGTCTTGTGCTGCTTAGTTAAGGGAAAGGACAAAGGATCCAACTGGGCCAGTGGGAGAGCAGGAGGAACAGGATAGTATGTAAAATTATACTGCCTACTGGAATTCTCCAGTCAAATGTCTCTAGGATTGGTCCAAGAGTCTCCAAGGTGACCTCAGTGCCCTCTGATCTGGGTGTATCAAGCAATTGTCCATGGATGGACTCTAAGCATACTGAGGACTTGTTGCTCATATTTCTCAGTATGTTGCTTTCAGACTTTTCAAGAATACACAAAACCTACATTGAAAGAATCAACTTGAGGTTACCTTAATTAACTTGGCATTACAGTTTAACTCACAGATCAATTTTTCCAACTGTGTTTGATCCTTTGGAAAAAGTATGTATAGAATGTGTCACTGCCTTCTCAATTAACGATGACTGTTAGTTCATATGCTTCTCTGGGGACACACCATAGCATTGTGCTCAGACTAAAAATACTGGAAGACTCAAAAGGAACAGCAACAACAAGAAAAAAAGCAGCGATAGTTAAATGTATAGGTAATTAATGTAGCTTTGATGAGGGAGTCTTCCCAATTGTTCTTTGAATTTTGGACTTTATTATTTTTCTAACTTTTATTTTATTGTTAGGGTGATGTACAGAGAGTTACAGTTACATTCATCAGATAGTTTGTGCATTACTTCTTGAACATTGTTACCCTTTCCCATGGTTTTCTTCCACTTTCTCTCCCCCATCCCCTCTCGCATGTCTTGTTTCCCCCTTACCTTTCCATTTTCAAATACACAAAATAACATATATATGATATACCAAGTATGAAAGTCAGACATAGTAACAGCATGAGATAAACCTTAAGTGGAAAAAAAAGAAAAAGAAATAGCTTCATATAGTACATTAAAGCAACAATCACAAAGATAAACCTCTTGTTTCCACATGCTGGATGAACTATGGATTTTATTGGAGAAGAAGCAAATAAAAGGAAAGGAAAGGAAAGGAAAGGCAAGGAAAGGAAAGGAAAGGGGAAAGAATATCACAGTCACTGATAAGATATTCTACTTTAAAGTTGAATCATACCACAGAAAATTAGAAAAAAATGAATTCTAATAACACTAATAATATAAAAATACAAGAATAAACATAAAACCGTGTAGGATTCTCTCCTTATCAAAAAGCAAACAGACACCACACACAATACCTTGTTCAACATAAACATTAGCATATACATTTTGATGTTGAATTTCAATAACAACATTCAATTATCAAGCAGGAACAGAATGTTTGTATAATTTGGATTATATTTTTTACCTGAACACCATTTTACTGGGGATAGAGTCCTCAGTTAACAAAGATAGGCAATTCTGTGGCTCTAGTATTTTTCAAACTCAAATTCTCTGACTTTACACAAAGAAAATCAATGATTGAAAAGCAACTTCTAATAAAATGGTAAAATGTTGAGATGCTTTAAAATGAATCAGATGGTTGAGATTGTTTATTAGGTGACTCTAGAGATTTACATCAATAACCTTTTCTCTTTGCACTTAAGGCATCTCTCTACACTAACAACCTCACTTCTAAGGGTATAAATTCAAAATATCTATACTTAGCTGCCAGATATTCTCATTATTATATTTTTTCCTGCTCAGTAGTAACCCAGCTCAGTTTAATTCAGATCCCCCTGAAGTATTTAATTTGGGGTATTTTAAAAATCAGAATACAGAAGAAGCAAGGTTCTTTCTGCTTCCATCCAATTAAGTTCACAAGCCTTTACTGTCCCCATATGCCCCCTTTTGATAAGCTTTATTCAGCGTTGAAGCTGTGTGGAGAGCTGATCTGAATTTAATTCTATTGTTTCTAAGAAATGTATCCTATAGTTAAAATCTTGTTGTTTTCCTCTAAAATAAAGATCTTCTCCTTACATAAAAAGCGTCATGGTTGCTTAAGGCCAGAGTTAGACAAGTTTTATGTTCTGTGAATGGATTATAATTGCTAAGCAAGATAGAAAGGCAAAGACAAAATAGTTCAGAATGCATTTGAGAAGCCTGCTGTTTTTATCATTACCTTAGGTACCAGCTGCCTGAATGTATTGTTCTAATACCCGGCTAATCAGTAGAGAGACCTGAAACACAATTATCTGTAAAGAACAGAGAAACTTCTTTAAAACAATAAATCCAGGCCGGGAGTTTGGCCTAGTGGTTAATGTGCTTGCCTAGCATGCATGAAGACCCGGGTTCGATTCCTCGGTACCACATACATAAAAAAAAGCCAGAAGTGGTGCTGAGGCTCAAGTGGTAGAGCTCTAGCCTTGAGAAAGTCCAAGGACAGTGCTCAGGCCCTGAGCTCAAGCCCAGGACTGGCAAAAAAAAAAAAAAAAAAAAAAAAAAACAATAAATCCAATCATTTACCACCACCACTACCAAGGTGCAACCACAATTCTGACAATCTATTCTGAAAGAAAATGACTCTCAGGGCTCCTGATAGGTGAATTAAAAAAAATCATATTAATTGAAAAAATATGGAGCCCAACATTTTTAAAGTCTCATAAAATCAGAATTTCATTATTTTATTGTAGCACTAAAATAAAAGCTATGGATGATCTAACTGCCACCAGCAGTATGACAGTCAAGACTGACTATGATGTCAAATAGTGCAGTGATCAGCTATTTAAAAAAAACAACCTGGAAAATTATTTATTCAATATGTGTTGAATTTATCAATTTGCAAAATTTTTTCTTAGGCGGGAAGTACATGAATGAACCATCAATCCAAAATGAAACATAATATATAAATTTTAAAAGGCAGTGTGAAATAAAATTCAATCAGGAGCATGGATTTTATTTAACATACTTTATATGCATCATACATTTTCTTATGAGATTATTTCATTAAGAAAATGTGAGTAATGTGTTATATTTTTGTCATCCACACATTAACATCTTATGATATACTGTAGAAATAATCCTGAAAGCATAATCTTACTTATATTTACATTTTAAAAGCATGTGCTCAAAGAGATTTGCTCCAGTCCATAACTCTTCTTATTCTACATTTTGATAACAGAGAGAGACAGAGCCATTCTATGAAATTTTATTAAACAGATAGGTGAATGCACTTTCCTTATTGGGTTACACTTAATTCAACCTGGTAAGACATTGGCTTTTTCACATTAGGATGAAAATAAGAAGGTTTGGGGATGAAGCAACCACAATTGTACAATCACTTTAAGACATATAAAATATATAATGATTTTTAATTTACACAAAATATGATTGTACTAGTAGGCAATTTGTGATTTTATTTTTCCTTCTGTTGATTGTTAATTAGAGTGGTTGCAAGGCATACTCTGTTTTCATTTCTAAGGTTTTGGGAATATTTCATCGTCTGTGAATGCAGCAACAGCAGGAATATCAAAGAGAACTCAGTTGGTAGATTTTTCTACCACCTGTTTTTATTCTTTTAATTATGTTTTCCTGGTGAGCCAATCCTGATTTGCCATATGCTAGAACATTTCCTTATAAGGTTTCTTTACCAGGTTATTAACTGGTGCTGTCCTCCAATAATGACAGCAAGACTGAGTCAGGAAGTCTGAGGAGTAGCTGGGAGTTACTCTTTCCCATAAAGTATTTTCAAATTTCTTTCAAGGCAGAATACTAAACTCCTGTAATCCTTGGGTGAAGGAAGTCTTTCCAAATCTCTGGATGAATTTCCTTTCTTTGGCAAGGAAAAAAATTCTATTTTGGATGTATTTTGATAATGAATGACTTAATTTTGACCTAAATTTGGAAAAATGTGTGGTTTCTATTTTGGTTTCACAGCATTGTGAACAAGAAACACAGCAAGAATACAACCTTACAATTCAACATGGACTTTGGCAAGAGATAATGTGCACCTATGACAACTAAATCCCATTTTTTTTGCAAATAAAATGTTCATTAAGCTTCTGGATTATATAAGTTACTAGAAGGAAAAAGAGCTAGATGTTCTCAATTATTCTCAGATTGCTCTCAAAGAGGAATGAATGAGTTCAAGATACGATTTTATTTGAATGCTCAAGGGTTATGCACTGGCTAATGTTAATTACTATGTTCAAAAAGATAAAAACAGCCAGTACATTTTTGCCAAAACAAACCTATGAATGGAACAAACAATTAGAAAAAGGACTAGCAATTAAGTCAGATATTTTAGGCAATTGGCTGAATAATTAGTTTGTGGGTTCCTTTTTTATACTGAGAAAATATTTCTTTTTAAAATTATCTTTAAGTAGTTGTACAAAGGAGTTTCCATTTATTTAACAAAGCAGCTTAAAACTATAATGCATCTTGATTCATGTAAATCCTTTCAATATTTTCACATAACCCTCCCAACTTACCTTTACCTCATTTTTCCTAATTATGTAAGATACACATTGAATTATTGATTGCATGCAATGCCCCCCCAACTAATACAAACTCTTGTTATTCTCTTCATTCTTCTAATTCAGTGTTCCTAGGTTAAGTGGCCAAAATTAGGTAGAATGGTACATGTTCAATATAAAAGCTATAATATTCTAAAACCATCAGAAGGAACTGGATTTCCTATAGAGAAGTTCCTTATATTCAAAATAAACAGTAGACCTACACATTTCTTTTTGAGAAATGCTTCATATTTGTTATTAAGCCATTGGGCTGGGAGTTTAGTCTAGTGGTAGAGTGCTTGCCTAGCATGCTCGAAGATCCAGGTTCAATTCCTCGGAGTGTCACATGCATAGAAAAACCAGAAGTGGTGCTATGGCTCAAATAGTGGAGCAGAGCCTTGAGGTAAATCCCAAGTGGTAGCCTTGAGGAAAATTCCCAAGGACAGTCTCAGGCCCTGAGTTCAAGCCCCGGGATTTAGAAAAAAAAAAGTCATTAAAATAGTCCTCAATAGGAAAATGATATTCTTTATCGTTACTGGCCATTTTTAAATATACGTACTTTTTATTGTATAGTGGCAAAGGGATGCCCTGATCGCAATATTTTTCTATTTGTATCTATATTACTTGTGATAGTCCCGTCTGTCTGTCTATCTATCTATCTATCTATCTATCTATCTATCTATCTATCTATCTATCTATCTATCTTATTTTTGTTGGTCATGGAACTTGAACTCAGGGCCTGGGTAATTCTTAGGTTTTTGTGTTCAAGGCTAGAGCTCTGTCACTTGAGCTGGAGCCCAATGTCTGGTTTTCTGGTGGTTAATTGGAGATAAGAATGTTAAGGATTTCTTGCCTGGATGACTTTGAACTAAGAACCTCAGATCTCAGCCTTGTAAGTAGTTGGATTGCAGGCATGAATTACAGCACATATGGTAAAAGAAACATGTATATGTATATGTATTTTTGCATACATATGTGTGTGTTGTGTGTGTATGTGTGTTTACAGAGAGACTGAGACATAGAAAGACATAAAAATATAGACAGAGACATAGATTAGTATAATAGTCTTGGTATATGAGGCATGCTTTGAAATTACCAGTGTTACACAAAATGGTTATAATATAACTGATTTACTGAAATTTCTTTCCACAACTAAGATTAAGTCAAAGAAACTACACTTATAGAGAAATTTGTAGTATGTTTTACTTTATACTTAGGATCAGAATTCCAGCTTCTGAATTGCTAGGACAGTTTTTTATTTTATTTTTTATTATTGAGGTATTGTATAGAGGGGTTACAATTATATTCACCAGACAGTAGGTACATTACTTCTCACACATTGATACCCCATCCCAACCGTCCCAATAATCTTGTTTCCCCCCTTCCCTTTCCTATTTCAAATAAACAAATATATGTATATACAATATATCAGGTAACAAAGTTAGATACAGTAACAATATGAGAAAAAACAAAGGGCAACAAAGGAGAAGAGAAATAGTGCACTAAGAACTACAGTCACTCAAGATAAAGCACTTGTTTCCATATCCTAGAGACCCTTTCATTTAGTCTCATCCTACATGACCTTATATATCTAGGTTTTGAGCTATTGTAATCCTATATTAGGAGAGTCCTAGATGAGTACTAATTATTACAAGTGAGGGAAACCATTGAGCCTATGTACCTTTGGGGCTAGAACAAATGTTTTAAATATTTTAATCTTTTAAACCAGCTTATATTTATTAAATTGCATTTAAAAGTTAAAACATATGATCAGTTAAGTAAATAACTATTTTGACTAACATTATAAATCATTATCTTTAATTACTTTTGTGATTATCAGAATTTTCTATGGCATTAAAAATATTCCACTAGGGCTACTTTTGGGATGCATAGCTTGAACTAAATGATATGCACAAAAGATTGCTTAAAAACATCCTCAGGGCTGGAGGCCTGACCTAGAGGTAGAGTGCTTGCCTCACATACAGAAAGCCCTAGGTTGAAGTCCTTAATGCCAGATACACAGAAAAAGAAGTGATACTGTCTCAAGTGGTAGAGTTCTAACCTGGAAGAAAAAAAGCCCAAGGACAGTGCCTAGGCCCTGAGTTCAAGCCCCAGAAATAGAAAAAACAAAAAAAAAAACCCTCAGATTAATAGCTGTAATGACTTCTCTTTTATCATAAGATAAATACTAAAGTACTTAAGAAATTGAGGTTCTGTAACTAAGAAGAGTCCAAATTCAGCCTAGAAGTTCTACACATATTTAAATATGACATCATGTTTTTAAAATAAAATAGAACATACTTGTGTGTGGCTCTGCCATAGAGCACTTGTGGAGCATGTAGGAAGCTCTGAGGGTGGTCTTCAGAATTTTTAGGATAAAAAGTTAGACAGAGGAGAGAGAGAGAGAGACAGAGAGAGACAGAGACAGAGAGACAGAGAGAGACAGAGAGAGATAGAGACAGAAAGAGAGATGGAGAAAGGGGATGAAGAGACAGAAATAAGAGAAGGAGGAAGAAGAGAGAAGGAGAGGAAGAGACAAGAAGAAAAAGGGAGAGGAGGTGATGAAGAATGTGACACATGGAGATAAAAGGAGAGAGACAGAAGGAGGGAGGTAGGGAGAAAGGAAGAGCAAGGGGAAGAAAGAAAAAGGGGGATAGGTGAAAGGGACAACTAAAACTAGCCTTTGGTTAAGGGCAAGACTATCACTATATTAAATATGTGCAAAAGCTGTAGTAATTGGCAGCTACTGAGATATTTTGGAATTCAGTCTGGTCCTCAGATACTTTTTCTTGCTCTTGGCATAGGCAGTTCTTTTAATTAGTCCACTCAAGTAGAAAAACAATGTAAAAGATTATCATTTTTCATCAGAAGCACAAGATACATTAGGATTTGATGAAATGGTCAAAGCACCCAAGCATAGTACAAAGCAGAAAACTATTGCTAGGTGGCATGGTTAACTCTTGAACATTCAAGATCTATCAGAAAATGCTGGGTTTTTCTCGGACATCTGGGAGGGAGGTAAAATGGCAATGGAGCCCACAAATAATCCCAGAAACATAGACTCGAAAGACCAGACTCCAAGTGCAGACCTAACTTTATTTTAAGAAACGTGCTTGCTTAAATACAGATCAAGCGGTGGCCACCACGTCATACCAGCAGCAAATAGGGACCTTCCTGTATGTGACCGCAGACACACCCCGCTTGCTGGGAGTTTCTGGGAGCTCCTGCTAGGGGCAGAAGCAGCCAGGGCCCTCTGATTCCGCACTGCTCACGTCACTGGGTGTGCCCAGGAGCGTTTGAGCCTTTTGCCACAGAGTCGGGGAAGCCAAGATAGCAACCTGGGCTTCTACGCCACCAGCTAGGAGGCCCCACAAGAAAAGAATGAATATACAAAAGTCAAAGCATTTGGTATGAGGTTTTAAGATTTTGGATGCTTATCTTGTTTTTTGTTTGTTTGGTTTTTTGTTTGTTTGTTTGTTTTGCCAGTGATGGGCTTGAGCTTGGGGCATGAACCCTGTCCTTGGACTTTCTCAAGGCTAGAGCTCTACCACTTGAGCCTGAGCACCACTTCCGCCTTTGAGCCCGGGTCTTCATGCATGCTAGGCAAGCACTCTACCACTAGGCCAAACCCCTCGCCCCGCTTATCTTGTTTTTATTGTTGAAACTAATTTTTCCACAAAAAGTACAAGGCTTTTCAATCGCATCTTTGCAAATGAACTCAATATTCCTCTATTTTGCTGAAATATATTTCACAGGAGCTTTACTTGAGCTTGTTATTAGATATATTTAATAGATCTGTTTATATAAGGTTCTAGAATTCCTTTTATGTGATTTAATTCAAGAAACCAGATTTTTTTCTATTTTTTTTTTTTTTTTTAGATAATGGGGCTTGAAGTCATCCTGGGCGCTATCCCTGAGCTCTTCAGATCAAGGCTACCGCCCTACCCTTGAGCCAAGCCCCAGTTTCTGTTTTTTTTAGAGGATAATTGGAAATAAGAGTCTCAAATCCTTTTGAGCATGGGCTGGCTTTGAACCTTGAACCTTAGATCTCAGCCTCCTGAGTAGCTAGGATTACAGGCATGAGCCATCTCACTGGCTAAGAAACCAGAATTCTCCAATACTGCTCTACATTGGGTACTTTACAGGTAAAGGCTGAAATATTTAAATATAAGTTTATATTTTTATCAAGAAGGAGCTCAGAATTGATATTTATATATAGTATATATTCAAAACCAGAAAATTATGTCCTTGATAAGATGAAATAATCATCTGACTGCAAAATATCCAAGTAAACTTCATGATCATTTATTCTCAAGGGATCCACAGCTAAACAACAGAGCCACAGAGTTTGAATGAACCCAACACAATTCTACCAGCTATGGTATGAAAGTAAAGCAGATTTTATAAGAATAGTATTCTCCTCATCTATTTTATGGTGTAGAAAAATGTTCTTTATTACTTTCTCTTATTTTTTTTTTGCCAGTCCTGGGCCTGGAGCTCAGGGCCTGAGCACTGTTTTGGGGCTTTTCTAAGGCTAGAGCTCTAGCACTTGAGCCATGACACCATTTCCAGTTTTTTTCTATGTATATTGAACCTAGATCTACAGGCATGCTAGGCAAGCACTGTACCACTAGGCCAAACTCTCAGCCCATTACTCATTATTTTTGAACAAAAAGTAAAGTAGATATCTGAATTTTTTGAATAAATATTAGTCTTTAAAATATTTAGTATTTTCAAAAATAATAATTTACATAGTGTTATATTTTTTTCCTGAAGGACATATAGAAGTGTCAGTGGCAGAAACAAACCTAAAGGTGTGATATCAGGAGGTATGGGATTGATAATAGGACTGTTAGTTATTAGTTCAATTTTTGGGGGGAATTCCAAGATATGGAAACCAGATGCTTTTCTTTGTTATTGTATTCAATATACTGCAGAAAGTGAAAGAAAAATTAACCACTATGGTTCATAGGTTGATGGCTTGGTGTTATGGTGATTGAATCACGAGAATACTAAATTTATTGCTATATTAATTCACAGCTGGATGTGATGTTAGGAGCAGGAGCTGGATGTACTATTAGTTTGGAGGAACTAAGTCAGTGTAACTATGCCCTTGATGAGTGTGCCTTGCCCTCTCCTGGGCTTTCTCAGTCTTCCTTTACTATGAGCTGAGCATCGTTACCTCTCTACTACATCTTGTTTCTGGTCCCTTACTCTCTTGGTCTCTTTTTAGCACCTTTGCCTCTCAAAGTCCCCCAGTCATATCTTGTCCCTGGATCAATGTTTCTCTTGTTCTTTGTTCTCTCTCTATCTCTCTCTTTTTTTGTTTATTTGTTGATTGTTTTTGACTTGAAGTGAGTGTCTTGATTCTCGTTCCCATCCCGCTATGACATCCTGCTTCCTCACCATGGATTGAAATTTCTGGAACTGTGAGCCAAATAATTCTTTCCTTCTTTACATAGTTTGCTTGATTAATTTAAAAATGGTATTTGCAAGCAGTTTATAAATGGGCTTTGATTCAGCATGTCTAGGTGCAATATTGTCTTCCTCTCTCTTATGGATCCCAATCGTACCTGTTCCCTCAAGGTTTTCTTTTTCTTTTCCTTTCTTTTTTTCTTTCTTTTTCTTGTAGTTTATCCTCACATAGCTCACATGTTTCAATCTTCTGTCTCATTTTTAAATGATCAAATAATACATTAAAACAAAAATGCTTAGCGATGTCAAAGTCTAAGATACCTTTCCAACATGGGAAACATTGAAGGACAGCATACAAAATACATAATAGCAAAGAACAGATTAAAAGGACAGTCAAACAATCCTGCAAGGAAGGAAAGTCTGCCATCATGTATTTGACAGGTACTATGCTACAAAGTGACTCTTTTGTTTGAATCAGTATAAGCCTGAGCAGAGGGCAGCCTGTGGAGACAAGATGGGATGTACAAACTAATCTCATTATCCCCCCAACTTTATATCAAACAGTAGTCAATTCCATGGGACCTCCCTGCTATAATGCTGACTTCTCAGTTATGATGGCATATATGATATTTAAATAATAAACAGGGCTGTTCTACCACTGGCTCCAAACGAATGAAGCCTTGCCAGCTCTAAAGAGTGCCACTGACCCAGCTAATGCCTGCTGTTTTGAGAAATAAAAAAAGGAATGACTTGGCAGAACGATGACTGTTCTTTCTGGCTATAGCCCCCTTGCTGTCCCATCCTGGCAAGGTAAAATAGACCAATTCTAAAACATGTCCTTTATTCTTTTGTCTGATCCTGACATATTTGAACAAGGATAAACCTAATCTGTGATAGATCCCATCTCAAATCCCAAAGCTGGAAATGAATTATTGACTGTTTGTGCTCAGGACAGGTAAAACAATATTGCACATAGGTAAGGATTAGGATTTAGAAAGAAAGTCAATTGAAGCATGCAAATCGATGCTACCTATAAGGAAGATTTGGATTTTCCCTTTTCCTGGATTATTTGAATTTTCATGCAATAAGGCTATCACCTTGCAGGATGGCCTTGTTTCTTAAATCAGGAAAGACTGATAGAAAGTGATGCAGGAAGGTATCTCTAAAAAAGTGGTAGCCAAGTAGAGGCTTGTTAGGAAGGAAAAGGTGATAGATGGGCAATATTCTTCCAAAACTCTTTTGGACAGAGGAGACAGATGGACAAAGACATCAGTTTAGGAATTAACTGGGAATGATTGAGGGACACAGAAAACAGTGAAGAAAGAGAGCTCAAAAAATTTAGAAGTATATAATATAAAGACTGCATGAAGCCTCACCAAGGAATTTAAAAGGGGAATGGATGGAAAGTTCTTCATATAATTTGCGTTTGCCTCAGATTTGCTAAGTTGATGAAATACTATTGAACCACACTCTCAGCTCACCCATTTTTTTTCCCTGGGCATTGAGGAAGACTATTGATCACAGGCTTATGCTAAGTATTAGAATAACAGATCTTCCACACCAGGACCAGTTTCCATGTAAGGAGAGGAATTCTCATGCACGTTTCTGTCCAGTTTGGAATGGCAACTTTATCTCCCCAATCCTAGGCTTCCTATGTAGTTTGGGATGACCAATGTCTATCATAGAGGTTGGCTATGGGGTGAAAAAAGTACTTTCAATATTTTTGATAGCAAATTAGCCTCAAGGGAGGAAACTTTCATTCTCAGCATCCCATGTACCTAGGGTTATAGGTGTGAACCACTAGCTCCAGACTTTTTTTTAAAAGTGTTTTAAAGTAAATTATATATATATATATATGTATACACATGCTTATCTTTTATATTTATCATTGTGACTTCTTAAGGAAAAGGAGCAAAGACAGGAATGTTGATGTTGGTGTGCAAACAGGTGTTGCCATAGTCCAAGTAAAAGTGAATGTGGCCATAGAGTTGGCCTTAGATGTGGCCTAGTGATAGACAGCCGGTCTGAACATTCACGACGCCCTGTGTTTGATTTCTCACTACCACATACACAGAAAAAGCACCAGAAGTGGTGCTGTGGCTTAAATGGTAAAGCTCTAACCTTGAGAAAGCCTAAGGACAGTGCCCAGGCCCTGACTTCTAGGCTCAGGACTGGCAAAAATAAAAGTAGGTAAATGGGTAAGAGAAAATAAAATGATTTCTCATCTTAACATTTCACAGTGGATGCATTAGGAAATATCAGTGGGTAAGAAATTGATTCAGAGGAAAGGTACATGAGTTTTAAGTATTTCAGACTGACAAAATAAATGGTTCAGTAGTGTTTTATGGACTGACAAGGAAACTTTAAATGCAAAGTAGATGCAGCAGTAGAGCAATGGTCAACTGATTAAATATAAGTAGCTCTGAGATGTCCATGGAAGAGTGCAGAGTAGAACAGGGGATACTATTAACACATTGACAAGAAATGTATTTTAGTTATACATAGCATGCTGAACTATTTTTGGAAGGTCAGTCAAGTCACAAAAAGATGCTATATCATTGGTATTGATAAAATAACCAATGGACTCTGGAAAGGGATATTGAGTAAGGCCTTGAGAGTGTTCTTGAGTTTTGGGAAGTGACATTAAATAGGTAGGCTATTCCAAATGGAGACCCATTTTTGTTAAGAAACAGCATGTGGCTTAGCAAATGGAAAATTAATGTGTAGAGGCTGATAAAATGAGCATTAGGATATAAGAGATTCCGAAACTAAGAGGCAGGGGCTCAGAAGATCCAGCATGAGAACATCAAACATCTCAAGTAGTAAATACATGATATAAAAAGAGTAGCAGCTCTGAGTTAATAATTGAAGTGGAAGAGAAGAAAGAAGAACAGAAGAGAAGACAGATTTTGGAACTGTAGCATAAGAAGTGGTGAACTTGAGTTTTTCAAGAACTCCAAGATTTCTCCCATCTCTATGCAACCATCTCTGCAAGTATACTTATACCCTGACTTCAGGAACCTGGAAATTAAAAAAAAGTACCAGAAACATTACAAATTTTTCCTTTAAACAAACTGAACTTGTTAGTGACTCATAACTTCAGAACTTTTATGTATACCTTTTTTGAGTTTTGTTTTTCCTTAACAACCCATGAAGAGAAACTTCTTGCTATATCTTGCTCGTGCTATCTGAAGTTCTTTTCTCAGTTATGTCCTATTCTGATACTGTTATTTCATTTATATCCAAGGAAATCAACTAGGGGAGAAAGACAGAGAAAAGGGTAAACAAACATAGTCATTATATTCAATGTACATTATAACAAGATCTCACCTCTAATCATTTTGAACCTCCATGTTCCATTTACAGCACATAAGGGAGAATAAAATGATGTTCAAATTGTGTCTAAGAATCAGTCAACATATATCCTCTGATAGGATTTTTAGACTTTGAACCTGATTAGATGTTGTGGGAAAGTATAAAATTTTAAGTGCCAATATTTACAGAGGACTAGAAGCTGTTTAACAGTGCTGGTTGTATGGTGTATCTCACAACTATTTTAGGAGAGATTGATGTAATGATTAGGAATCACTTCAGGAAGTATTGGTCAGTAACTTTTTAAAAAGATGCTCTACATTGGAGTAGATTTTAAAAAGTAAGTCCACAGTTACCCATAAATAATCAAACTGAATGTGATGAGACAGGATTTGAGGTGGTAAGAATGGTTTATCTAGTTCATATCAAATAATTTAGAGGTGGTAAGAATGCTTTATCTAGTTCATATCGAATAATTTTAGAGATTTTTGTAATGATGCTTGAATGTTCCAGTTAAAAATAAATCCAAGCCAGGCACCATGGCTCAAGCATGTAATCCTAGCTACTCAGGAGTCTGAGCTCTGAGGATCAAGGTTCAAAGCCAGCCTGGGCATAAAAGGACCTGAGACTCTTACTCCAGTTAACTTCTATAAAATGGGAACTGGTGCTTTGCTCACAAGTAGGGAGCTAGTCTAGAGCTGAAGAGCTCAGAGCTCAGGGACATGGTCCAGGCCCAGGGATAGGGTAGTAGCCTTCAGCTGAAGAGCTCAGGGACAGCACCCAGGCTGAGTTCAAGCCCCATGACCCACAAAAAAAAGTAAATCCAAGGCAATGCTAATTCATGTGGAAATATTAGTGAGTAATATGTTAGGCTTATTTTTCAGACTTTGTGTAATGATATGGCTGGTAGGAGTTTGAGAGTCACTAGTCAGACTTATAATAATCTAGACGTAAGTTTATAAATCCTTCAAAAAATAGGCTACATTGAAAATTGGAAGGAAGAGGTAATTTTTTTTGAGGTGTTAAATGTGTGACTAGTAATTGTTCTTTTGGAAGATTCTTGGACAGTGTTTCAATGCTGACATCTGATGAAATCTCATCAAGAAGGGCTGATTAGTCCTAGTGAACACTGATTTATGCTTCTGTACCAAGGCACATTTCTTTTTTTTCCAGGTTATCAAAATTCAGTCCAAGGATAGTGATGATTTTTGTCAATATACTGAAAACAGTACTATACTTGTTAACTTGTTAACTTGCATGAGTCAGCTTTTTTTTTTACTTACAAATAAAATCAAATGTCAAGTAAAACTTTTTTTTTTCCTTTCTTACATTTTTTGATAAAATTGAAATTTAGAATTAAGGTTAGTAGTGATACACTATTATTTAGGAAATACAAATCTCAGTTACTGAAAATATCACATGATGATTATTTTTGCCACAAAACCTTTTCTAATGCAATATTTATGCAAATGCCTATTTGTGAATGTATGCATATGTGAGTGTGGTTTGATATCACCCCTAACTAGATTAGTGTAGCTGCAAAGCAAATATAAAGCTACCAAATAATACCAAGTGCTACCAAATTATTTAACAGTTTTTTAAAATGCATTTAATACTTCAAAAATTATAGCAATTGCATCTGAAGCCGTATAGAGGATATTTATCCAGTAAGCTCTCATTTAGTTACTACTGCATGGCCAACTGTCAGATATACTGGGAAAACGCTGAACACGTCAGACACAATTCCTCATATCTTGGAGTTGAATGCATGGTTATTATAGAGCCTAGGTTCTGCTTTAACATTCAGCCTGCAGTATCAACCAATGTTTAATGCCAAAGGCAAGAGAAACTGACTCTGAACAATTTAAGTAGGAAAGTAATTCATTGACAGTAAAACTGAAGAGACAGAATGTGGGGTGACATCTCCAGTAGCAGTGGCCAAATCTATGTCAAAAAGAATGATCGTGCACAGCAGCACGATGGCCACATGACACCAGAAGTTGAGGCTGGCTCAGCTGACCCCAACACAGAGCAAACTGGATCACGGAACTGTGCTTCTGGGAATTGCATGAGGCCCCTGCCAAATGGCTAACTTTTTCAACAATGAATGCTCTATAATCCCTGCTGTTTCATATCTCTGGTATCTGGTTCAAGGACTGGCAAATGAGCCTGGCACTTCCATTCACTGCAATTTTAGGCATGCTTTACCTCATGAGACCTGAGAATCTGTTAAACAGGAAGGTTGTTCAAAGTTCTAAAATGGCAAATAAACAAGAACACACAAATCATAGACAAATTGATAAATATCTACTCTGTAATTATCTAATTAAGACCTGCTGCATTAGTGATATTATAAATGTTTAAACCATGAGATACTCACATGCAACCATTACAATTAACAAGTGAAAATGCCAACCTCTGAGTTGAATCAGGTCCTTCAAAAGACTATGCTAGTGACCATGGTTTATATAACATTTCTTAGGCATAATTTTTAGGTATCGTTTATTCATTTTATATCCAGGCTATATTAGCTGATACATTGTGAAAGTACATTTATTAACTTCTTTAAATTTTGACTTCATTATTTATACCAATGGGCAAAAGTACATTGGCTCAATTTTGTCTGTTATAGTTCTTTTCTGGCTCAATGTAGAATAGAAGATTAATATCTGTCCAAGGCATTATTCATACTGGTTGAAGTAGCCAGAATCCATACAATTATAAAACCATATATTAACGCAAAATGTATAGCCAAAAAGGGATTGTATAAGCTGTAAGGATAATTTCTTAGACTAAAGTCTCGTTTTTACCTTACATTAGTGCATATATTGTATTGTCTCTTTCTCACACAATCTCTCTCTCTCTCTCTCTCTCTCTCTCTCTCTCTCTCTCTCTCTCTCTCTCACACACACACACACACACACACACACACACACACACACACACACACAGACTTCTAAGAATGCTAATTTATACATGTTCAACATGAACAAATTTCAAAGTTGATAATATCTGTTGTAAATATATTGTAATGGCTTCAACATCATACCTCCCATAAACATCTCGAGCAGATCATTATCTACTGATATGGTTATAAATGAGTCATTTACTAAAAAAGTAAAAATGCATTCTTAAATTTATTAGGCATACTTAGAAGCAATACATTGTGGATTCTTGGCAAAGAATTTTACTTTGAAAATTGATACACAACAGAAAAGATCACTGTACAGCTTTTTATTGGTATGCATAAATTGTATCTCAAAAACTTATCTGCACATACGCAAATGTCCGAAGTAGTATATTCATAATAACCAAACTAGAAATGCTACAACATCCATTAGAAGAGTGAAAAATATATGATTAAGCACAAGAAGCAACTCACTATCTCTATATATGGTTGTACAACACTATACATATATGGTTAATAAAAGAAAGATTTATGAAAGTGATATTCAGTATTGTTATGAAAAATGAGAATGAGCTATGACCCAATAGTGGGAGATCGAGGAGTCTCTAAGATGCTAGCAGGGTTCAATGTATTTAGGCTGGTGAATATATTATTAAATTTATGAAGCACATGCATGTTCTTATGCTATTGATTATGCCATGAGTTGATTTTGAGATAAACAGACATAAGAAGGTAACTTATGAAAAGTTTTTACTTTGTGCCCAAATCTATAATGGTAACAGCAATCATTGACTTGATGACTGCTTTGAGCAGCCATGAGAACCCTGGGGACTAATTACACATGAGGTACTCAGGAAAGAATTGGAAATTTGAATAATTCTTCTACATTCAGTCTGTCTTCTCCGACCCTAAAGTAAATGAATTTTTAAAATCATTGTTCCTCACTTTTAGTCTACTAAAGTAGAGCTTTTGTGTTTTTTTTTTTCATTTTGGTGTGTAGAAATCACTTTCTACCAGATGGTTTACTTATTTGGGGCTTTTTCTTTCTATCGCCCATAAAATCTTTTATTAACATCTTATTTTCATTGTGTTTATGAGTAGGATAGATTAACTGAGGTAGAACTCACATTTATACATATAATTGCCCCATGTAACTATACATTAAATGATAATTATATTAATAAGCATGTTACTATAGACTTTTTATAGCACATATTAATTATATGAACTGGGGAAATCTTTGCACTGTATAGACATATATCTTATTCAAACCTGTACCTTTCTTGTCCTTCCTCTTATCACCTTGCCCACCTTTATAACTTACTTTTTTATTGTAATTAATAGAAGGGCTACAATATATACACCAGATATAAGGTACATTTCTTAGCAATCATTGCTACCCCTTCTCATGTTTAGGTCCAATTTCCCTCCCCCATCCCCTGCCCTCATCTTGTTTCCCCCCTTCCCTATCCTATTTCAAATAAACAAATAAACATATATACAGTATATCAGAACAAATGTATATAGTTTCCATTATTGCCTTTTCAAATATCCAGTAGTCATATTGCTCTTTGCCCCCCAACTCTCTTTTACTATACTCACTTTTGCCTCCCCCCTTCAGAGTAAGATCTTTTTTTTCTTTCTTGATGTAGATTCTGTATAATAGACGATTTTTCAGAATGTGCTTTATTTCATTTAATAAGCTGATCTCCACTTTCATTAAGAATTTTATTCTTAATTACAGTTAAATAATACTCCATTGTATATAAATATAATTACATTTTCTTTATCCACATGTCTGTCGATAAACACTTACTCTGCTTCTGTGAGGTGGCTAATGTTAATAGTGCTGCAATAACCATGGCGTACAGAAGTCTCTTGGATTCTAGCGCACATTCTTTTGCATTTAAACCCATTACTGGTGTTGCAGCAGCATATGGAAAGTCTATTTTTATTTTTTCCAAATCTTCAATACTGATTTCCATAGTGATTGCAGTAGTTCCTATTCCTAATAACAGTGCATAACGGTTCCTTTCTCCCAGCGTACTCATCAGAATTTACGAATGGTTTCTTGATATTTGCCTTTCTATTTGGAGTGAGATAGAATTTCAAGGTAGTTTTGATTTGCATTTTATGTCTAATAAGCATATTGATCATTTTTCATGTGTCTATTTGACATGTGCAGTTCTTTTGGAAAGTTTAATTTATTTGGTCATCTCTTAGTTGCATTATTCTTTCACATATATATTTTTAGAGTCATTTGTATGTTCTCGATAGAGGTCCCTTTGAGATGAAAAATCAGCAGAAATTTCCTACTATTCTGCAAGCTGACTCTTCACTCTAATAGTTCTTTCATTTGCAGTGCTTTGTATTCTGATGTGATGACATTTGCCATCTCTGACATTGTTTTTGGACTTACTATAGTCCTGCTCAAAAAGTCTATGTCTGTTCCTTTACCTCAAAGTCTTTTCCCTATGGTTTATGTTGTGCTAGATTTAATTTTGAGTCTCAACTTTAAGGTATTTAAAGCATTTAAAATATTTTTTTAGTATATGATAAGACTAGAGAACTAATTTCAATCATTAAACGTAGATGCCTAATTCTAACTGTTATTTATTGAAGAACCTGGTTTATCCCATCCTCCTTTTGGTGCCTCTGTTGAAATTCAGGTAGCAGCATGGGTTTACTTTCTATTTTATTCCATTGGTTTATGTGTCTGTTCATTTTTTGTCAGTGTAATACTCTTTTGTTTCTGCTATGTTTCTAGAGTATAATTTGAAGTCACACATTGTGACAACTATAGTCTTGCTTTTCTGTATTACATTGCCTAGTCTTATATTTGTATGCTTCTATGTGAACCTTAGGGCTTATTTTCTATTTTAGTGTAGAATATCATTAGGATATGATGGTTATTGCACTGAATTCAACAATATAACTACTTATTGAAAGCAAAGCTGTTGACCCTGGATGTATGCATTTCTTCTTCTTCTTTTTCCAGTCCTGGGGATTGAACTTAGGACCTGGGCACTATCTCTTGGGTATTCTTAAGGCTAGAGCTCTACCACTTGAGCCACAGAACTACTTTTGACATTTTCCAGTTATGTGGTACCAAGGATTTGAACCCAGGGCTTCGTGCATGCTAGGCGAGCACTCTAACACTAGGTTACACTTCTGGCCCCAGTTCTTTCTTTTTATTAAATGATTTATGAGCTTTACTGTAAATGTTTTTGCACTTGATTAAATTTTTACCTCAGTTTTCATTCCTCTGAATATTTAGAATAGGATTTAATTTTTCCTTATTGATATTTTTTCATGTTCTTAATTTTCACATAGAAGTTCTACTTTTCTATATTGAACTTTTACTAACTTCATTAATTTTGTTGATAAGTTATAAGAGTTTTCAGATATAAATATTATACCTTTTAATTATAAAACCTAATATTTAGATTTCTTCAGTTTTATAGGATCAAATAAAGATAACTGGAATGCTTTCTTATTTATTTCTCTTTTTAAATTTATTATTATTATTTTTTTACCAGTCCTGGGCCTTGAGCTCAGGGCCTGAGCACTGTCCTTAATCTTTTCTCAAGGCTAGAGCTCTACCACTTGAGCCTCAGCACCACTTCCAGCTTTTTTCTGTGTATGTGGTATCGAGGACTTGAACCCAGGTCTTTGTGCATGCTAGGCAAGCACTCTACTACTAGGCCAAACTCTTGGCATATTTATTTTTCTTTTATTTTGTGCTGTTTTCTTTCTTTATTTTTCCTTCTAAATTTATCTTCTTTTTTGACTAGGAATTCAAGTACTACATTGAATGATAGAGTGCCTTCTTCATCATAAATTATGTTGAGTTTTGTTAAAGACTCTTTATATATCTATGAATTATTCATATATTTTTGCATGATTCTGTTTATGTGCTGTATGTGTTTTCTTTTTTTTTTGTTTCTTTTTCTGTTTTTTTATAATGGGCCATGGGGCTTGATCTTGGCCTGGTGTGTCCCTATGCTCTTCATCTCAAAGCTATCACCATACCCTTGAGACCCATTTCCCATTTTCTAGAGGTTATTGGAGATAAGAGTCTCAAATCCTTTTGTGCCCAGCAGGCTTTGCACTTCGATCCTCAGATCTCAGCCTCCTGAGTAGCTAGGAGTACAGGCCTGAGCCACCATTTATGCTTTTTATTTTGCATATTGTAAGCCATGCTTACATCCATGGAATGATTTCCACTCGATCATGGTATACATGAAGTGTTCTAAGAATTTCATTGAATAATGATATTCTAAATGAAATTTATCTATAGTTTCCTTTCTTGATACCAAAATATAATCTGCTTTCATAATCAGGGTTTTAAAGGTTCCATTGAATGAGAACTTGTATGTGTTTGAGTGAGTCTAGCTGTACTTATTGCCTGTTTGCTTTGTAGCCATAAATCCCTGTCAAAGTTTTAATCATGTACTTTCTTCTCATTCAAATAGAAAATACTTATGAACTGTTTTGTTCAATGGTAACTACTTAGTTCTGCTACTTAAAGATTATAAGAATACTTAACAGAATTTTAAATTGTAAAAGAAAAGGAATTTGGTATTATCCTCCACGCATTTTCAAAATTATTTATTTTTTTCATAGCAATTAAAACAGGCCTTAGATAGTTACTTAATTCATTGTGGGCATTACTTGCTTCTAGAATTTCTCCTGGCACCTCATTTTCCCATTTTCAAGATTTGTCATGGACTTGACAATGTACCCATAGCTGCTAAGCTTAAGAGAATATCCTTGTTTCAGTATCTATCAAATATCCGTCTGTCTATCTAACTATCTTTGTTTTAACACATTTATTTTGTTTATAAGAAACTTCTTTATGAATATTCATTGTAAACTCAGGAAAAGGACTTTAGCTTTATTTTCCAGTTCTTGTGTCTTTAAAGTGAAACTTCCCTCAACTTTCAATAAAGACTTGTATGGCAAAGGACATAGCTAGTAAATTAATTAGGAAGCCTACAGAATGGGAGAAGATCTTCACCAACCACACAATGGATAAAGGCCTCATATCTAAAATATATCAACAGCTCAAAAAATTGAATCACCCAAAAAGAATCTCCAAAGAAACAACCATCCCATTAAAAGATGGGCCAAAGACTTAAAGAGAGTCTTCTCTGAAGAAGAAACAAAAATGGTCTATAGACTCATGAAGAAATCCTCAACATCTCTGGTCATAAAAGAAATGCAAATCAAAACAACTCTAAGATTCCACCTCACTCCAGTTAGAATGGCCAGGACCAAGAAAAATAGTAACAACATATGTTGGAGGGGATGTGGCCAGGAGGGATCACTACTACACTGCTGGTGGGAGTGCAAACTTGTTCAACCACTATGGAAAGCATTATGGCAGTTCATCAAAAGACTAAACATAGAACTCCCCTATAACCCAGCAATTCCACTAACTAGGCATTTACCCAATTGTCCAGAAACAATGACAGACTAAATCCTCTAGCACAATGATATTCATTGCAGCACTATTTACCATAGCAAAGATATGGAACCAACCCAGATGCCCCTCAGTTGAGGAGTGGATCAATAAGATGTGGTATTTATAAGCAGTGGAATTCTATGCTGCTGTCAGAAAGAATGACATTGCCCCATTTGTTAGGAAATGGAAAGACTTAGAAAAAAAATCATATTAAGTGAAGTAAGCCAGACTCAAAGGAAGATAGGCTCAATGATTTCAAAACCCTCATTTGTTATAATCAGTAGAAACCTTGGTCTCTCCTAGCAGAGATTTGCAATAGAGCAAAACCTAGATACATAAGGCCATATAGTATGACACTAAATGAAAGAACCTCTAGGATATAGAAACAAAAGCCATATAATGAATGATTGTTGTCCTTAATGTATTATGTTATCTCTCATCTCTTTTGCTATCCCTTGATTATCTCATATTGTTACAGTATCTTACTTTGTTATCTGCTATATTGGATATATTTGTATTTGGTTATTTGAAATTGGATAGGGAAGAGGGGAAAACAAGATGAGGGGTGGAAGTGGGGGGAGGGAAATGGGGACCAAGACATGAGAATGGGTATCAATGTATGTGAATTAATGTACCTTCTATCTGGTAAATATAATGTAACCCTTCTATTAATTACAATAAAAAATATATGAATAAAAAAAGATCAATACATTCTCAGCCAGGCCAAAAAAAAAAGACATAATTTTCTTTCTAGTCTTATAACCTTTGTTGTAAGAATGAATTAGTGCCTTATTTGCTTAGCAAAAATGAGTCCTGTATATAATCCTATCTTAAGAACTTTCTATTTATAATAAATTATGTTAAAAAGACTGCTTTCTTGATATCTCCTAAATCTTGAGTAAAGTTAGAAAAAATATGCCTAAATACTTTTTCCTCTAAAGGAAATCTATGAACCAGATATTCTTCACTTATGGACATTTGTTTCTTTTGTCAGAAAAATGTCTCTGGAATTAAGCTTCTGAATTATATAGTATTTAAAACAATTAGCTAAGGTAATTTAATACCCATTGAGATTTGAGAACCACTGCGTCAGATGAATGTGTTGAGTCAAAATTCTTACTAAATTGTCTGACTGATTCTACATCACTGATATTCATCACTTCCATTCATTATCCAATTTTATCTACAGCCTTAATTTGAGATTTAATGTTGAATAAGTTCAGAATTCAATAAAGCATAATGATACATTTGAAGTAGTAAACTATATTTGATATATTAATGTTCACAGATGCTTTAAAAAATCCATGCATCTCACAAATATATCTGACCATTAGTAGGCTTTATTAACTAAGATTTCTTGAATTGAATTTACACCACCAAATGGTATGACTGTGCTTACTTATGTTTGAAACCTCATTAAAACCATTTTTAAACATTGTTAGCACTTCAGCTACTTAAGAACAGAATTCTTAGTTCTGCCATATAAAATTTATTTCATCAAAATACTTAGGCAAATCAAGATAAAATGAACTGTGTCAATAACACCTCAACTTCCTCCTATGTATTCACCTTTAAATCCCCATTATTTCCCAAACAAAGCAATTTTTATAATATGTTATACTGAACTCCAATATATTTCATAATGGAGAAAAAAGTGGAAAATTTGACATAAAGATTATACTACTCATGATTATTTAAAATCTAATTTTAATCCTATTCTAAGTACACTATAATCAGGCATACAGAAATGATCTACCTTCAGTTCTCCTTTCCTTGTAGGCCTTAACACACCACAAAGAATGAAAAGGGAGTCAATGAAGTCTAGGAAATCCTTTGTTAACATGAAAAAAGCTACAAAAGGCCACATGTAGGCAACTATTGAGAATAGAGCCTTTGTGGGTTCCCTTCATGTCTAGAGTTTGGGATACTTGTCCATAGATTTGCTCTGGAAATTTGAGGATGTCCTTGTTTCAGGTCCTAGTTCAGTCAGATAAAACTCAAGAAGTAATGATTGGAGTATATGCCTTGATATTTGAGAAACTGACAGAATTTAGGAACAATGTCTGCTAGTTAGAATGACAAGCATTAAGAAAATAACAACCACAATGCATAGGAAAAGGAAACCTTAAATATTGTCAGTGAAAATATAAATTAGTGCAGTCTCTATGCAAATTAGCAGGTTAATTTCTCAAAGAGCTAAAAATCCAATTCCCTTATGATTCTCCTATAACAATTCTAGGCATATATCTAAAAGAATTAATGCCAGTAAGCAATAGATATACCTATTTCATCCATATTTATTGTTATTCAGGGAACAGCATATGTGCCCATTACCATAAAGAATTGTATATGTACACAATTGACTACTTTTCAACTTAAAAATATGTCACTTGTTGGAAATTGGGTAGTCTTGAACAAACCAGGATTCAGAAACACTAATATCACATTTTGTGTATATAACCATATACATATATGTGTATACCTTCATATGTATTTTCCATTTTTATCTACATATAATATATGCAATATTAAATATAAATACATATACAACATATACATTGTTATATAACATGTGAATATATTATTACATGTATTAGTGTACATAATATATACATACTATAATTATATTTATTATATATGTATATATGGATGAATGTAGAAAATGAATTGCTTGAGAAGAGGACAGGTATCAGTAGGAGGAGGCGCCGAATGAGGAAGGTGAGCAAAAGAATGTAATATGATTAAAATACACTATATTTGCTTATGGCAATGTCTTTTTAAAACTATTTTGTGAAGTTAGTGCTATCTAATAAAATGATTTATGCATAGTATCCAAGGAAGATGACAGAGGGTTATAATTCCAGCTGCTATGATGCATAGAAAAGAGGGATGCACAATGTATGCAGCAAGCCAAGTTAGCAAAGCATTTCAAAAATGAAATAATTGATGCTTAGAGTTCAAAATATTCCTCAGATTCTAAGGAAAATATTATTACTGATACAACTACATTCATAGTAGAAAATAACCATGCTTTAAATAAATATATATATATATATATCATTAGAGTGAGAAAGGTTCTTTACACTGATAAATATTTCCACATACACAAATGGAAAATATAATCATTTTGGAGACATTGGCAATTTAACATTTTATATATTAAGCAATAAAACTGTGGGACTACAGTTATTAGTAAATGAATCCATTATCAGAGTGGCATATTTTAATATGACTTACTCAATAAACCACTAGGATAGAATATAAATATCTAATAAATCTAAATCCAACTAAATATAAATCCAACTAAACTTGGCCTAAATTTCTTAAACATTTGCAGAATGCTGAACTCAACTATAGATATCCCCAATTTACTATGGTTTAAGATCTCTACATTAGTATAATATGACAGTGTATCCATACCTCCCTTCTGTTTTTATTTTTACTTTCAGAATAATATGCAGTAAAATATAGGACATACATTTTAATTTGTAACATAAAAGTTCCCAAACACATATACATTAAATTTTAGTCTCTAACCAATGGTACATTGGCAAAGTAGTTGAACTTTTAGCAGTGCATCATTTGGGTATACCTTCAAAATAATTGCAGTCACATCCTCTTTTTCCCCATTTTACACAAGGTAGGAGAGTAAGACAATGGTCTCCCTCCATAATGTGGCTCTACTATAATGCACTGTGCCATCCAGGTCTGAAGCAATTGTAACAAATGTTTATGGATTGAAAACTAAGAAAAACATCTTTAGGATAAATGCAAATTGTAATTAAACTACAACAGAAACATTAGGTGCAGGGTTCAATTCCATTGAAAATATGACCCCCTGGATTTAATCCCCAATATTGCTGAAATAAGTTAGATAGATGATAAATAGCCAGATACCGATAGATGTGTGTTTATGAGGGAAGGAGGAAGGGAGGGAGGGAAAGAGAAAAAGAGAGAGGGGGTGGGAGGGAGGGAGGGAGAGAGAGAGAGAGAGAGAGAGAGAGAAACAGAGAGAGAGACAGAGACAGAGACAGAGAGACAGAGAGAGAGAGACAGAGACAGAGAGACAGAGAGAGAGAGAGAGAGAGAGAGAGAGAGAGAGAGAGAGAGAGAGAGAGAGAGAGAGAGAGAGAGAGAGAGAGAGAGAGAGAGATTTATGGAAATAATTAGAAGTTTGAGAATACCATGATGGAATCACAGGACAAAGCAGCAAAAGAGGAAATTGGATAGGCCTAACTCTTGTATGTTAAGGCATCCAATGAGAGCCAGATTTGATTAATGTCTCAGTTTTGTTCCTCCAAAAATTATCTTCTCCTTTGGGGAAACATTTGAGCAAGGGTAGCTAGAAGTATGCATGAACAGGAAAACAATCATATATAAGTTCTCCTAATTGTATGTCTTCTAATGCTGCTTCCTCTTCCAATTTTACTTTCCCATTTGTCCCTTTGGGCGTAGTGGTCAAAGCTACAAACCAGAGAAATGTCCTCCCTTAATTATTGTTATTTAAATATTCAACGCAATTTATTTGCAGCCAGCTGAAAGTTCTGGGAAAGCCAAAATGCATCCCTAAGTTCTGTACATAAAAATTGTCCTGGTATTACTTCCCATTTTACTTCATTCATAGTCACAATTATACAATCTCCTTCACCAAAGATTATGCAATGAAGTTTATATGCCTCAAAATATCAACAAAATATGCCCTGCGGTTGAGATATACGTGAGCTTACTAATCCAATATTTCAAGAGAGAGTACAACCCAGAAAAAGCCTTTTCTGTAACTCTGTCTTTCTTAGTGTCCCCAGGAAATAGAAGTCCTCAATAGTTATAATGAGACAGTATTTCTTCACTTTAATGAAGAACATTAGCACAGCAAATGGTAAGGATTGTGGGTTCTGTTATTTCACTTATGCATGGTGTGCTTCTGTGCTTCTTC
This sequence comes from Megascapheus bottae, assembly GCF_031878675.1. Classification (NCBI taxonomy): domain Eukaryota; kingdom Metazoa; phylum Chordata; class Mammalia; order Rodentia; family Geomyidae; genus Megascapheus; species Megascapheus bottae. Next base: position 29,207,433 of record NC_143515.1, read on the forward strand.
ATATAAACTGGTGCCACACTATAATAAAGATGTACTGATGATTCATAGGAAATAACTCAGGATAAATGATGGTATATACCAGATGTTACATTATTCCTCATACTAGAGATCAAAACAGAAAATTCTTGAGTTCTCCCCGATTTGTGAAATAAAGGAAGGAGGTTGGTCCAGTACTGGAGAGCAAAAACTCTTCTTCATCATAGCTCCCAACCACCAATTTTCCTATTGTTGATAGAATTGCAGTTCAATTAATAATCATGTATACACACATATAGTTGGTCATAGTCACTGTGAAATACATACTATATTTGTATACATGCACATGCATACAAATACCTTTATTTTTATGTTCTATGGGGGGGAAATGAACCTAAGAAGGAAAACATTGTGAACAAAAATCATGCTTTACAATCTCGTTAATGAGGCAGTTTGATTGAACAATTCAAGATTATGGTTTTAAAACTGAGGCCACAGAAATAAACATGGATACTTGAAATATACTTTCATTTTCTGGATAATATGAATAGAATGCACAGCTGCAAAGCTACGTTGTTCTCTGTTAGACATTTAGCGATTGTTATTGTAGACAAGACAAATATTAAAAGATGAGCTTAAGAATGCTACTCTGTATGTCGTGAGTAATAATTTCATCATTTTTATTATGGGCTGACCTCTATCAGAAGCCAGGTGTACTCAGGCTTTGCCAATCATCCTTCGGTGTCTACAGTTAAACCACAAGTTGGACAGCAGGTCAAAACATGCTGAGCTATTCACATCACAACAACTGATTCATATGCAAAATTGAACTGACAATGACAAAGAAGCTAATGCCACCTTCTGTGTAGTATGGCACATGTCCTACTTTCTCACCCCTTGAGACAAGATAAGAAATTAATTATAGAATGATTAGGGACAAGGGACATTTTCCTAATTTGTTTCCTCTCTTTTATACCTTACTACTGATTTCCCTTATGGTTCAAATGTTTAATCTTCTGTTTGAATAAGCAGTGCTTTCTCAGCTTCCATGTAACATTGGAAATATTTTAAGAAATAGTTTTACTAATGCAACCCTGGAATATTCATATCCACTAGCCATTTAGCCATTACTATTTTTTTTTCTTTGTGGTAACAGTAAGCTAAATTCAACAATAGTAGGAAAGTTTGATGACCTCATTAAACTTTGGTAGAGGGATGCTATAATATGCATATGTATTCCTAAAAAACTACTGTGCTATGCAAAATTATGTGATAAAATCCATAGGCTCATGAGAAAATGAAGTTGGGGACATAGCACTTAAATGTTGCCTATGACAAACATTACAGCCTAATAAAATGTGTCTTAAAATACATACATGCTGCATGGTTATAAAAATACTATATTATTTATATAGATATACTTTAAAAGAAACTAACTCTATAATAATTATAGCAAACGCCATCACTTACTGAAAAAAATGGTAGAATGGTTGACACTTGTGAATTGAGAAGGGCAGAGGAGGGCCGTTGAAATCAGACGCAAAATGTGGATGACTAAGACAGCAGGTAGACATCGAAAATTGTGATTCAATCAAGCAGTCTTCAGGGACAGATTTTCACATTTACTTAGTGCTGTTGCAGGTACAGTTTTACATAAGCAAATGTATTCATATATAAATGTCCTTACAGAGATGGTTGCTTGTAATTAATTGCCTTGGAACAAATTTGCATTTTTGAAACATGTCTTGTAGTGCAACGTGGGATGTTTGGGGTTAGGAAAGATGAGAAAACTTGATAATAGATGGTGACTCTTTTCTCATAAATATCTATATGTAAATGTGTACAGATAAGCACATTATTATTTGTCATAAAATATTCACTCTTTTTATTTTTGTCTCTGCCAACATGTTTGAAACTTTCTGCTGCCTCACCAGCTTATGTATTTCCCTCAACTTCACTGGTAATGATTTAGGTAAGTTTGGCTATCTGGTAAAAGTCTCATGTTTATGTGACTGGTCAAGGAAACTTCAGATTTATTCCATGACATGTGTCCAGGTTTATGGGTTTCCTGGTGGCTCTCCAAGCCTGAGTTAATACTGACATGACTTTTTATACTGTGAACATGAAGACAGTCACGTTTTATCAAATGTAAGTCAACGGGGTTTCCTGAGAACACTTTAAGGAGAAAAAAAAGTCATTAGGAGACATGCATGTCACCAAATCATGCACATCATGTTTTTACAAGTTTCTTTCTCAATTTTTTTTATGTTCCAAATGCAGACCCTGACTTTTGTTTACATCAATAAAATTTAAGAGGAAATCTGTCTGGCTGATATTAAATCTTAATGAAGCAAAAATATATGAATTTAGACTGGAAGTAGACCAAATTATGTCCCACAACGGATCAATTATTCCAGACCACTACGTGTAAGATTAACCTTAGCTATTGCAAATCTCTTTGTATGCAAGATATTGCACCATCTTGATGAATACAATCCCCTAATATTGTTATCACTACAGATCAATTTGAAGCAGTGGTCTTTAACCAAGTAATTCTTGCACTCAGGATATTTGACGCTTTACAGAGAATGTCACCTCTAGGAGGTCATGTGTGCTCTATCTGGTTAGTCAGAGATTATTGGTAAATGCTCTGCTGTTTATAGAACAAAACCCTAAAGAAAAATTGACTTGCATCATGTCTGGCTAGGTAACATGTATTTTCTAGGTGGACAACCTACTACATATCTACCTGTGAGTATCTAGATAAATACAAGTGTCAGAGTGATTGGGTGTGTTTAAGACAAGATCATCTACTCTTTATGTCTTCCTTCCAGCCCTATTACTCTTCAAACCTATCTACTATTTTTATGTCTTCCTTCAAGCACTCCTCCTTCCATCTACTTATTAATTTTATATTTTCTGAAGATTCCAACTAAGAGTGTTATTTTTGTTAATGTATGGGTGTTTGATATTGCTAAAGGTATGAATCAGTTTGGTGAAAGCATTTAATTTAGAAAGGAATGAATCAACCGTGTCATATAAAATGTCAAAATTAACAAATATATCATGCTTTAAAGTAGTATGATAACATTTTGTACTTTGAAAAGTACTTATATTACAATTGTTTTTCCATCAGCTTCAAAATACTACTATGCTATGTGTTTTATTATCATGTCTCATCCATTTAACATTAGATAATACAGTACCAATAAATTGTTGCCATTAATGATGATTAATATTGGCTGACAACTTGATTGTGTAGAGAGATGCCTGGGAAATCAACAAAGGATTCCTTTCATGTGTCTGTGAGGGCTTTCCAGAAATGATCTACTAGGGTTCTGGTTTAACCACCTAACCAATGGTTTTAAAATGTTGATGATGCCATACACTGTGGCTCATGCCTGTAATCCTAGCTACTCAGGAAACTGAGGATCCTGGTTCAAAGCCAGCCCGGGAACTAAAGTCCTTAATACTCTTATCTCCAATTAACCAGTAAAAAACAGAAGTGGGGCTGTGGCTCCAGGGGAGGGAGGTAGCCTGGAGCTGAAGAGCTCAGGGACAGCAACCAGGACCAGAGTTCAAGGCCCATGACCAACCAAAAAAAAAGTTGATGATTTAAAAGTCTGTGTATACTTCTGGGAGGTAATGGAAACTGTAAAATTGGTTTCTGACTGGAGGAAGTAAGTCACTGTAAATATCTTTAAAGTTTGTATCCTCTTCTGGTCTATTTTTTTCTTCCTTCTGTTCCCTAGTTGCCATTACTCTAGTAACTCTATGTCACTAGTCCTTTGCTGCCATGGATTACTAAAACATCTAAAGCCATAAAAAGAAATGAATCTTTTATCAGTGATGTCAGCAATTCTGTCAGATTGATGAGAAAGCTGGCTAGCACATCACTCATTTATTGTCAGGCATTCTGAGATTAAATTACATTTTAATACAGTAAGAAAAAACATATTCTATTGGTCTACCAATCTATTTTTCAAATATTTTTAAATAATCAAATATAATTTAACAACTATGTATGCATGATAGTTTTCTCTGTAACCATTTTTATTTCTTTGAACAGTTTCTACCATGAGACCTAACAGACAATATTTCACCTGTTCAGGCGCTTATCCAATTACTGTAACTCAGTGTAGCAAGAGGCATCTTTCTTTTCCTTCCTTCCTTCCTTCCATCCTTTCTTTCTTTCTTTTTTTCTTCCTTCCTTCCTTCCTTTCTTCCTTTTTCCTTCTTTCCTTCCTTCTTCCCTCCTTACTACCTCCCTGACTGCCTGCTTTCTTGCTTGCTTCCTTCTTTTCTTTCCTTCTTATTTTCTTATTTTTTATTAAAGGATTTATTAACATTGATTTTTACATCATATTTTAAATGACAAGTTTAACAAACAAATGTTCATGGAGGGATTCTCTATTTACAATCACTGGGACTTAGTATTTAGAACTTAATCAAAAGAGGCTAAGGGTTTGTATGTCATAGAAACATATTAATTTATGAAATAAAACATTATGTCTATAGAGTCATAGATTTTTATGTCTATATAGTTATGTTTATATTTCCATTACCATGTCCATATCATTGGGTATGCAGTTACTGAGTCCTCGCTCCTGTACTCTTTGGATTTAATAGCCACACATTAAGGATACCATGCACCTTTTGTTCCTTAGGTCTTGACGTGTCTCAACATGATTCGCTCTAGATTCATCCACTGCCCTGTGAATGCCATTATTTTATCTTGTCTGTTGGCTATGTAGAATTCCATTGTATATATATATATATATATATATATATATATATATCACATTTTGTGTATCCATTCATCTGCATTAGGGCATCTGGATTTTTTCCATCGCCTGGCTATTGTGAATAGTGCACAGATGAACATAGCTGAGCAGGTTTCCTTATCATATCTTGGGTTATGATGTTCAGGGTAGATGCCCAGAAGTGGTATGGAGGGATCGTAGGGAAGGACTATGTTCAGTTCTTTAAGAAACCTCCACACTGCTTTCCAGAGTGGCTGAACTAGTCTACATTCCCCCCCCACAGCAGTGTAGTAGGGTTCCTTTTTCTTCACAACCCTGCCAGCAACTGTCATTGTCTGAGTTCAAAATCTTGGCCATTCTTGTTGGGGAAAGGTGGTATTTTAGGGTTGTTTTTAATTGCATTTCCTTTATGACCATAGATGATGAACATTTTCTCATATGCTTTTCTGCCATTTTAATCTCTTCTTCTGATAAGTCTCTCTTTAGTTCCCTTGCCCATTTAGTGAATGGTTTCTTGGGTTTTGGGGGGATTAGTTTCATGAATTCCCTGAATATACTGGATATTAAGCATTTGTCAAATGTATTGTTGGTGAATATATTTTCCCAGTTGGTTGGCTGTCTCTCTACTTTTGAAACTATGTTTTTATCTGTACAGAAACTTTTTATTTTTAGGTAGTCCCATTTATTGCGTCTCTCTCCAATCTGTTGTGACTCTGGGATTCTGTTCAGGAATCTTTTGCCTGTGCCTATGAGTTCCAGTGTCTCTCCTACTTTATCCTGTAGCAGTTTCACGGTTTCCGGTCTGACCTTGAGTGGTCTTTGATCCACTTTGAGTTAATGCTTGTGCATGGCGAAAGGCTAGGGTCAATTTTTAGTTTTCTGCATGTGGCTGCCCAGTTTTGCCAGCACCAATAATTGAATAGACTGTGTTTGTTCCACTGTATATCTTTGGCTCCTTTGTCAAATACAAGTTGCCTATAGGTATGTGGTTCTATTTCTGGATCTTCTATTCTGGTCTGTTTTTGTGCCAATACCAGGCGGTTTTTGTAATTATGGCTCTATAGTAGATTTTGAAGTCTGGTATTGTATTACCACCAGCATTGCTCTTTTTGCCTAGAATTGTTTTGGCTATTCTAGGTCTTTTCTTGTTCCATATGAATCTTTGGATTATATCTTCTGTTTCAGTAAAGAATGTCTTTGGGATTTTGATGGGGATTGCATTGAATTTATATAACAATTTTGGCAGTATAGCCATTTTCACTATGTTGCTTCTCCCGAGTATTTCCATTTCCTAGTGTCCTCCTTAATTTCAATTGTTAGGCTTTTATAACCTTCATTGAATAGTTCCTTTACATCTTTGGTTAAGTATATTCCTAAGTATTTTATTCTTTAGGTTGCTATTGCGAATGGGATCATTTTCTCGATTTGGCCTTCTGTTTGTGTATTGTTGGTGTACAAGAAGGCTACTGACTTCTGAAGGTTAATTTTGTTTCCTGCCACTTTGCTAAAGTAGTTTATTAATTCTAGAAGTTTGGGAGTGGAGTTTGTTGGATCACTCATGTAGAGGATCATGTCATCTGTGAATAGGGATAGTTTAATTTCTTCTTTCCCTATGTGGATCCCTTTGATGTCCTTTTCTTGCCTTATTACTCTGGCTAAGGGTTCCAACACTATACTGAAGAGAAGTGAAGAGAGTAGGCATCCCTGTCTAGTTCCTGATTTTAATGTGAATGGTTCCAGTCTTTCACCATTTAGTATAATACTGGCTGTAGGTTTTTCATATATGGCTTTAACTATTTTGAGGATTATACCTCTTATTCCTAGTTTTTCTAGTGCTTTCAACATGAATGGATGTTGTATTTTGTCAAATGAATTCTCTGCTTCCAGAGAAATTATCATATGATTCTTATCCCTAGCTCTATTAATGTGATGTATTACATTGATTATGAATGTTAAACCAGCCTTGCATCTATGGGATGAAGCCTACCTGATCATAGTGTATGATTTTTTAAAATTTGTTTCTGGATTCTGTTAGCTAATATTTTATTGAGGAGTTTTGCATCTGTGTTCATTAGAGAGATAGGTCTGTAGTTTTCTTTTTTTGTTGGGTCTTTCCCTGGTTTGGGGATGAGAGTAATATTAGCTTCATAAAATGAGTTTGGTGTTGCTCCTCCTGTTTCTATTTCTTGGAAGAGTATAGGTGTTATTTCATCTCTAAACGTCTTGTAGAATTCTGCAGTGAAACTATCTGGACCTGGGCTCTTTTTGCTTGGCATTTCCCTGATTGCTTCCAAAATTTCATTGTAAGAGATTGGTTTGTTTAATTTATTTACCTCTTCGTTGTTCAGTGTGGATAGCCTATATTTATTTAAGAAATCATCCATTTCTACTAGATTTTCTTGTTTCTTTGAATATAGGCCCTGGTAGTACTTATTCATTATGGAATGAATTTCTTGGAAATCAGTTGTGATTGTTCCCGTAGGGTCTCTAATCTTGTTTATTTGGGTCTCCCCTCTCCTTTTTTTGATTAATCTTGCCAAGGGTCTGTCTATTTTGTTGACTCTTTCAAAGAACCAACTTTTTGATTTATCAATTTTGTGTATAGTAGATCTTATTTCAATCTCTGATATTTCTGATTTTATTTCTGTTATTTCTGTCCTTCTAGTTGTTTTAGAATTAACTTTTTCTTGCTCCTCTAGGTGTTTCAGGTTTTTTTTTTAGGTTATTTACATGCTCTTCTTCTGTCTTTTTAATATGCGCTCATAGTGTGATAAATTTGCCTCTTAGAACTGCCTTTGCTGTGTCCCATAAGTTCCTTTGTGATGGTTCTTGATTGTCATTACATTCAAGAAGTTTTTAATTTCTTTTCTGATCTGATCTGTTACCCAGGAGTTATTCAGAAGTGTTGTTAGCTTCCAAGTGATTGAATGTTTTTTGACTTTGACTGCATTTTTCAGAATTAGTCTAACTCCACTGTGGTTTGATAGAATGCATGGGATTATATCAGTCTTCTTGTATCTGCTTATGTTTTCTATATGAACTACTACATGATCTATTTTGGAGTGTGTTCCATGTGCTGCTGAGAAAAATGTAAAAAGTTTCACCGTTGGGTGGAAGACTCAGTGTATATCTGTTTAGCCTATCTGGGCTATGGCGTCATTTAAGTTAGTGGGGTCTTTGCTTGACTTTTGTTGAGTTGGCCTGTCGTTTGTTGAGAGTGGTGTTTTGAGGTCTCCCACTATGATTGTGTTTGAGTCTTTCTTGTTCTGTAATTCTAAGAGAGTTTGTTTGACGAATTTGGGTACTCCCGTATTGGGGGAGTAAATCATTATAACTATAATATTAAGGGCATGGATTGTACCCTTTACTAGTATGTAATGGCCATCTCTATCTTTATGTACTGATTTTACTGAGAAGTTAATTTTGTAGGAGATTAAGATTGCTACATCTGCTTTTTTGCATGGTGCATTGGAGTGGAAAATTTGTTTCCATCCTTTCACTTGGAATTTGCTTCTGTTTTTGGAGGTGAGGTGGTTCTTGTGGAGGCAACATATGGTTGGGTGATGTTTCTTAATCCAGTCTGCTGCTCTGTGTCTTTTGATTGGATTGTTCAACCCGTTCACATTTAGGGAAATTATGGAGAAGTGGTCAGTGTCCATTGTCATTATTTATTTTTACTTCTAAGTTTCTTTCTTTCTCTTTTTCCCCATTTTGTGTTTTGTGAATTATAGATATTTGCTTCTTGATGTGGGTTCTTGATGTTTTACAATTTGTTCTCGATTAATATTTTTTATAACGCTGGTTTAGTGTGCACATATTCTTAAATCTTCTCTTTGGAGTGAAATATTTTTGTTTCTCCCTCAAATGTAAATGCTAGTTTTGCTGGATATATCAGTCTGGGTTGGCAGTTGTTGGTCTTCAGAACATCAATGATGTTTTTCCAAGCTTTTCTTGCATTTAGGGTTTGCGTGGAGAGATCTGCTGTAATTTGACTTTTTTCCCATTGTAGTATAGCTCTTTCTTTGTTTGTGCAGCATTTAAGATCAATTCCTTGGTATTCGGGTCTATTGTCTTAACTATGATATGTCTAGATGAGTTCCTTCTAGGATCTTGCCTATTTGGAGTCCTGAAACCTTCAATAATGTGAGTATTTTCCATTTTGAGGTTGGGAAGTTCTCTGCTATGATTTTGGTGAATAAGGGTTGCATTCCTTTGTCCTGAAATTTGGCGCCCTCATCAATCCCTATTAGGCGAAGATTACACTTTTTTGCTGCTTCTGCCAATTCCTGGAGTTCTGTCTGGTGGATTCTGACTGATTTTTCCAAGGTGGTGATTCTCTGTTTCAGCTCTTGTGATTTATCTTCCATTCCTGATGTTCTGTTCTCCATCTCAGTCAATCTGCTGCTTAATGCCTCCATTTTTGCTTGAAGTATAGACACTGAGCTGATCATGTCTGCTGAGAGGGTATTGAACTTTTCTTCCACTTCTCTTTTGAATTCGAAGAGTTCCTTGGAAATTTCTTGCTTGTGTTATTGGAATTCAGCCTTAATTTCATTAGTCATTTCCAAAATCATCTCCTTGATTTGAGTCATATTTCGTATCTCTTCTGGTGTCATTTCTTGGGATGGTGACATCTCCCTCATCCCTTTGCTCTTGTTTCCTTTCGTGCTTTGTTTGGGACTTTGATTATTTATGTATGTCGTAATTCATCTTTGTGCTCTCCTAGGCATCAAGAACTGTTGTAGGTTCACTCTGTGGTTGGTAGGTGGCGGTCTTTACTTGGATTGGGACCAGTGGTTCTAGGAATCTGTGTATACCTGTGGTTCTTGGCCAAATTGATTCCGCTGTCAATTAGGTCACAGTTTGCAGTTTTTGCAGGTGTTCAGCCTGTTCCCAGAGGCTGTGTGCTGTTGCACAACTAGCTCTCAGCCCAACCAGTGGCCTCACAGAGGGCCATGGGATGGGTCTGCGGGCTTCAGTCTCAGCAAGCTGGTCGGATGGTTGGTTTTCCTGCACTGCTTCCAGGGGCGGGCCTCCGGCCAAGGGTCTGGAGTTTGGGAGTTTCCAGGGGCTCTCAGCTAGACTAGCTGGTGTCTGCTCTGTTCCCAGAGGCGGGGCCCAGTGGAGGATGTGGGGTCCAAGGGCGGAGCCGCGCCTTTCTGATTCTCAGAAGTCTAGCTGGGCAACTGGTCTGCCCTTCATTTCCCTGCTGTGTTTCTGTCACTTTGGCTGAGAGTCTGTGACTGTGGGGGCCCCTTGGTGCTGTCTTGCTGGGGATTCCCAGCTGAAGGGTGCCCAGCTCAAGATTTGAGTGGGACAGATGCTGGCTCCTAGACTTCCACACACCCCACCCGCTGTTGGAAGGCAGGGTCTCAGTGCCTCCCCACTCTCCAGATCCAGTGGCCTGGGAGAGAAACCTGTTGGGCGGGTGAGCTGGGACAACTCCACCCCCTTTGGTGGGGTGCTGGGTCTTAGCGCCTGCCCACCTGTCAGTCTCCGATCAATGGCCTGGGAGAGGAACCTGTTGGGCAGGTGGTAGCAGGGACACCTCCGCCCCCTTTGGAGGGGTGCTGGGTTTTAGTGCCAGCCTCCTTTCAGTCTCCAGTCAGAGGCATGGGGGAGGAGGCTGTTGGGAGAGTGTGTGCTGGGACACCTCTGCCTCCCTTGGTGGGGTGCTGGGTCTTGGTGCCCGCCTGCCTGTCAGTCTCCAGTCAATGGCCTGGAGGAGGGGGCTGTTGAGGGAGGGGACAGGATTCTAAATTCCTTGACCCCCCCCTGCACTTGCCAGTCTGTCTCGGGTGGGGTGGAGGGGTCTGAGTTAAGTTCTATAGCTTGGCACCAGCTCTGCTTTCCGGATGGGTTTGGGGACCCGCTGGGCTACCCACTAGGCTACCCGCGCGAGCTACTCACTCCTCTGCATGTGGTTGTGAATTGTTCCGCGGTGTTGGAGAATCATTCACTCCCCTTGGATCTCAGCCGCTGCCTGTGCTCCGCATCTGGGTTCTGCTTCTTGCTGGTCTGGTCTGTGCTGATTCCTGTGTCTGAATTCTACTGCTTACTGGCCCTGTCTATGCCGGTTTCTGCGGCTGTCTGGGCTGCCTGTCCCCGAGCCCTCCATGGCCGCTTTCCCAGCTTGGAGCAGGTGGTGAGGAGTGGGGGAGGGGACCTCGATTTTCGAATTCTTTGAGAAAGTTGGATGTAAACTTTATCTGGATTTCTTTTCCAGTTTGAGTCCTTTTCTGCTACTTCTTGAGTTTGTTGTTGTGGATTTCTTAAGGTAATTGGCTTGTGGGATTCCCTGGTTCTCTCTTTTTGTGGGAGAGAGCTATGCCGTGTCCCTATTGTCTCGGCACCATCTTCTGTCTCTCGCTCTTATTTTTAACGTAATACTTGAGCTTGAGTTCAGGACCCTATATTCTACTCCGGAGAACAATAGCCTGAGAAAAGCTATCACTGTATAGAGCTTCCCTTTCTGGCGAATGAGATAGGAGGGATTTTCTGCCCAGGGTAGCCTGATACCATGATCTTCCCAATCTCAGCCTCCTACATAGCTTCAGATGACCTGCACGCACCACTGGGTCAAGCTATGAGTAGAAAATGGGTCTCATGAACTTTTCATCCCTGACTGTTCTTAAATCAATGTCTATCTTCCTAAGGAACCAGGATAAGAAAAGAAAATTGTAAGTGCAAATTTGATAAATTCAACTTCACCCTTTATTCATGAAATCTTACTTAGAATAAGAGATTTAAAAAAAATGGACTACACCCATGTCTAGATTAACTCCTACCTATCTTCCAGCTCATCTTAGAAAAGTTTCTGATTTTTTTTTCCCATTTGAAACACTTGTTTTACTTTGAGATGTCTATTCGGCATGATCACTGATAACACACAGTTCTGGAGCATATACTTCTACTACTAATATTAGTGTAAATAAACACTATTATTGAGGGAGAATGTTAAAAGTTTCAGACTTCCACAGAAGCACTCCATTCGGATCATTATTTTTTCTCCTTTTTGCCTGTCATGAAGCTTGCATTCAGGGCATAGGCACTGCTCTTGGACACTTTTTGCCCAGGGCTAGTGCTCTACCACTTGAGCCACAGCACCACTTCTGGCTTTTTCTATGTATGTGATACTGAGGGCTTGAACCTGGGTCCTCACGCATGCTAGCCGAGCACTCTACCACTAGACTATATTCCCAGCCCCACTCTATATGGATTATATCATTCAAATCTTATCATGACCAGAGGAGTGACATAGAAGAATTTGATTTTTGTCTTTGCTGATATTATCATCAAATATATTCTCACTATGGACTAAGAACCTTTCCCATCAGCTTTCCACTCAAGTGACATTTCTTCAGGAATATATTCCTGCTGATGTACATTTCAAAGCATAGTTTCTTTTCTTTTCTTTTTATTTTTTTTCATCTCACACGTGAGCATCCAGTGTCAGGTCCTAGGAAAATGTTTTTTTTTTGCTTACCATTGCCTTCACAGTTTCTTACAAAACCTGTGTGATAACAAAAATACTGGGTTTTATCAACAGTACATATTGTTATGTGGAGTTACAAGGAAATTTCATAACTTTCTCAGGTCTTCAGCAAAAATTAATAAGATAGAAATCATCACACATGTAGCTTTGAGGGAATTCAGATAGAAGAGCATAATGCACCACATGTTGATAAGTGATTAACAGACATAATATTTTGTTCAGGAAGGAAGAAGAGTGCTATGGAAAATTTCATCTTACTTTGATTCAAAGATCCTAAAAGTCCTATTTACATTTTAGGAACTATGAAATGCTAGCCATTGGGACACTCATTCATATTTACTTTCTATATTATTTTCAGAGAATCAAGATTGCCAGTAAAAAATTCTGAATTTCTTCTCAATCTTACACATTTCACTAATAATATGTATTTCACTAATGAATTAATGTATTAGATTCATTCATTTAATGAAATAAGCATTATTAAAAAGAAAGGTGCATGAAATAAATGGACAAGCATATTTATAAAACCCTGTCATCATCTGTATTTGATTTTAAACCCAGATCCTCTGGCATGTCTTTCCAGGATTATCTACTCTTCATAAAATATCATATGTTCCTTCTGCTCTTAATTTTTTTCTTGTATTTTCTTAGGCTATATTTTTCTCTCCAAGATAATGGATTGTATTTTTCACATTCTCTTGTTGGTACATTCTTGGACATGACAGAATTTTTTTAAAGACTTCTAGTCAATAATCAGAACTCCAAACTTATCGATAGAAATAATCATTAAATGACAAAAATAGTATGAAGTCTCAATTGTACTGCCAAGCCAATAAGAAATGAATTTACAATTACTCATGCAAGGAAAATTATTCTTCTTCCATCTCAGCTAAACATAATGAGAAAGTATGTTTTTGTTGTTGATTTTTGAATTTTGTTGTTGTGCTTTGTGGTTTAATTGTATTTTTATCAATATCATAGTTTAAATCAAGACTCACATTTTTTTAAGGTTCAAAGAAATAATACTCATGATTATATGTATTAATTATGTGTCTAGAACTGCAATAAATACTTGAAATATTTATTGTTTTACTCATCAACAACTCAGGCCAGACAAGTTTAAAATCACCATTTTACAAATGAGAAGAAAGATGATCAAAGAAAGGCATTTGTAGCATAATATAAATTAGGGGACTCATAAAGGTGAGTTAGGTAAACATGGCTTTTGAGATATTAACTTTAGAAATATATTAACTAAATTAATTATTTAAAGATGATTACTAGTGGGTTTAATTACTTATGAGAACCTTTATGGTGTGTGTGTGTGTGTGTGTGTGTGTGTGTGTGTGTGTGTGTCTTTTTACATTTTCCTGAGCATTTTTATTAAAGGCTAGCACTCTCTACCTCTACTGCATCTCCATTTTCAGCTTTTTACTGGTTCATTGGAGACAGAGTCTCATGGCCTTTCCTGGATAGGCTGGCTTTTACCTAAGATCCTCAGACATGAACCTTGAGTAGCTACGATTACAAGTGTGAGCCACCAATGTACAGGAATATCTATTGATAAATAATGTAAATATTTCTAACATATACAACTGTAAAACAATCCAGGTAATTCATCTATGTATGAAATGACTATATATAATTACTTCATTAAAATAAGTTACTTAGTCCTATAAAGTTCAAACTTTGTAGCTGACATGTCTAAAATGTTCTAAGGCATTTGAACTTTACTAGGGCATATACAGGTAATCTTTCTTTTATTTCTTCATTTTTTTCATTCTATGGAGGTGAGCTTATGTCTTCATATTTGCTTTCTAGGAAGCTATCTTTACCATAGAGTTACACCCCCAGCCCTAGTTTTCCTGGATGTTTTAGAGATAGGTCCTCATTCGTGCTTGGGTATGCAATCTAACTGATAAGGTTCCTCAAAAGCTAGAAGAAACAAATTATCCCACAGCACTCATCTCTTTTTAGTAAATGAGATCTTTTTTTCTTTAGAAAAAAATGTAATTTCATTCTATTTTATTGTAAAAGTAATATCCAGAGGTGTTACAGTTACATAACTAAGGTAATAAATACATTTCTTGTCAATGTTATCCTTCCCTTGCTTTTCTCTCACTTTCTCTCCCACATTCTCCTCCCCCACCACGTTGTAAAGTTTGTTTCCAACATACTGTCTTGTGAGTATTACTGTTCCATTGGTTCGTTTTTTGTCCATGTTTCACTATTATGTTACTCCCCTTCCCATCCTCAAATAAGATAAATAAATATACACAACAGAGGTTACCAAAATAAAAACGTGAGTACAGGGTATAAAACAAAGGAGGGAATAAATAACTTCACGAAGTACATTTAAAAAATCAAAAACAGTGGCAGAGATAAAAATAGCTGAGCAGGTGTCCTTATCATATTTTGGGTCATGATGTTCAGGGTAGATGCCCAGAAGTGGAATGGCGGGATCATAGGGAAGGTCAATTTTCAGTTCTTTAAGAAACCTCCACACTGTTTTCCAGGGTGGCTGAACTAGTTTACAATCCCACCAGCAGTGTAGTAGGGTTCCTTTTTTTTAACAACTGTCATTGTCTGAGTTCAAAATCTTGGCCATTCTTGTTGGGGTAAGGTGTATCTTAGGTGTGTTTTTATTTGCATTTCCTTTATGACCATAGATGATGAACATTTTCTCATATGCTTTTCTGCCATTTTAATCTCTTCTGATAAGTAAGTCTCTCTTTAATGTCCTTGCCCATTTAGTGAATGGTTTGTTGGGTTTGGGGGGTTTAGTTTCTTGAGTTCCCTGTAGATACTGGATATTAAGCATTTGTCAGATGTTTTGTTAATAAATATCTTTTTCCAGTTGGTTGTCTCTCTATTTTTTGCAACTATGTTTTTACCTGTGCAGAAAGTTTTTATTTTTTAGTCTCTCTCCCGTCTGTTGTGACCCTGGGATTCTGTTCAGGAATCTTTTGCCTGTGCCTATGAGTTCCAGTGTCTCTCCTTCTCTATCATGTAGCAGTTTCACGGCTTCCAGTCTGACATTGAGGTCTTTGATCCACTTTGAGTTAATGCTTGTGCATTTCAAAATATAAACATAACTACATAGACATATAAACCTATGCCTCTATAGACATAATGTTTTTATTTCATAAATTAATATGTATCTATGATATATAAACCCTTAGCCTAATTTTGATTATGTTCTAAAAACTAAGTGCCAGTGATTGTACATAGAGATCCCCTTTTTAAACTCTTGTTTGATAAACATATCATTTGAAATATGATGTAAACATCAGTGTTAATAAATTCTTTAATAAAAAACCAAATAAGCAAAAGGCATTCCCTTGTTTCCATAACTTGAAGTTCATTTCACTTAGCATTATTTTATATGGTTATATGTACATAGCTATTGAGCTATTATGATCCTTTGCTAGGACTATCTGAGACCTATACTAATTATTACAAATGAAGGAAACCATGGAGCCTATGTTTATTTGTGTCTGGTTTATATGATTTTTTCCAAGTCTTTTCATTTTCTTACCAGTGGGGCAATGATATTCGTTCTGCTAGAAGCATAGAATTCCATTGTGTATTATATATATATATACATATATATATATATATTTTTTTTCTAAATGCAATTGCCTGCTGAGGGACATCTGAGTTGGTACCATATCTTAGCTATGGTAAATAATGCTGCAAGGATGTAGTTGTGTTGGTAGCTTTAGTATATGTAGCCTTGTTTGTTGTTCTGGGAAAGAAACCTCTTGAATGCTTGCTCTCTAAGGCTTTCCAGTCTCTGCCTTCTGATTATCAAAGGTTTCATGTTTGAGTAACAAAATCCCAGCGATAGAAAAATTCTTCATGAGTATTACTTAGTACTTTGAAAATAAAATGCAGTATGAGACACCATGGCTATGAAAATAACATATTTGCACTGCTACTATTAAGAATCACTTTAATATAACTTAATGAATTCATAACCACTGAATTGGTACTAATTTGAAAGTTAAAAGGCAGAAGCTGCTGAGTTTTCATTTATTTGGTATTAACATTCTGAGAGATCAATGTCCAAAATAAAATTATTTCTACAGCAAACATTTAATTTCTTTTTAAACTCTAGAAGATAAACATATTTCTCATTTTGGTCCCCAGTAGACTGCAGTTCTATGAGCTCTTATCACTCTTGTATGATTGCTAATATATTGTTCAGCCTATTTGTAGTATATTTAATTTCATCCATCATTAGCTTACTAGTACAGTATTCTTTTTATTTGTATGCCATTGAATAATTATATTATTAGTTACGGAATATATCATTTTTATATTTATATGGATATTATAACCTTTAGGGGTCCACATTCTGAGATATGCAAGCTTAGTTTATTTTACTGTAGTGGTGACACTTGAAATGAATAGTCAAGATTTTTCTATCTCAGTTTCATGACCTATACAATTAGAATGCATTCTGAGTAATTGTGTTCCAATGATTATTCAAGATAATATACGCAAAAGAAAATAGCAATGGCTTTGGATGCTAAACAGTGCAGAAGATGTTTTAATGAAGTACATACTACTCTTAATGTATTAACAGTACTAACTTCATGTAACCCAGTTTGCATTCTACGTTGTATTGACCCACGTTTATAACTAATTTTGAAAAAAAAATTGTAACTACTGATCATTTTGCTCCTAAAAGTTTTGGTTAATTTTCTCTAAGTTTCTGAACTGATTGGGTTCAGTTTTTCATCTAAGAAACCTGAATAAATACTTGTGGAAGTCATCCTTATGCACATATTTTTCATTATTTGGTTTTATTTGGTATTATTCTATCACATGAATATATGATGGAGGAAGGAGAGAAAACTAGATTAAAAGACAAAAAAGAAAAAGATTCATCCACAGCCCTTCGCTTACCACTAATGTGTTTATTAATAGACTTACAGACACATTCTAGCTACCTCAAATAAGGAAAACCACATCATCAATGTTTCTCTGGGTCTGGCTTCTTTTATGATTACTTCTAAGGCTTTTCATTTGCTTACCAATGGTGCAATATCATTCTTGCCTGATGGATGGATAGAATTCCAATAGAGATCACATATAGTATAATTATTTTAAAAGACAAAGTCCAAGCACAGCAAGACAAGTACCAGGATCAGTATTTGATGGTGGAGATGGTGGGGCCAGGGGAGAGGAGTAGAAGAATGAAGAGGGGAAAGGGGGGAGAATACAAGCACTAATTCATTGTATATAACTATATGCAGAATTGAGAAATATAAGGGAAGAGACATTTGAAAGGGGGCATTGTTTGCAGCTGTCAAAGTAATTAATAGAAGGGTTACATTATATTTGCTAGATAGAAGGTACATTGATTCACATACATTGATACCCTTTCTCATGCCTGGGTCCCTATTTCCCTCCCCCCACCCCCACCCCTCATCTTGTTTTCCCCCCTTCCCTATCCAATTTCAAATAACCACATACAAATATATCCAATATATCAGATAGCCAAGTAAGATACTGTAACAATATGTGATAACCAAGGGACAGCAAAAGAGATGAGAGATAACATAGTACATTAATCACTCATTATATGGCTTTTGTTCTATATCCTGAAGGTCCTTTCATGTAGCATCATATGGTATGGCCTTATGTATCTAGGTTTTGTTCGATTGCAAATCTCTCCTAAGAGAGCCCAAGGTTTCTACTGATTATGACAAATGAGGGAAACCATTGAGCCTATGTTCCATTGAGTCTGGCTTACTTCACTTAATATGATTTTTTCTAAGTCCTTCCATTTCCTAACAAATGGGGCGATGTCATTCTTTCTGACAACAGCATAGAATTCCATTGTGTACAAATACCACATCTTCAATGTCATTCTTTAAAGAAATAGAAGAGGCAATCCAAAATTTCATATGGAATAATAAAAGACTCCGTATAGCAAAACACTTCTTAGTAGAAAGAACAGAGCAGGAGGAATTTTAATGCCAAACTTTAGGCTCTATTTCAGAGCTATAATTATCAAAACAGCTTGGTACTGGCACAAGAACAGGCCTGAAGACCAATGGAATAGAACTGGGGACCTAGATATTAAACCACAGACCTATGGTCACCAACTCTGACAAGAGAGCCCAAAAAATAGAATGGAAGAAAGAGAGCCTCTTCAACAAGTGGTGCTGGCAGAACTGGTTAAGCACCTGCAGAAAACTAAAGTTAGATTCTTCTTTGTCACCCTGCACTAGAATTAACTCCAAATGGATCAAAGACCTGGAGGTAAAAGCTGACACACTGAAAGCTTTACAGGAAGGAATAGGAGACACACTAGGCCTCCTTGGCACAGGCTGAAACTTTCTTAATAAGGACCAAGAATCACAACAAATCAGAGAAAGGCTGGATAAGTGGGATTGCATTAAACTGCAGAGCTTTTTTTTTTTTTTTTTTTTTTTTTTTTTTTTTTTTTTGCCAGTCATGGGCTTGAGCTCAGGGCCTGAGCACTGTCCTTGGACTTTTTCAAGGTTAGAGCTCTACCACTTGAGCCTCAGCACCATTTCTGGCTTTTTTCTATGTATGTGGTACCGAGGAATCAAACCTGGGTCTTCGTGCATGCTAGGCAAGCACTCTACCACTAGGCCAAACTCCTGGCCCCCTGCAGAGCTTTTGTATGGCAAAGGACATAGCTAGTAAATTAATTAGGAAACCTACAGAGTGGGAGAAGATCTTCACCAACCAAACAACGGACAAAGGCCTCATATCTAAAATATATCAACAACTCAAAAAATGGAATCACTCCAAAACTAATCTCCAAAGTAACAACCATCCCATTAAAAGATGGGCCAAAGACTTAAAGAGAGTCTTATCTGAAGAATAAATAAGAATGGCCTGTAGACACATGAAGAAATGCTGGACATCTCTGGTCATAAAGGAAATGCAAATCAAACAACTCACTCCAGTCAGAATGGCCAGGATCGTGAAAACTAGTAACAACAGGTGCTAGAGGGGATGTGGCCAGGAGGGATCATTACTACACTGATGGTGGGAGTGCAAACTCGTTCAACCACTATGGAAAGCTGTATGGCAGTTCCTCAAAGGACTAAACATAGATCTCCCCATGACCCATCAATTCCACTACTTGTCATTTACCCAATGGTCCAGAAACAAGGACATACTAAATCCACTAGCACAATGATGTTCATTGCAGCACTATTTACCATAGCAAAGATGTGGAACCAACTCAGATGTCCCTCAGTTGATGACTGTATCAATATGCATTTTGTATACAACTGCTTTGTTTAATAACCAAAACAAATTTAATTCATAACCTAAAATTAAGAAAAGTGACAGAGTCTGTGATTGGGAGGTGTATGTGAGAATATCATAGAATTTACATCGAACAAAAAGCCCTATATTCATAAACTGCTTCAGAAAATGACAACTCCTCTGTAATTCAAGGAAAATTTTAATTAATTAATTTCTAATGGCTATTATTCAAATCTGTACAAAGATGTTGCAATTCCATCAGTCACGTCCTGAATACAATGCCTCTCAACAGCGACACCATTCCTCCCCTCGATTCCTTTGTAGTTCCCATTTTCTGTCCCATCCCTACCCAGAAGTTATATAGTTCATTTGCTGTATAGTGCACATGGTGTATAATGACTGCATTGGTTCACCCTTCCTCACTCCATTCCTGTGAAAGGGGGCAACTTCTTTACTTCTGAATTATTTAAGTCTCAATCTGAAAATTGTGAGCTGTATGCTGCTGCCTTAGCAATGTACTCCCCTGTGAGGCTACTAGTGATTGGAGTAAGCTTCAGAAGGATTTCTTCTTTTCTAACTAAAACTTATGTTAATATTTAAAATTTTCTGACTATCATTCTACAAACTATAAAGAATACTTTTAGGTTGCAACATATTTATTTATTGTTAGCAAATAGTAAAAAAGTCATTAAAATATACATGAAATATGTTTAGCATCCATATTAAAATATTAATTTTCATGTGACATAGCCTACATCAAGATCATTTTTCACATCTGTTCCTAATTCTTTTTTTTTTCTTTTTTTTTTGTCATGAGGCTCGAACTCTTCACCTGGCCACTGTCCCTGAGCACTTCAGCTGAAGGCAACTGCTCTAGCCTTGATTCACAGTCCCACTTTCATTTTCTAGTGGTTAATTGGAGATAAGAATCTTACGCATTGTAGTGCCCAGCTTGCTTTGAACCCCAGTCTTCAGCTCTCAGCCTCTCAGTAGTTAGGATTACAGGCATGAGCCACTATGCCCTACTGTGTCCTTAATTCTATAAACGGATTTACCACTGTACTAAAATATGTTTTTTATCACAGCAATTGGCAATATAGATCACATATACATTTAAAAATATTTCTACATACACTTTAATATATATGGGTTTTGATCATATTTATATTAATTTTGCAATTAAATTTTCCAGGCTCAGAAATAAAATTCTATAATCTAGGTATTGAAAAATAAATACAAATTGCTCTTTTAACAATAATTGCAAATTTAAATGTTGGGAACAACTTTAGAATAATATTGATATTGTAATTATAGAAAATATATATGAATAAACATAATTCTGTTCATTCAATAATTAATTAGTAGCAATTAATTTTCATCCCTCCCTGTTTCTTTTTCCCTACCATGAAGAAAATACTAAAATGCAAATACTAAAATTAAATGCATGCTTATTACTTATTTTAGGGGAGAGAAATATTCAAAATAGGTCTGATATAATATTAAGAGTCACAGTCAAAATAAATCTAAGATAGTGATTTCTTAAATATTCTGGACTTATATCTTCTATCATGTGATTCAATTAATATTTGTGATCTACCTTTTATTTTCTATTTATTAATGACCATGACCCTTACAAGATCAATGCTAATGTTTTACATTTGTCTAGCATGTTAAATGCCCCTCAAAGAAGTATTAGATTTTCAGTTCAATGAGTTTTCATACTTTTATGTGAAAAGGTTATGCCCCAATTTCCTCAAAGCACACTGGTTGTCTTTTCACATGTTTTACTTTAGATGTAGAGTGTAATAGTTCTATAACCACAGCATTAAAAGTCAGTGTGTTGAGATAATGCAATTATCTTGTTTTCTTGCATGAGTCAACAAATAGAGTTCATTAGAGGGTTGAATCTCTATAATATGAAGTTACAAGGCATATTTAAAATATTTCAAGGTTGCCTGCCCACAATGGCATATTTAATAATTTCAACTTTCATAGAAAAGTAGCATTCATATTCGTAATTTTTCAAATCCATTAGCATTTTGATTGATTAAAAACTCATTAATAATATATTTAGTCAACTGGAAATGTAACAGACCAGTATTATTCAAAGGTCATCTTAATTAAACAGGATATTCTTAGCAGATATACTATACTCTTGGTCTTTTCTAATGAGATCACTGTCAAAGCAGATGATCATGATTTTGTTTCTCATTCTATAAACGAGATACATAAGTCACTATTATCAACCAATTATGTATATTAATGTTTAAAAGGACAGATGTTGATTGTACAGATTTTCAGTTAAAGAGTTGATATAAATGTTCCTAGAGCAAACTTTGCTAGTTTTCTTTAAAGGTTTAAAGAAATCACAGAATAATTTTTTTGCATAAATGAAGTGTGATCTGTATTATGAATATCAGGGCTTGATTATTATATAAAATATAGGACAAATAATAGAGAAAGAAATTCTTGCTAATTTTGATGTCTGATAGGCTTTTCATCCTTTCCTCTTTTTACTATATTTCATTGTCTAATAGTTGCATATATTGTATTGGAAAAGAAAGATGGGAGTAAATTTCATAATACAATGCAAGTGTATATGAAAACAATTTGAGTAGCCTGTATACACAATGAAATTTTATTCATCCATTAGAAAAAATGATATTGTACCATTTTTAAAAATGGAAAAAACATGTTAAGTAAAATAAGTCAAGCTCAGACTGGCCATGAAGGAATGGTTTGCCTTGCATGTGGAAGTTAATTTAACTTACTGAATCCTAAATAAATATGTTGAGTGGTATGTAAATATATACAAATATATTGACTGAAATACGGTAGACTGGAAGGAGTTCTGAAATAGTTAAATGCTTAGAAAGCCAAAATAAAAGTTCTGCAAAATAAATCACCAGGAAATGGGTACTTGAAAGATATCTGAGGGGAACAAGGGAAGTGGAGTAGATGAATGAAGAGATGAAAGGGAAAATGGTGATGATTCCAATTCACACCGTACAAAAGAAGAGTAAGGGAAGAATGGGTAGGAGAAGAATGAGTGGGAGTGCTGAAATATCAAGAAATATTGTATATGACTGTTTTGGTAAATGGCAGATTTTTGCACAACTAAAGATAATAATCAGTAATAATCATATTCATAGAATACATTGTAATCATAAATTCTTAACAACTAAAAAATACCATGAGGTGAGTGAAGGTAAGATTGTGGGGAAGGGTATTGTGCTAACAATGAGAATAAAGAAAGTCGAATAAGGTCAAATGGATTATTTGAAGGTATAAAAACAGAGCAATGAGAGGGATGTAGTGGATCATGCCTATACTCCTAGCTAATCAAGAGACAGATGTGAGGACTGAGGTTCAAAACCAAGCTGGGCACTAAAGTCTGTAAAACTCTTATCTCCAAATAGCCACCAGAATACTGGACGTAGGTCTGTGGCTCAAGTGGTTGGGATATAGCCTTGAGCTGAAGAGCTCAGGGACAGCATCCAGGCCCAGAGTTCAAGCCCCATAACTGACAAAAAAAAAAAAATAGAGCACTGAAACAATAAGCCTGAAAAAACTAGAGCACTGAATCTTGTTGAAAGTATATTGGGAAATAGAGAAAAGAGATAGTCTTGAATACATTGTAATGGGATCTGAATACATTGAATTGGGAAATAGAGAAGGGAGATTAAGATCATGTATGGAAAGAGAAGAATGGAGTCCTTTCCCTTTGCATATCTAATGTAAACTAACAAACCTTAAAAAAGATAATATGTTATTACTAATCACCTATTTGTCTTGACAAAATAATTTAGAAATTTTTGTTTACTTATATGTCATTTCTAGAAATAAAATGATTATACAATAAAGTAACCTTTCCATTATTTCTAAATTTGCTTTCCCTTAACATAAATATCTGTCTACCAGAGTTAGTTCATGTAGAATAAAAAAATCAATTATGTTAAGTACATACTGCCATAACTAATACTATATATTCAATAAACATACTTGCATTTTAGATTTATATACCAACCTAAACATCAGTGTTAAAAGACAGATGATATCCTATTTTTAAGTTCCATTCATGCTTTGGTGAAGAACTACCCAAAAACCAGTGTGTGTTGTGTGACTAGTACATTAACTCCATCACATTACAACATATATTTGTTTTTTTTAATCTATTGATATTTCCAGTTCTCTCTTTGGTTACTCTTCATTCAATGCTTCACAAAAATATATAGTAAGAGGCAAAAGATTTATACAATCTGAAGAGAAACCAGCGGGGGTGGGAGGAGGGAAATGGGGACAAAGACATGAGAAAGGTTATCAATGTATGTGAAGTAATGCACCTTCTTTCTGGTGAATATAATGTAACTCTTCTATTAATTACAATTAAAAATTTATGAAATTTATGAAAAAATGATTGAGTCACAGGCAAAACTAATATATATATATATATATATATATAGTAAAATTTTACTGGACAATTGAGAATTAGTAGTACTTCCTTTAATGTATTTTCTCACAATACTTAATCTTGTCCACAATTATCAACATATCTCCTCATTGTACATATTCCCCTTATAAATGGGGAATTAAAAATTTCAAGAGATGATCACTTAAAGAGAAATAATTCATACTGAGTTGAGGCAGACATAGAAAAAAAATCTCTACAGCATTGGTCTTTGATTCTCTTTCACCATGGAATTCTTTTTTTTTATTGTAATTAGTAAAAGGGTTACATGATATTTGCCAGATAGAAGGTACATTAATTCACATACATTGATACCCTTTCACATGTCTTGGTACCCATTACCCTCCTCCCACACTCCCCACCCGTCTTGGTTTTCCCCCCTTCCCTATCAAATTTCAAATAACCAAATACAAATAAATTCAATATATCAGATAACAAAGTGAGATACTATAACAATGAGATAACCAAGGGACAGCAAAGGAGACGAGAGACAACATAGTACATTAAGGACAACAATCATTCGTTATATGGCTTTTGTTTCAATGTCCTGGAGGTCCTTTCAATTAGCTTCATTCTATATGGCCTTATGTATCAAGATTTTGCTCTATTGCAGATCTCTGCTAGTAGAGCCCAAGGTTTCTACTGATTATGACGAATGAGGGAAAGCATTGAGCCTAAGTTCCTTTGAGTCTGGCTTGCTTCACTTAATATGATTTTTTCTAACTCTTTCCATTTCCTAACAAATGCGGCGATGTCATTCTTTCTCACAGCAGCATAGAATTCCATTGTGTACAAATACCACATCTTGTTGATCCACTCATCAACTGAGGGACATCTAGGTTGGTTCCATATCTTTGCTATGGTGAATAGTGCTGCAATGAACATTGTTGTGCTAGTGGATTTAGTATGCCCTTGTTTCTGGATGGTTGGGTAAATGCCAAGTAGTGGAATTGCTGGGTCATAGGGGAGTTCTATGTTTAGCCTTTTGAGGCACTGCCACACTGCTTTCAATAGTGGTTGAATGAGTTTGCACTCCCACCAACAGTGCAGTAGTGATCCCTCCTGGCCACATCCCCTCCAGCATCTGTTATTCGTTTTCCTGATCCTGGCCATTCTAATTGGAGTGAGGTGGAATCTTAGAGTTTTTTTGATTTGCATTTCTTTTATGACCAGAGATGTGGAGCATTTCTTCATGTGTCTATAGGCCATTTTTATTTCTTCTTCAGAGAAGACTCTCTTTAAGTCTTTGGCTCATCTTTTAATGGGAAGGTTGTTACTTTGGAGATTAGTTTTCAGTGATTCAATTTTTTGAGCTGTTGATATATTTTAGATATGAGGCCTTTGTCCATTGTTTGGTTGGTGAAGATCTTCTCCTACTCTTTAGGCTTCCTAATTAATTTACTAGCTATGTCCTTTGCCATACAAAAGCTCCGCAGTTTAATGCAGTCCCACTTATCCAGCCTTTCTCTGATTTGTTGTGATTCTTGGTCCTTATTAAGAAAGTTTCTACCTGTGCCAAGGAGGCCTAGTGTATCTCCTATTCCTTCCTGTAAAGTTTTCAGTGTGTCAGCTTTTACCTCCAGGTCTTTGATCCATTTGGAGTTAATTCTAGTGCAAGGTGACAAAGAAGGATCCAACTTTAGTTTTCTGCAGGTGCTTAACCAGTTCTGCCAGCACCACTTGTTGAAGAGGCTCTCTTTCTTCCATTCTATTTTTTTGGCTCCCTTGTCAAAGATTAGGTGGCCATAGGTCTGTGGTTTAATATCTGGGTCCTCAGTTCTATTCCATTGGTCTTCAGGCCTGTTCTTGTGCCAGTACCAAGCTGTTTTGAGAATTATAGCTCTGTAATAGAGTCTAAAGTTTGGAATTGAAATTCCTCCAGCGCTGTTCTTTCTGCTAAGAAGTGTTTTTGCTATACGGGGTCTTTTATAATTCCATATGAAATTTTGGATTGCCTCTTCTATTTCTTTAAAGAATTCCATTTGGATCACCATGGAATTCTTATGTAGTCTCCTGTACTTGTATTTAATGCTTCTCTTTTTATTGACTTTTTAAATCAAAAATAGAGAAAATATTATTCAGGAAATTATAGAGTATACATGTATAAAGTAAGTGACTTGATTAAGCATTTGTAGCTGAGAGTTACCATAATTGAATTACAGGACAACTAAGTAATACTGTATATCCAAAAAATGAAATATTCTCTAGAGCAATTTCTTTCCATGAATGACACATTTGTCTTTGAGTCTTCTAATTATGTGAATTCAACTCTTCAACCTCATTATAATACCAACCTTGATCTCAGAATGTAACTCAGGAGAGCTGGTGAACATAAAGTCATCTGAGTTGGAATTCAGCCACTGTAAAAAATTATCCAGAGACTCTTTCTCTTCCTCTTAGGGACTATTCCCCAATTTCTACAGATGGGGGTCCTCCTGGCATGTATCTACTGTCTAAGGATGTTCTACATATCCTGTCATGTATAAAATAGCTCATCAGACCAAAAGGCTCCTCAGTAAAAGCATCAGTAGTAAAAGGGCACCAAGACAGAGCAATAATAACTTTAAAAACAACAGTCGAGCTAGAAAAACAATCTTATATTCCTGCATAGCTTGAGAAGATAGATGATGGCCAATCCTCTTCTCAACCTCCTTACTAGCTAGAAGAATTCAGAAAAAAGCACTTGGGGACAGCTCAATCTGAGTTTTTTTTTCTTTTTTCTGTTTGATATTCTCACTGTGACATCACTCTGGAGCTGCATGCCATCCATGCAGATCTTTTATTTATTATCCTATGACACTGTGTCTGTGGGAAAATCACTCAGGCATCCTATGTGAAACATTCTCTCCTTTCCTACTACCACGATATTGTATTTATAGCAACATAGACACATATATAAGAATGAAGAAACTTGATTCTCTCCAAAGCTTCAAAAAATACTTCCCTAGGATTCCAAATCTGATATAGATACTTTATTGTTGTTCCCTTTGAAATAAGTTCAGATCAAAGTAGAAATCTGACAGTAATCTATTGCTCAGAAGCTTATTTCAATGTCAACCTAATTCATTTATCCTTCTCTTACATGTTTTAGATGTCATAGTGAAAACCCAGAAGAAGAGAAGTTTATTTACTTGTTATTTAGTACAACACTAGCTTAGACATTCTTTTCCACTCCTGTTGAAGTCCTCTGTTAAGATTTCAGGGTTTAAAATCTTGAAAGACAAAGTAGCTGAGTGTGGTGGCACCTACCTGTAATTTCTGTATTATCCTCAGATATTATTCTCAGATCAAGAGTTTAAGAGAAATTGGCTACATGATAGACCTGTCATAGAAAAAAGAATAAAGGGACTAGACTGTGGCCCAGTGGTACAGTGCTTGCCTAGCATGCATGAAGTTCCAGTACCACATACAGAAAATTCTGGAAGTAGTAGTATGGCTTAAATGGTAGAGGGCTAGCCTTGCAAAAGCTCAAGGACAGTGTCCAGGCCCTGAGGTCAATCCCCAGGACTGACAAAAAAAGAATAAAACAAAAGCAAATAATAATTATTTTCCATTGTACTAGGTTGACACAGCTTCTGTTAATTTAGAACAGTTTTCATTTTCATTCTTTCTTTTTTTTTTGTCGGGGTGGGGGGGCGTGTCATGGGGCTTGAACTTGGCCTGAGTGCTGTCCCTGAGCTCTTCAGCTCAAGGCTACCACCCTACACTTGAGCCAAGCCCCACTTCCCGTTTTCTAGAGGTTAATTGGAAATAAGAGTCTAAAATCCTTTTGTGCATGGCCTGGCTATGAACCTTGATCCTCAGATCTCAGCCTCCTGAGTTGCTAGGATTATAGGTGAGAGCCACCACACCCAGCATTAGAATAGTTTTCTTAGATTCCTTATTGAGATGAAGAATTCAAAGTGCAAAGATAAATATGAAATTATTACATAATAAACATATCATTGTCATCTACTTCATGTGGTATTTTATACTAAGACTACTTCAAAGGTTCAATATTTGAATTTTAGAAATCAAGGCATTCACCATTCATTCTTACTGGTGCGATGTTGAAATAGGTTAGATTCCTTTCAACTTAGGGATCTGTTTTATCTTTACAGTATAAAAACCAGCAATGCTCATTCTTTTGATCTTTCAGTATTTTCATTAAAATATAATACTTCTAGCCTCCCAGAATATAATACTTTATGCATACTATACCTATTGGTTTCTGACCATCTGTCCTCTAATATTCCTATTTTTAAGGAAATTAATGACTACGATAGGAGTCCTGTAGTACAGAGATGCAAATAATTGGTTAATTTCCAAGTGCTGGAGTAAGAAAGTTAACACATTACAAGGTCAGCGATTTAGGCTCCATATTCACATGGTTCTATTTGACTATCTGATTACTTTTAGAAGACTGCACATTTTCTTTCCCCAACTTTTTCTTCACAATACTCCTTTTACCATTTTACAGAAGAAAGATCCACAACTCTCATTTAGCTACAATTTTTCTGCCACTGGCAAGAAGAGAGTTGCAAAAAAAAAAAAAACCAAAAAAAAAAAACCACCTCTCGGGAACCAAGAAAGGAGAAAGGGGCTGTCTGATTTGAGCTTTATATACTTCTTGTCTTTTTTTTGTTACTGGGGATCGAACCCAGGACATCGCACTTGCCAGGCAAGTGCTTTGCCACTGAACTACATCCCAGCTCCATACTTCTTGTCTATAACTAAAATTGAATTGTTTTAATATTGTTGTAATGCCTGTTGTAATAATCTTCGTCAATACATTCTTGGGGTGCAAATGTGTATATACTATATGTTCCCATCTACACAAATATATACCTATCTCTATGTACATATTTTATATGCATTGCTTTCTGTTTCTGCATGAATGTGCTTATATGAATACATCTCTTAACATCTTATCTCTATGTCTGCACTTCTGTCAAAATCAAAATTCACTAATAAAATTGTTACATTACATATGCATGTATTGATTTACATTTTATAAATAGTCTTGCTTTTTTTCTGAGAAGAAGATATCTAATATTGAATGTTTGACAATGAGAAGTAGCTTTTGCCAATAGAAACATTTTCTGCAAATTGAATCAGATAAATCTGTCTTTCTGTAGTTTTATTCATAATATATTTTAGAAGTATGTGCTTTATGTAAGATGTCAAAGAATGCCATTTTTAAATCTGAAATTATCCTAGATAAAACTATGGTCCATAAGTTTGCATATTCCAAATTCCTTTTGTTGATAACTGGTTAACATGTACACAGAAGTAACATGTTTGGGGCTGGGAGTTTCTGCCTAGTGCTAGCATGCATGAAGACCCGGGTTTGATTCCTCGGTACCCCACGTACATAGCAAAAAGCTGGAAGTGGTGCTGAGGCTCAAGTGGTAGAGTGATAGCCTTGAGAAAGTCCAAGGACAGTGCTCAAAACCTGAACTCAAGCCCAGGACTGGAAAAAAAAAAGAAGTACCCATGTCTGGTTAAGTTTCGCCATCCAATTCCAATTTGTGAGAGCTGCTTCATAGGCTATCACTAGCTCAGCTACAATATCAAGGCCACCTAAAATTTGGGTTTTATTCCTCATTTTTATGTGTCCTGAAGGCAGAGCAGAAAATGAAGAAAAATTATCCCGGAAACATAGGATTTAATGTTGCTTCTCCTGTTGAGGTATAGAACCACTCTCTCCTCTCCACCATCTCTAAAAATATATCTTTAAGCAGCTGAACAAAGAAGTTTCCATTAAAAATGCAGTTTATGTTTAGTGTATCTTGATCAATGCTATCCCTTTGAACACTTTCACCCATTCCTCCTTTTCCCTCACAAATCTTTCTTTTGTAACATTATCTATCTGTCTGTCTGTCTATCTATCTATCATCTATCTATCTAAGTATCTATCTATCCTGGATCCTAACTTGCATTCTCCCATCTTCTCTTAATCTACCCACTTTTCCTTGGACACCACCCTACCCCTTTATAATAACCACATCCTGGTGATTTCTTTTGCCGAACTTTGGTTTTAGCTTTCTAAGGTTTTACCACTATTTTAAATTTTTTAGGAATCTATCAAATTTCAGTTAATGCAATTGCTTACACTTACATATCATTCAACATATTTTAATATAATTGTAGAAGTTGAAAATAGATACTATATATTTGAGAAAATATGCAACCTTGTTCTCACTGGGCCTGACTTACATCACTTGACATATTCTCCCCCCCCCACCTCCGCCATTTTTTTCATTTCCTTTCGTTATTCTTTGCTATTATTTTTGCTCATAGAGCTTTTGCCCTCAAGGCTCACAGTCTACCATTCTATTTTGAGCTACCATGCCACTTCTACCTTTCTGGACATAAGAGTCTCATGGATTTTCCTGACCAGGCTAGCTTATAACATATTTCTCAGACCTCAGCCTCCTGATTAGATGGGATTGTAGGCACGAGCCACAAGTTGCAGTCTCCATTTCTTTACAAGTGATACAGATTCATTCTTTTTAGTGGGTGAATAAAATTCCATTGGCTTCATCCATTTCTCCATTAAGGGACCTTTGGAATGGCTAATTTCATATCTTGGCTAAGGCAATTAGTGTTCCAGGGAACATGATTTTATTGATGGATTTATTTTATTCTAATTAGTAAATTCTTGGAATATCCCAGGAATGGAACGCTGGATCATAGGGTAGTTCTATGTTTAATATTTTGAGGAACCTCCACATTGCTCTCCAGTGTGGTGAACAAGCTCACATACCATATATTTTAGTTACTTGTTTCTAAGCCAGACCTTACACTGTTGTCCAAAATAATCTTGAATTGAGGATCCGTCTACCTTAGCTACCTGATTGCTGAGATTACAGATATGTACAACAGAACACAACTTCGGTTTCAAAATTCTTGTATATGGTATAGAATCAGAAGCTGTAAACTAGATAAACTTGTACATATTGATTGTGGACAACAAGATGTGCTGAAAAATATGCACTGTGAAATGATTCTATCTAAGTAACATATATAGGGATTCACATGTTCATAATTCTTAGATGAATAACTTGAGATGTAATCTGATTATTTAAAAATGATAGAGCATAGATTTTGAGATATGTACCCTCACATTTGATGATTTTGATCCTTGTCTAAACATCAAAGAGTATATACATGAATTAAGTCAATGATTTTTATCCTTGTCTAAACATTGGAGAATACATACACAAGCTAAGGCAATTACAACATGAGGTGATGCAATCTTATTGAATCACAGTGACACATTCATTTTGCTTTTAAATGGAATATTATATAGCAAATGACTGAATGATGTCATTAATTATGACCATCACGTTGTCCAAAAGATCCCTTGAACTTCTTCCTCTGCTGAACTGAAATTTTTATGATACTTTCCTTTCTTCCACTCCAAACCCTAATAATAGTGATTCTTCTCTACATCTCTGACTAGTTCTTTCAGATTAAAAATGTAAATGATATCTTTTGGCATTCATATTTATATGCCTAAATTATTTTCCTAACATCCTGAATGTAATTTCACTGTGACATGCAAATATTAATTCATCCATACATATGTATTATATCTCCATTATGTTATAAATATAGATGTATGTAATGGATATTGATAAATATATTGAGTAGGTAGCTATATAATTCATATTATTCAAAATAAACATTTAAGTTTATTCAATTCTGTATCTGCCCAATGAACAATAAGCAGATTCTTTTGAAAAGTTGATTTCTTTTCCTTTGCAGATATCCAACAATGGGCATGTTTCTTGAATGAAAGAGCATATTTTAATGCTTAGATCCCTTTGCTGAATCATAAAATATCCCTCACAGGCTATTATTTTATTTTATTTTATTTTATTTTTTTTTGCCAGTGCTGCGCTTGAGCTCAGGGCCTGAGCACTGTCCTTGGACTTTCTCAAGGCTAGAGCTCTACCACTTGAGACTCAGCACCACTTCCGGCTTTTTTCTATTAGGCTATTATTTTATATCTAGAAGAGTTTTTTAAGTGCTTTGCTTTCTTCATGCCCGCATGTGAAGGGGTTCAATTCCCATTCTTACCCCACATGGGTAAGAATTCTTTCTGTGTTTTATTCCCACTGACTCAGCCTTCTTTTGCTTGGAAGAGCTGTGATAGTTCACTGTGTACACCCACTTTTAAGTTATTTATAAAAATCTTTAAATAATGTTACTGTCAAACCTGAGGAATGACAACGTTAAACTTTCCTACTGGCACAGATCTAATTGAGCTTGATTCTTTTTTCTCTTAATTGTCTCTGCTCCTTTCCACTGGTATCAACATTCATTTGTTAAGCAGCACACTGTGTCAGAGCAGGTATACCGTGAGTTCTAAAACATCAAAGGGAATTTGCTGCATCACAAGATGATTACACTACATAGGATTTTTTTAAATAATCATTGTAATTTAAGTTTACTTATGAACATGCACTTGTGGTGTCTACCTTTTGTGTTCTGGTTATTGATGAATGGATGACCTTCCTCGTTATGCATTTTAGCAACTTATGGGTAATATTAGTTTTCTCAGATTTGAACACATGTTAAATATATTGTCGCAATTATTTAGAGTCTATATTTGAAAATATGTATAACATTAATATGTATCTATGACATACAAACACTCAACTTAATTTTAATTATGTTCTAAAATCTAAGTGTCAATGATTGTATATAGAGATTTCTTCTTGAATATTTGTTTGTTAAACATGATATTTGAAATATGATGCAAAAAATGAATGTTAATAAATTCTTTAATTAAAAAAAGAAAAAAAATTTTAACTAGAAATGTAAAAAAAAAAGCAATATTCTGCCATAGGCCAAATGATCTTTTCATATGGGTGATTTCCAAATATCAGATTATGGACCAAGGCTGGTGACCTAATGAAAATGTTAACAGACCCAGATGAATTGATAAACAATTGGATATCCACCATATTTTTAAACAAATGATACATTTATTTAATAAAAATCTATCCTAATAACCTGAATTATTTTGGTTAATATATAATCATTTTGCTAATAAAAATTTATTGTATTTTATTGTTTGGATAATGTATAAAGCTGTTACAGTTATGTTTCTCAGGTAATGGGTTTCTCAAACCTGGACACCCCTTCTCAATTTTTATTGAAAGAAAAACTTGAGCATTTTTAATATGGATTGTAAGTAAAATATAAACCTGGTGAATTTATGCCTTTCTTATTTCTTTTGATTTTTGCATATAAGATTGTAATATTATTAATATAAATGTATTTATTAATTAGCAAAAGATTCCATCTTTGTAATTATGTTTGCATTAAAAATTAAAGATTGTATATCAAAATCTGCAGTGTTCTTTTACATCTTATTTCCCTATGACAGTCAGCCAACCACATCAAATAACCCATAATTTCCAATATTGAAAATATACCTTTGAATCAACTATATAACTATTTCACAAAGCAGATTCATTTTTGAAACAGAAATTAACTACTCATATTCTATTAAGAATCTTAGCTTCAAGCTACCAATAAAGGAGAATTTTCTCTATATTGTATATGAATAGAACAGTACTTCATGTGATTATGTGTGTGAAACTAGTCAGTATATTCGCTGTTAATATATACATATATAAACAAAATATGTATAAAATCTTTTACATAAAATCTCTATATGTCAGAAATTTCTCCCTGTTACTAACACCATACTAAGTACTAAATGAATACTAAGAATTAAAAAAAATAAAAAAACAGGCCTGAGTCTTGAACTAACAAATTAGTATTTCAAAGTAGATTAGGAGTTAAATGACAGAACACAGCTTGACAGCTGGTTAACATTGGCTTGTTGAAGAAAGCAGGAAAGAACTGTTGTGGTGCAATAATTAGAACAGTAAGAAAACCTATTAATTTTACCATAATCACATCAATGCAGATATAACACATGCATATATAAATGTACAGCCACATTAATCTATTTGCTTATATAAATAAACAGATATTTGAATTAATGGATATTTATTGATTTATTGCAATCAATACATACATTGTAAACAAATAAGTGCATAAAAATAAAGAAGTGAATAGTTGAATATAGATAATGAGTTGCAAGGGGTTGAGTAGAAGAATGAAGATAATTTAGGTCTGTATTAAGACAGAAGTAATTGTTTGGATTTAGAAAATGGTGTTAGTAAAAGACTAAACATAGAGCTCCCCTATGACCTAGCAATTCCACTACCTTGGCATTTACCCAATAGTCTAGAAACAAGGACATACTAAAGCCACTAGCACAATGATGTTCATTGCAGCACTATTTACCATACCAAAGATATAGAACCAACCCAGATGCCCCTGAGTTGATGAGTGGATCAACAAGATGTATTTATACACAATGGAATTCTATGCTGCTGTCAGAAAATCAACATTGCCCCATTTGTAAGGAAATGGAAAGACTTAGAAAAAATTATACTAAGTGAAGTAAGCCAGACTCAAAGGAACATAGGCTCAATGGTTTCCCTCATTTGTCATTATCAGTACAAACCCTGGGCTCTCCTAGCAGAGATTTACAATAGTGCAAAACCTAGATACCTGAGGCCATATAGGATGATGCTAAATGAAAGGACCTTTAGGATATAGAAACAAAAGCCATATAAGGAGGGATTGTTGTTCTTCATTGTTTGTCTCATATTGTCACAGTATCTTACCTTGTTATCTGGTATGTTGTATATACGTTTATTTGAAATAGGATAGGGAAGGGGGTAAACAAGATGAGGGACAGGGGTTGGGGGAGGGAAATGGGGACCAAGACATGAGAAAGGGTATCAATGTTTGTGAAGCAATGCACCATCTATCTGGTGAATATAATGTAACACTTCTTTTAATTACAATGGAAATATATGGGAAAGAAAAGAAAATGGTGTTAGTAATAGAGATGTTTGAAACAAATGCACATTGTTCAACAGAGATACTTAAGATGATTTTTCTTATTAATGGGTGCAAGAACTAAGGATGCTAAGTGACAGAGTTGACCAATAATTAAGGACCCATGGAGTAAAGGCAGAGTTTTAAGCACTTAATAGAAGCTGAGAAGGAGGCAATGGCTATAGACTTCATTAGATAATTTGCCCTAATGACAAACTGGTTGTACATTTCACCAGAGAGGGCAATTACTACATCAGGGCATAGAAATATATATATATATATGTATGTATTTTAAAAGAATAGATAAAGCTTCATACTGAGTCTTGAGTAATTCAAATCATCAGGATATGTAATGCCACAAAGATGGCAAATAATAAGTTTCTGTCCAAAGAAACACAAGAGCAATGACAAAGAAACCAGGGAAACTCAAGAGTACTTTACAAAGTTCAACTTTTTTCCTAGAAGTTCAGTTATTTGGAGATCAGAAATGTCCATCAGATTTGAATGGCTAGGTTGATTCATTCATAATCCTCATAAAAATTAAAGTAGATTGAGGGACAAAACGTCTGACTTAAAATGTAAATTAAAAAGTACAAAATGGAAATAGAAAAGCTCTTACTAGATGATTGTCTTTTTAAATTTCTCCCCAGTTTTCAGATGATTAGTTACTTTTGAATAAATAAAAAGAAGACGAAAACTTGAAGAAATATAAATGCAATGTGGATAATTATCAAATACTGATTTTCTTGTTGTATGAGTGCATCTTTATTTAGTATAGTTTTTAATTGGAATAGCGTTTTAATAGACACAATGCTTAATCATCCACAAGATTTTGCGTCTGTGATTCAGGATGTTTCATACTCCGCTTAAAATACAAACATCTAAAGTACAATGAATATATTAGTCAAACCTCCTGGAGCTGTACATTATTTTAATAAAAATGAACACTAGTAATGGACTCATTAACACTTGCCTATGTTGTCCATTGTCATCCTTGAGTTTACAGAATCTAGAATGACTTCTGCCAGGCATGTGGATTTACTTTTAAAACATAAAGTATATGTTTGTACTGATGGATTCTTTGTTGGAAAAGATTTCAAGAAATTCATATTGTCCATTAGAGGACAGTTTATATAATTGCCCCAAGGGTATTATTTGGAAGCATTTTTGATATTTTCCTTTACTAAAATATTTTACCTATCATGCATTTGCAAAGAGAAACATCACACGTTATTAGTGTAAGAGAACATTGTGCTGAAAATTAATATGATCCATAAAAATGAAATATTTAATCTGGATATTGGTTACTTATACCTTTCATCGTAGCTACTCTGGCTGAACTCTGAAGATCACAGTTTAAAGCCAGTCTGGGCAGGAAAATCCATAAGTCTCATATCTCCAATTAACCACTGGCACTGTGTCTCAAAATGATAGAGTGCTAACCTTACACACCAAGAATGAAGGGACAGCATCCAGGCCCCGAGTTCAAGCCACACAACTGAAAAATAAAATGAGAATTATTTTGTGAATTATTTCATTATTATTATTATTTGTGCTTTAGAGCAAAAAGATTGTGTGATTTTTCCCCAAAGTAATAGTCAGCTTATACATACACTGTATCATGGGACACTATTGGAGGCCAGGGAATTCAATATAGTATATACAGTAAAAGCATTCTTCAAGGTGGTTGGCCAAGAGAATATAACCTAAATATTTAACTTATATCAGTATTTTATCATTACTTATCTTGTTAACAATGGCAATAATGAACTAAAATGCACAGAGTGCCAGCTGCATTTACAGTAATACCCAAGGTCTACATGCTTTCTCAAAGTGTCACAGGCAACAAAACAACTTGACTTCAGTGATAAACTTTCAGATACTTGACACTGCCATCTCCAAGTTGTTGATATAAATAGTTTAAAACACACATGTAATTATTGATTTAATGACAAACCACATGCATAATTTAGAACAAAAATTTAATAAAGGGAAACACAAACAACTTCATTGACAGCACAATTAATTCAAATTTATTTTGAAGTAGGATATGAGCAATAGTTCTAAAGAAATTGTCTTTTAGTGCCTTGGGTTTCTGAAATGTTATTTGAATAATTTGAATTGGCTCAGAGGATAAGCAAGGATCTGTTATATTTTCATAAGCAACTTCTGGTGCAGCACGATCTTCTAATATCTTTCTGCCTCAAAGATGTTAGACATTTTCTTAGGTTATTGGCCAGACTACAAAGGTTCATGAATGTCTTCTCTTCTATTTTAATATGGTCCCCAGAAATAAAGACATAAAAATACCTAAAGGATGATCACCTCTCAGAAGAACAGAAAAACTTGTTACAGATGATAGCACAATGCCAATATATTAGGACCAAACACTTTATAATCTGAGACTAACTGAACATTTCTTGTTTCACTATTTGTGATAGTATCTTCAATTTGTTGTAAACAAATGCTTTTTAATCACTGCACAGAGTGACTTCTCTTCATGTCTTAATAATGTTTAGGACTATGAGATCTTATATTCAGTTATTTAAATTCTGGGAATTACTCCAAGGAGATGGATTTATAGAAGACCTACAGGCCCCATAATGAATAAGTTTGGATAGGAAATTATATTTTGTGCAAAGAACATTTATTTTAGCACTATTTATAACACTAAAATGTAGAAAAAATTAGATGCCAACTAGGGGATGAAAAGTAAATTAAACAAGTAATGCTTATTTAATGGTCCATTATCTAGCAAGGAGATGGCTCTTGAAAATGAGTAATGCAAAAAGAAAACTTATTTGAACATAGATACAAATGAAAAAATATTTAAAATTATATATAGTATGAATAAGTTGCTATCTTACTACATTTGTAAATGCTAAGGGTACCTACATTACAGAATGTTTTTATTTTTTCTGATATTTCATCACATTTTCCCCTTAGCATGATTGCAATAATGATTTAATAGGAACTGGTAAACTTTTAAAACTGTGAGTATACAAAACTTCCAGAAAGCACAAAACACAGAATACTGCACTACTCTCATAACTCTCATTATTCCTGTATGTTCCTCTTTCTTCCAGATTATTTTAAAGCAAATAGCAACAAATCACACCATTTTCAAGAACAATTTCATTCCATTAAAAAAATAGGAATGTTCTTTTAAAAGATGGTCATCATGTCATTGTCACACCTGGAAGCCTTTAAAGTTAGTTCTCTTTAAAATTGTCTTAAGATTGGGTTCTTCCTGCAATGCTCATGCTGATCTTCAACTCCAAATCCTCCTACTTCAGTCTCATGAATAGTTAAGATTATGTCTGTGTCACTATAGCTTCTATCTACTAAAATCTGTGGATGTGACCCTTCTGAGTCTTCATGTATTTTGCAATTAAATCTTTGAAGAAACTGATGTCTGTCCACTACTAGTAGAGTTTTTCAGTGACTGGATTTAGCAGATTACATCTTTCAGAAACTATTTGCTATACTCTCCCCCAATATATATGTATATATATACATATATATATCATATACTTATAAACTAGTAAGTGTAAAATTCATTGTTCTTTATTATTGGCATGACATTACCTA
Source organism: Megascapheus bottae (assembly GCF_031878675.1). Taxonomy (NCBI): domain Eukaryota; kingdom Metazoa; phylum Chordata; class Mammalia; order Rodentia; family Geomyidae; genus Megascapheus; species Megascapheus bottae. The sequence goes on from NC_143515.1 coordinate 29,245,903, forward strand.
TTACTGGTAAATGTCAAAGTTCAAATGCTGTTATCATTTGCAACAGTATAGTTTAAATATCCTTTCATTTTAACTGAGAACTATTTTATTGTAATTAATTGAAGAGTTACATTATATTCTCCAGATAGAAGGTACATTATTTAACAATAATTGCTACCCCTTCACGTTTTTGTTCCCATTTCCCTCCCACCCCCTCCCCTTATCTTGTTTTCCCCCTTTCCCTATCCTATTTCAAATAAACAAATAAACATATATACAATATATCACATAACAAGATAAGATACTGTAATGATATGATATAACCAATGGACAACCAAAAAGATGAAAAATATCATAGTATATTAAGAACAACAGACATATCTTATATGGCTCTTGTTTCCATATCCTGGAGGTCCTTTCATTTAGTGTCATCCTATATGGCCTTTTGTATCTATTGTAAACCTCTGCTAGGAGAGCCCAGGGTTTCTACCGATAATGACAAGTGAGGGAAACCATTGAGCCTATGTTCCTTTGGGTCTGGCTTACTTCACTTAATATGATTTTTTCTAAGTCTTTAACTGACAACTTTTACAGGGGAAAATTATTATGTATATCATTTTATCTATGTCTGTTTGATTATCCACAAGTTCCTCAAACTGATACTACTGACAGTATGGAACGGCATGGTTATTTGTTATGCCAAATCATTGAATTCATAGCTGGATTTATAATCACATGCTTGATCTCTTCCAACTTACCTGCATCATTCTCTAGAGAGTTTTGACAAGTAAAATCTTCTTCAGAGATTACTGAAGAGTTCTAGGTATAAGAATGTCTTGAACTAGAGACCACTGGATAACCCTAAAGTTCATACAGAAAAAGCAAGTTACATATTTGAGTCTGCTTAGATTTCAAAATCATGACTTATTTTTCAAACTTTCATTGGAGAAGGTAGAGGAAATTCTCTTTTTTAGATATCCTTATGAGCTTATGATTTTAAGTGCAGTTTATGTCTTTGAATTAATTGCAGCTACTATTTCCATTTTGTTCATGTTTTCTTATTTTTGGTGTGTGGGAACATTTTAGTTGATTCTGAAATTCATCTGATACTTTTAGTATCCTTACTTTCTGCTAGGACATGCTCATCTAGGCTAATTTTGTACAATTTCTGCACAGGCTTTGAATCCACTGTTTCTCCAATGTGCTTTGATTTTTCCCATGTTTCTTGGGGTTTTGGGTAGAAAACAAAATTTAGAAAGTATAATTTGGGGTTCAAACAGCTTGTTAGGATTTGTTCCCCCAGTGAACAATTTTATGTGCATATATATGTGCATATGCATGTATGTTCCCAAATACACACACACACACACACACACACACACACACACACACACAAACTTAAATTCAAACTTCTAGTTTAATCTCAAAACTATAGGACTTCTCTATCTTTGCATTTTTCTTCTGTAACACTGTACACATTATTATCTAATGATATATACATAATCACTTATCTGCTTTTCCTTTCCTGTCCTAAGCCAGACTTTAGCCCTTAGATCCTTATGTCCTGGGTATCTTATCCAATGTGTAGGAATTCTCCGGTGAGAGCTAGAAACATGAATCCACAATGAATGTGACTTGGGGAAACTGATAGACTGAACTTACAGGATTCTGTTACAATATTGTTTGAATTTTGTTGGCTTTGTCCATTTCTCCCAATGATTAGCTCTTAGATAGTCCATAAGTTTTGTTAGGCATCATCTGATAAGTGACACTGAAATCCACATATCAGGAAAATGAGGATGTCATCCTACGAGCCAAAGATGAACTGTGCCCTCTAGGCCCATAGTCCATTAAAAAACTAGGTCTTGTCAACAACTATGAAGCAAAATTTCTTACAGTTGACCTGCAGTTGATCTCAAAGACTGAAATGCCATCTCACAACTCCTTCTCTACCTTTCCATCTAGCTCAAGTACAGTATCTCATTAAACTGCACCAGATTCTTCATCTGCTTTTATACCTAGATTTCCATATTGAGATTCTATGTTTGTGTATTTTTACCAGTGTGTCATTCAAATCACAGACTCTTAATAGTAGAATTTCTGTCCAGAAATGTAAACGAATATGCAAACTTATTTTCCAGCTACAATTACTTTCAATTTTCCTACTAGCAATTCCTACGACTACTTCCCTATGGCTCTCACACAGAATACACTGACAATTTTTGGGATTGTGGCCAATGTAACGGGAGAATGTGGCACTTCAGTGTCATTCTATGTGCATTTCTTGATATAGGAGAAAGGCTCATCACCTTCTTCCATATTTAACAATTATTCATATTTTAGATGAATTATTCTTTGATATCAATTGCTTTTTTGTCATTAAATATTTTCTTCAAGGAGAGCTATACATGTTACTTCTACAGAGGAATTATTGTATGAGTGAATATTTTTTCTATTTCTTATTTTATGTTTTTCAATATAATTTTTATATTAAAAAATTAGGAATAACCCAAAAGTGTAACTTGGGTTTATAAGAATGAATACCATAAAGTACATACATGTTCTGGAGGATGAGCAAAAGGGGAGGCACAGGAATGAAAGGAGGAAAGGTGAACAAATACAGTCATCATATTAAATGAAAATTATATAAAAATGGTGGTAATTGATGCTAGAGACTCACGCCTGTAATCTTAACCATTCAGGAATCTGAGATCTGAGGATTGCAGTTTGAAGCCAAATGAGACAAGAAAGCCTGAGACTCTAATCTCCAAATAACCACCAAAAAGCCAGAAGTGGAGCTGTGGCTCAAGTGTTATAGCACTAGCTTAACATGCTCAGTGACAACACTCAGGCCCTGATTTGAAGACTAGGATCGAAATACAAAAATGTTATAGATGATTCAACATTTATGTTGTGCTCATTTGTTTTATTCTCTCTTAGTTTTCTTCCTTTAATCCATTAACACTATTTTTCTTATTTTTGGTGTCCATTGAATATGATAACTGATAACTGATACAAGTTATTGCCATTTTAAAATACATTATAAGGTTGGGAGTTTGGCCTATTGGTAGAGTGCTTGCCTAGTATGCACAAAGACCTGGGTTCGATTCCTCAGATTTGGAAGTGATGCTATGGTTCAAGTGGTAGAGCTCTAGCCTTGAGAAAATCCAAGGACAGTGCTCAGACTCTGAATTCGAGCCCCAGGACTGCTAAAAAAATGTTAAAAAATAAGATACATTATATTCGTTGGGCTGGCAATTTTTCCAAATGTTCTTTTTTTAACTGTAATATTTTTGTAAATAAAATCACTGAACATAGAAATAAAAATACAATGTTGTATTAATCGTGGTAGTATAAGAGAAGAAATTCACAGAATCATTTGATTTGATATTCATATTAAGGAAGGTTCAAGTCCCAGCAACAAACAGAACAAATTGTTGTAAGGAAACAGGTGACACATCATGATATGTGTCACTGATAACTAAAATTAATCAGTGCTCATTTCATTTAAGCATGAATGTCAGAAGATAAATTCAAGGATGAAGATATTCAGTCTAATATATCTTGCTAGTTGTAGTTATATTTGTGTATTTAAATACCAATCTAATTCCTTAAAAATCAGAAATTATTTCAAAAGTCAAATAATGAGTTGTTGTTGTCCTTAATGTACTATGTTATGTCTCATCTCTTTTGCTGTCCCTTGGTTACCTCATATTGTTACAGTATTTCACCTTGTTATCTGATACATTGGATATATGCATATTTCATTATTTGAAATTGGATAGGGAAGGGGGAAAAACAAGATGAGGGGTAGGGATGGCGGGGAGGGAATTGGGGACCAATGGGTATCAATGTATGTGAAGTAATGCACCTTCTATCTGGTAAATACAATGTAACCCTTTTATTAAGTACAATAAAATTATATGAAAAAATTCAGAAATTATGTAACTTTACTATATGTTACTTGTGAACTGAAAATTTAAAAATTAAACTGTTCCATATTTCAATTATTTCTAAGTAGTGAGCATCCTCTTGATAAAATCCTTAGTAATGCTTCCAAACTGTGTTGGAAATTCCAGATCTTGTCTATAGATTTTAGGAATGAGTAGAAAGGTATTTCTATGAGCAAATCTGTTTAGAAATTCATACTGTGAAATGAACTAGTTATGTCTCCAGTCCAGAAGAGAAACAAGTGAGTGAAGTCAGCCCTTACTATTGTTCTCACCTTCCTTCCTCACTCTCTTCCTTCTACCACCCCTTATCTCCTCCCTTCTCCACATCCTTCCTTCGCTTCTTCATACTTTCTCTTCCTTTTCCTTCCTTCTTTCTTGTTTTGATTTCATGTACATTCATGAAAATATTAAAATGGAAAAAATATATCCATGAGTCAGATGGTGTCACATAATTGTAAAATGGTCAGAAGTGATGTGCCTAAAAATAATATTGTTTCTAACAGTGTATCAGGCTGTAAAACTTCATAATCTTCTTATTTCTGTTTTAATTAATAAATTTAAAATAAGCATTTTGTAGGAATAGTCAGTACCTGATGATGTGCCCACCTAATTCCCAAGTATTTTCCCAACAAAAGTTTGTATTCGTTTCCTTCATCTTATTTGTGCCGTTCCATCTTGTGACAATGTTAATATTCAGGGGCTTGAATCTGAGCTAGTAACCTAACAAAAATTAAAATAAAAAAAACTACTAGATGCATTATTGAGCAAGAGTACTTTTTTCATAATTCTTGTCTCTGCACATTCAGGATGATCTGGTAGAATTCAAGCTAAATTTGGTTCAAATGACAGGCCGTTAGATGATATCTTCTTTGTTGAAATATGTTCCCATGTCAGACACTATTATGGCTATAAGCCCCCCAATATGATAAAATTATAACCCTACAGGCTCATTTAATAACAATTACTTGCTGATATCCATTTAAATTAAGAGCCAGGTTTTATTGACTCAGATTTTTAAGAACAAGCCAGCCTAAAATAAAGTTGTTAGATAATATTCACCATTTGATATTCTGAACTACAAATTCATTTTACTATTTATTTCTTTAACGCCCATTGTCACACACACACACACACACACACACACACATTTTTTTCAAAATGATGAGATGAACTGGAAGTTTTGGGAGTTTGGGGTGGGAGGGTGGGAGAAAAATGTAGGAGGTCATAACAATGTTCAAGAAGAAATGTACTCACTACCTTGCATATGTAACTGTAAGCACTCTGTATATAACCCTGACAATAAATATATATTTAAAAGTAAAATTAGCATTTATTCCTAGAAAAAAACATCTATGCCCATATGTACACAAACATTTGTGTGTGGCTACTATATACATATAACACAGAAGAATATATGTATGTAGAATATATACAAATACCTAAACGCAAATATATGAGTAAGTATGCTATCCACATAGTTGTCTTTGTAAGAGCTTCTTTCTCTTAAGAATCTGTAATCTAGCAGTATGGCAGTTCCTCAAAAGACTAAACATAGAGCTCCCCTATGACCCAGCAATTCCACTACTTGGCACTTACCCAATCGTCTAGAAACAAGGACATACTAAACCCTAGCACAACGATGTTCACTGCATCACTATTTACCATACCAAAGATATGGAACCAACCCAGATGCCCCTCAGTTGATGAGTGGATCAACAAGATGTATTTATATACAATGGAATTCTATGCTGCTGCGAGAAAAACCGACATCGCCCTATTTATAAGGAAATGGAAAGCCTTACAAAAAATCATACTAATTGAAGTAAGCCAGACTCAAAGGAACATTGGCTCAATGGTTTCTCTCATTTGCCATAATCAGTAGAAATCTAGGGCTCTCCTAGCAGAGGTTTACAATAGAGCAAAACTTAGATACATGAGGCCATATAAGATGACGCTAAATGAAAGGACCTCCAGGATATAGAAACAAAAGCCATATAATGAGTGACTGTTGTCCGTAATGTACTATGTTATCTTTCATCTTTTTTTGCTGTCTCTTGGTTATCTCATATTGTTAGAGTAGTTCACCTGGTTGTCTGATATATTGCACATATGCTTATTTGGTTATTTGAAATCAGATAGGGAAGGGGGAAAAACAAGATCTGGTGAATATAAACTAACCCTTCTATTAATTACAATGAAAATATATGAAAAAAGAATTTGAATTTCAGCATTTTCCCACATTTGTTAGTTTTTAAAATTATAATTGAGCATTAAAATTTATTATTTTACTCTAAAGAAAAAGTCATATGCCATAGACAATGAAATAATGTAATTGTATAATCTTATCATATTTCCTGACTCTACACTATAGATCAAGAGAAATAATAGCCAATGAAGGATCAATTTCCTGTAAAGAATGTCTGTCTTTCATCATCTGCTAAGCAAAATCAAACTTAACTAACACGGTCAATAACATTATTTATTATTTGTGTATTCTTCAAATTTTAATAGAACAACTCAGTTCTAGGTTACTTTTTAGCTAAAATGGCTGTGCAAGTGTGTTGCATGTTCAATTTTGTATTTACTGCATTTTGCTCAGAATGCTGTTTTCCATCTCTCTTGGGAAGTACTTTATTATGTCGTAACATGGTTTTATGGATTTGTTTGTGACACAATAGTTTTAAGTTTGTGACACTCTTTGGCACTAATGGAATTTCAGGCTAGTTAGATATACAGAAACAGGAAATCAGCAATGCAAAATACTGAGGAAAGCTAGGTATTCTTGAAAACAGTTGTAGGAATTATATGAAAAATGTTTTGTGAGAGTTTACTCTTAAAAAGCTACTGATTCATGTATTTTGTGCTATGCTAAAGCAATAGACAAATGTGTAGGGATATCCGGCGTTCCATACAAAAAAAATAGTGTTTGAAGCATGTGAGATACATCAGGTAGGAAATTAAAGGACAGGCATTGTGGAAGAAAAAAGTGGCTGAATTTTCTATATGGATAAATATCAAAATCACCAGGAAATGTCAATTGCAGCAAAACTAAATAGTGAGATGTTGTAGGAACTGATGTGCTGTTGTACCTTGGAAAATGGAAAAAAACTTTACCTGGCAGATTTACAGAGAATAATCTATGAAAAGAATGAATAGTCTTACATGTCTCTTAGCTGTCTGATACTTATAGTTAATATACATAAAACGCTTCATTATTGGTATTTTGTTCATCAGTATGGTGATCCTAAAGACACCTTTCTAAAGGAGAAGAATGCATCAAATATTTGAGCAAAGTGGATAAACTTATGCCTTCTGTAGTCATTTTCAGCAGATCTCATGTGCCGTGCACTGGAGATCAAACTCAGCATTGTAATTTGAAATCCTAATCAATATCCATTCCTATCCTAAATTGCTACCATCAAATCTCTCTAAAATGTGCTTGTGTGAGGACATTGGAGACTTTCTTCTCTTCATGTTGTATAAAAATGCGACAGAATAAAAGTCATTGGAAATATGCTAAAGCATCTATTTGATTTTTTTTGTTTTAATGCTTGGTTTTCCAGATAAGTGAACATCTAGAAATAGATTATCAAGGCAAAATATATGTGGGAGACAGAAATTTTGAGACAGGTAGGAGAGCTGCCCATAGATTACGTAAACTAAACGTATACGTATCTTGTTTGCATGTCAGAGGACAGCGTACATCCTCAACAATCTGTTTTGTTGTGATACTACATTTATATCAGAACAATGACATATCAGCATTAGAAACTGCAAGAGAAAGTACCTCCTTTACTGATCAAAAATTAAATTTAAAGGCCTGCCCTTATGGAATTCATATTCTGTAATTGGCTTCATTGCTGAGAGTGACTGTGCTTGGCAATGAATTATAGAGGCTATTAAAACAGGCTATGAGATAAATAGAGTCATGAACTGGTCTCTTTAGGAGCTCAAGAGGTCATTAACTCAAAGTTTAGGGAAAGTACGGGGAAATGTTTCTTTGGCAGTTGAAGCAATAAATAAGAAATCCACTTAACAGTTGGTGTTTCTTAGAGCATTCATCAGAAAAAAAAACCATTGTAATTGTCTATGTATTCATCTGTCTTTCCCTAAAAGCAAGGATTTGCTTCTTTGTGTGTAGAACTTCAATGTCAGTATCTATTTGTTAAATGGAAGGAATTTAATAAAGTGATAGAGAGCATTAGAAAGGGAAATAGAACAGGAAAAGAAGAAAGGAAAATAAACTTGGTATAATTATATGGCATGAATATTTTAATATCATTCTTCCTTCAGCCCTCAAGGACTTTGTTATAAGAAATATTTCAAATATTTCTGTATTTTTCATAGTATAATGAAAGAAATTTACAATAAATTCTCTTAAGAAAAACCCTCATTAACCTTTGATAAATAAGTTGTTTATCAAGTTACTTCTCAGATCCCAGATTTTCATACAATCTATAATATCTCTATTATAGATAGTATGTAGAGGGCATATGGCTCAATGTAAACATACCAGAAAAATGTTACTTATATTTGCCAAGAGATTCTCCACTTATCAAACTCATGTCAATTATGTGTCCACTAATTTTATTCTATGAGATGATAGTGTGCATTTTGCGAGCATGAAAGAAAGAATACCTTGAAGTGATTTATGTTTGGCTTCAGGAAAATATTTTTATATCACTGGTCTAATTTTTGGACACAACCACTTGTAAATTGTAAGTCATTAGGGACAAAAATCTAACAAGTACTGGTGATTGGACCAGAATAAAACACATAACTTCCAGCTCAAAGAAGATCAAAGAAGCACTTTCCTGTGCTTATGAAGGAGAAAACCTATCACTTTCTTTCTTTTTTTAAAATATTTTTATTGTATTTAATAAAAGGGTTACATGATATTTGCCAGGTAGAAGGTGCATTAATTCACATACATTGATACCCTTCCACATGTCTTGGTCCCCATTACCCTCCCTCCCACCCTCCCTCTTGGTTTCCCCCCTTCCCTGTCCAATTTCAAGTAACAAAATACAAATGTATCCAATATATCAGATAACAAAGTGAGATATTGTGACAATATGAGATACTTTCTTTAAAATGCTTTGATTAAGTTTAGGAGTGGGTTATTGCAAATGATTGGCTACTGAAGAGAAGCAGCAAGTCTATGAATCCTGCACATACTGGAGGCCCAAATGGCAAGATCTTGTTTTAGTATGAATCATTACCAAACACACACTTGTCTTCCTTCTCTTTCTCTCTCTTTCTTTCTTTCTTTCTTTCTTTCTTTCTTTCTTTCTTTCTTTCTTTCTTTCTTTCTTTCTTTCCTTCTTTCTTTCTTTTTAAAATTGCCTTCAGGCCTATAAACCAGTAAATTTATTTTATGTTCAAGCCAATTTCAATGAGGATTTCTGCAAATATAAGGAGAAGGACTTCCTCTTATGCAGGCAATAGGTAGGGAGTTATGACAACTGTGTTTGAGTCATGCTGTGATTGTACTGGAAAATAATGGTACTTGGGAGCAAGTGTATTTTGCAGCAGAGAAAAAATGAATCAGTAAAAGAGGAATATGTTCTGCTTATGCCAAATCTTTATTTAGTTTCAATTGAAAGCCTATAAGCAGATACAAAAGTCAAGTCATATCTTGATTATTAATTCTAATATTTTGATTATTAATTTCTCTCAGGGATGAACTAAGTTGACCTTCACTTACTTCTTAATAATAACCAAATGGAAAATACAAATCTAAGGTATAAAGGTTAGGAGAAAAAAAAGAAAAAAGTTTAAATGAAGTTATTTAAACTTCCCCTCAGTTAGCTATCCAAGTCAGGCTTATTTTGGTATTACATGTTTCCAAATAATATATCTCATCTTCAACTGTCATTTGGAGTATATACTCTACACTGCTAATTTTTACAGCCCTACCCCTCTTAGTACTTTTATAGTCTACTAAGGTATACAGCTCAAACCTGACTTGTGTTTCAATGTTGTCAAATCTCCATTCCAGACAGACATGATTGAGGCATCTAATTTTTTTTTTGCACAGAATAATTTACAATGAAGTTGCTTGAGAAATTCTAGAGAGGGAAAGATTGTTCCTCAAGAAGGCATTATCCTAAGATTCAACACAGCTAGCCCCTTGAAAATTTTGTGCAAATGCAGAATAGACAGAAGTTGGTTGAACAGATGTAACTTTGATATGCTTTGGAGATTTAGGGAACTCTTGGGAGTGTGATGCTTTACGAGGCAATGCTTTTCATTGGTCTCCTAATCTTTGTTCAGAGATACTTTATTTTTCACAAATGCAATCCCTGCTATAGTCCTGGCTACCATGCAAACTGAAAAAACATCCATTGATTATACATGACTGCTTTCCTTGTACAATGCCATTTACTTACTTCTAATTTTGGCACAAGACAGGTTTTTACATTAGAGTTATGTCCACATGAATTGTGCCCTAGGAAGAAGAATTGAGTTTGTGGAATTCAGAGACATGTGGTCTGGTTTTGTTGCTGTTGTTGTTGTTATGGTTGGTGGTGGTAGTGCTGTTTTTCCCAGAGTTTCTATAAAGACAACTCTCAAGCTTTTAAATGAACAAAGAAAGAGAAAGAGTTGATACTACAGAATCTCATTCATATAAAATGACAGAATATAGAAGACATCTTGGTCCCAGAATCTAAAAGCAACATCCCATTATCAATAGCTCATATGCTCCACCAAGACAAAGAAAAAATATAATTTATTCTTACGTGACTTTCTTTTAGAGCCAAGCCTGTCTTTCATGATAAGCAAGCAACTGCTTCCCTAAATTAGCTAAGAACTGGTGTGGTAGAAGATGAATAATTATGGTCAAATCTCAAAGGCCTGTTGTCAAATGCTTCATAACATATTTTGGGTAAAGTGTAAGAGTGTCATGAATCCTATCATCTTACTATTTACAGATAACTTCTTATTATCTCAAGAGACAAGAATGAGAAAAGAAGGCTATGGAGGAAAATTGGTAATGGAATCTTGGTAAGGGCTCAAGAGAAGACAGGGAAACGAGTGAGCTCCCTGAACTCATTGTAGACAGTCTTCCTGGAACTTCCATTTCATAAGTAATTTTCTTTGTATCATTCAAGAATGCCTAGAGGATTAAGCCTAATATTTCTAATCACCTTTATGCTTTCTTTCTGGTAGTTAAAATTTCCTAAAAATATATGACTTGTATCTAGCCCATCAGTTACATTTGTATTCCCTGAATACTGTTTTTTTGTATGTGTCTTCTACAAAATAAGTTTTCATTGAGTGTTTCTTGTGTGGCATTGAGTTCAAGGTGGTTAGCTTGTTTGGATTTGTGGCAATGGCAGATGGATTCACCTGAAGAGAGTCTAAAAAATATGCAGACATGGTCTGATCATCAAAGACTTGGGTGTATTCTGCTAATTTTAGAATAGAAGCCATGATTTTAGGACCGACTTCACTGACTCCCAGAAGATTTTCTTTGTATCTTGTTAGGAATCATTTCTTTTGTGACTGTAAAAAAGGGAGTGCTGATTTTCAATATATTAATCCCTAGGATAAATTTCAATTTTGGACAAATTTTCTGTAGCATCCTGTCTTCTCAGTTAGGATTCCTGTCCTAATATACCCCATTCTCAGTAGACATCCCCATCGGACCTATCTCACTTAATTAGCTATCTGCCAGATCAGAAAGCAGTCCTGGATCAGGTGTTAGCCAAGGCTTCCCATGGCGTTACATCCCGTAAAGCAATTTCAGTTTAATAGGGAAATGCAAGGATATTTAGGTCTTCTGATATCTAATGGGGGTTTCAAGCACCATTGTGGGAACTATATCTGGGAAGGTAGGTCTTTAAAACAAACCTTAAAAATCAAACAGATTTGTTTGTGATCATGTGGCTGGCCACATTTCCCCAAATAGTAGACCTCAGTTATATTTCACATAAAATGTTTCTGGAGATTGTTCTACTACACAAACACACACACACACACACACACACACACACACACAATTATTTCTTCTTACTGGTCAAGAACTCATGCTTTATAAAACAAATTAACAAATTCAGTGGGGGTTGAAGCAGGTTGATTAATTAAAGCTGCACCCATTTAGAAACAAAATTAAGATTACTTGGAGAACCTCATTATATCTTTTCAAAATTTTTCTTTTTTATTGTAAATAATAGAAGGGTTACAGTTATATTTGCCAGACAGAAGGTACATTATCTCACATACATTGCTACCCCTTCTCATTTTTGTCCCAATTTCCCTCTCCCTACCCCTCCCTTCAGCTTATTTTCCCCCCTCCACTTTCCTATTTCAAATAAACAAATAAACATATATATATACATTATACAAGACGACAAGGTAAGATACTGTAACAATATGAAAATAACCAAAAGACATGAGAAATACCAATACATTAAAAACAGAAATCACACAATACATAGCTCTTGTTTCTATTTCCTGGAAGTCCTTTCATTTAGCCTCATCTTCTATGGCCTTTAGTATCTAAGTTTTGAGCTATTGTAATCCTCTGCTACGAGAGTCCAAGATACTAATTATTGCAATTGTATTAATTATTACAAATGGAAAACTTCATTATATCTTTAGATAGGAACAGAGGAACAGAGCTGCCAGTGGGAGAGACGAGACTAAGAAATTACAAACATGGGACAGCCATCTCTCTACATCAGTTATAAAGCCATGAGTTCAAAAATACCGAAATGCAAGTGTTCAATTCTTAATATAAAAGGCCATTGTAGGGGCCGGGAGTTTGGCCTAATGGTAGAGTGCTTGCCTAACATGCACAAAATCCTGAGTTCGATTCCTTGGTACCACATTCATAGAAAAAAGCCAGAAATGGTGCTGAGGTTCAAGGGGTAGAGCTCTAGCCTTGAGAAAGTCCAAGGACAGTGCTCAGGTGCTGAACTCAAGCCCAGGACTGGCAAAAAAAGTCATTGTATTTTCACATAACCTATACACAAATACGAAATACTTAAATAAGATAACAAAACAAATAAGGACTTATAATACTTAACACAAGTAAATGCTATATAAATTGTATCTTATTGTATAGGTTATTATGGAAGGAAAGAAAATCTAAACTTATTTATTATCTGAATTTTGTGTGTGTATCATTGATCGAATCTATGAATATGAAACTCACAGATAGGAAGCACTGACTCTATCTGTTCTTCTCTATTCTAAGTATGATTAGCATTTCTCCTTAAGCTTATTTAGTAGAGTACAGCATCATGCCAGGGCAGATAAGGAGGTATAAATGACAGGACTTGTACAAAAACAATTTAGCAAATGAGTGTTATGATGTCTTTGTTCTTTTTTTTAAGTAGAGGCTGAAAAATAATACTGATTTTTCAAAGAACATGGTCAGTAATTTGTCATTTGTTTTTTTTTTTCAAAAAAACATGAAGCACACACACACACAAACTTAGGTTTACAAACTCATGCAGTCTTGTGTAACAAAACTAAACAAATAAAATCTTTGATCTGAAAATGACCTTTGCAAAATTCTAATGTTGGCAATGTGATAGTATGTAGATTGTTAAAGCAAAATGGTCATATGACTTCTCAAGAATGGGAGTAATTAACTAAAAGTATATCACAGCAATACAATTTTCGTTCATACCTCTGTCTCTTTGCTCCCCCTGATTGTGCTGTGTTTTGACAATCACTGATGGCTGGTCAACCTAAAATCCCAAACTATAAGAGCATAAATGTTAACCTTTAAAAGTTCCATATATGTGTATGCTGAAAAACTACACAAAACTATGAAAAATTAAAAACTATGAAAAAATTAAAATGAAAAATCTTCCTCTGGAGGAAATGATACTATGAAACATTGTCTTATACCAATTTGAATTCTCATGCTGATGCTGTGAGAATGAAGTATTCCATGTCTTGTTGCTATTGTTGTCGTTATGTATCTTGAGAAAATTTCATGCAGCAGGATTCAATGTTTCCTAACAAACACACACACACACACACACACCACACACACACACGCGCGCGCGCACACACACACGTGCGCGCGCGCACACACACACACGTGCGCGCGCACACACACACACACACACATACGTGCATGCATGCAGGATTCAATGTTCACTACCGAACACATTCAGTGGGAGAATGTTACTTGTAGGGTTACATGAATGCAGCTTTGTTCTCAAAGTAATCATCATTTTTAATATATTTTAATACAAGTAACCTGTCAGGACCGATAGATAGGAAGTAGAACCCGTACATGTGACTCAATATCCCCTTTTTAAAATGAGTATTCAATCAGTGCCACTTTTGTTATTGGAACATATTTACTATACAAATATTCTATCATTTAGATGAAGTAGTTAGGATTCACAGTGGGCAAAATTTCTTTACTTGATGAGATTTAGTCCAATGGTCAAAGCAAAGAATTAAAAAGGACTAATTTATAGTGACAAATCCATGGTTGGGACCAGGGGTCTGACAGAAGAGAAGCACCTATATTTGGCAGGGATGTTCACAAACTGCTAAAAGCATGCAGAGTTCCCTGCTTATGTGAAAAAACACACCTGTCCCTGGTCCAGTTGCTGGAATACCTTTTATGGGAGACCACACAATGAAAATTATTTGTGAATTGAATTTTTGCAAATTAAGAATTGATTTTATATTAAATTCTTAGGAATGTATAGTCTGAAGTCAACAGATAGATGAAAGTTCTTAACTAATGGCATTATTTTAATGACTTATTTCAAAGTAGGAGTTAAGACATAATTCAAATCAACTTTCTTTTATTAAAATATGCCTGGTTATTTAAAGCCACAATAATTACTGAGTTAATATGATCTTGAATATGTGCGCTATAGAGATATGATTAGTGTTTGAGGTAAAAGGTCTGTTTATTATGTTTTAAACATTATGTGATCTATACACACATATAGCATGTAGCACACATAACATAATGTCCCTGACTATGCACAATATTTTGGGTGTTTCTTAAAAATGCATTTAAGTCTGGCAATAATGTGCAACAATGATAACAATCCTAGCTACTCAGGAGTCTGCTGAACAGACTAAAGACTGTGATTTGAAGACTCCTGAGACAAAAATTAACAAGATTTGTTGCTAATAAACCAACTGAAGCATGACTCAAGTGGGAGAGTGTCAGGCATGATCATGAAAAGCAAGTGAGAGTGCAGGTCCATGAAGGTCACATTGCAGTACTGACAAAAACAAAACTAAGCACAAAAGCATACGGAGGTATGGAGATCTTAACATCATTCAATTAGGAGACAGATTCAGTTGCAGATATGAGAGCAGAGATTTCATTGACTTGGATTGGAAAGTAAGAAGGAAAGATATCTGAAGCAATAGTGCAGGCTTATGTAGACACGAATATACTATCATCTTACTTTCCACAAACAGGATTAAAGGTAGGATTTAAAAACATCTGAGTTGAGCTCTACTTATAAAAACAGGAATTATTTATGGGAAAAAGCCCTTCTTTGCAAAGGCTGATTTGTTTTCTGATTTTTGCAATGGATTCTTATATAGGTTTGTCTGCAGACTTGACAATTTTTATTTGTAAATATTTGAGGCTTACATATCATTGTGAAGGGATGGGTACAGAAGATAAAACCAGAAAAATGTACATCTTACTTTTTAAAATTTATTTATTTATTTTTATTGTATTGTATTGTTTTGATTATGTATAGAGGAGTTACAATTAAATTTGTCAGGTGGCAGGAACATTATTTCTTGAAACGTGTGTGTGTGTGTGTGTGTGTGTGTGTGTGTGTGTGTGACAAGAGCAATTAAAACCAATAAAATAATTGCTTCTAATGATTTTATAACCTATATCCTTCATTTGGTACAATATCTTTAAACTTCTTCACCTTAAATATCTACTGAATTATAAAATTTGAAAACATGTATCTCTCTGTTCCCTTTAGTTTTTCTCCCTTCTCCTGTGCTGAAGATATTTATTTTCAATCTCTTATTTAACCTCTTTTTTTGTTTTCTGCTTGCTTACTTGTTTTAGTTCTAATATATAAATGAGATCATATGATATTTTCTTTCTGTGCATGGTTTATTTCGTTTAGCATGTTTTGTTTTCCAGATCAATCTGTAATTGGAAAATTCCAGAATCAACTTACTATCTGATCTGAACAATACTGCAATCTATGCATATGCAGCATATTTTTGCATCATTTTTCTCCTAGAGAAACACTTAGGTTGTTCCTATTTCATATTTCCCTCCTGAATGATTTGCAGATTTGTTATGAAACTTATCAACCTTAAAATAGTTTATAGGTTTGGACTGAACAAATGACTGACTGGAAACTAAACAAATGACTGACTGGTGCCCATCTATTTATATTTGATCATTAAGGCCATACCAGGAGACATTTAAACACCACCTAGAAAAGTGTCCTTGTTGGAAGTGGTGTTGTGGCACAAAGTGATAGAGCACTAGTTTTGAGCAGAACAGCTCAGAGATAACACACAGCTTCTCAGTTCAAACCCCATGACAGACAGACAGACACACGTGTGCACACGCACACACACACACACACACACACACACACACACACAAACATGGTAAGAAATTTAAGAAAAAAAATGTATCTATATGAAATTCTACTTAAAGGTAGAATAATAAAGAGCTTTATGAATGACATATAGACCTGTTTAATGTGTGTTAAATTCATCTAATGGTATTTAATATGTTTGTGCTGCTAAGATTTACCAATGACCCTTATCTATTCAAATAACATGGGCTAACAATGAATTTCAGAATGAAGCAAAACACACACTCAAAAATTATGTTTGTTTTAGCAACAAACTGGACATTTTCTATACAGTATTTGGTAGGTCAGAATTAGCACAAAAATTCATCTGTAAAGACTTTCATGCAGTAATTTCATCTTTATATGAAAGCAAGCTCAGAGCATAGAATAAACCTAATATGAAGGGAAAGATACATAATTTACAGACATTTTGTTTTCTCCTAACCAATATTATTTTCTTTGACCCTGTATCAAGGTGTTCTTAAATGAGGATGACTGCGAACAATGCATATGCATAAAAATAGCTACCCTGATATATGCCAGAAAACTATCAAGCAGATATCAATTTTGTAAGGTTTTGTGGTTAAGATTTACTTTTAATTACAAGTGAGCTCAATATTCTGAGCCCAAGGAATAAATTCTCTCACTAGAATCAGACAATATCTATTTAAAAGATTGGCTTTATTGACCAACTTTGCCATAGTTAACTCTGTGTTATGCACCAGCAGTCTGCTGGAAAGAAATTTACTTTACCTGGGGCATTGGGTAGTATATTTTTCCAGTCAATTCCTAGGAAAATGGGAAGGAATAATTTTGGTAATAATATGTTTTAAGATACAAAAGTATTATCATCAGTACATATATCTTGTTATATGTAAGAGGCCAAGGACCAGAAAGATCACAGTCCAAGTTTTCCCCACTAGGAAAACACACACACACACACACACACACACACACACACACACACACACACACACACACACACCATCTTATTAAAAATGTACAAAAGGCGCTGGGAGTTTGACCTAGTGGTAGAGTGCTTGCCTAGCATGCACTACACCCTGGTTCAATTCCTCGGTACCACATACATAGAGAAAAGCTGGAAGTGGTGCTGTGGCTCAAGTGGTAGAGCTCTAGCCTTGAGAAAGTCCAAGGACAGTGCTCAGGTCCTGAGCTCAAGAGGTAGGGGAAATGGTTCCACTGTTAGAATAAATGTTTATCAAGCTCAAAAACCGGGGTTCAAAATCCTAATACTACAAATACAGAAATGATACATATATAATATTTTTGAGTTGATCTCTATGTAGTGTGAGAGGTATACAAAGAGGCAAAAATATCAGGGGAGAAATAAAAGTTATGGAAGCCAGTGATAGATCACCTTATTAAACCTAGGACCATAGAAGGAAACTGTTTCCCTCTTTAGTGCAGTAGAGACAGTCCATAGAAATGACAAAAGAAGCCTCTAATAGATATGAGATGATAGATACAAAATGCCAGTTCACGTTCTCAAATTCTACTTCAAGGCCACATCTCAATTAGATCTATCAATAACTCCTTCTCCTTTTTTCCTGGAGTAGCACTCTCGCTAAATTTATTAGAGATGATTAGAAGAAAGTTCCTGAAGGGTATGTCTTTGTATTAAATATGAGATATAAATTGATATTGGCTAAGTGCCTTGTGAAAAGTAAAGGGAGGAAACTCACTGGGAAAGGAAAAGGACAAACATCTGCTCATCCTATCCTAACCAAAAAAAAAAGCTTTATTAAAAGACTCAGAGGAATATTACATTCAGACATTCAGGAATTTGCTTGCTGTTCAGCTGAATAGAAAGTAGGTTTTAAGTGCTATCATGACAACAAATGGGTGACTTCATGAAACTCATGGGTCTTCTCCCCATTCATGAAACCATCTTCTCCCCATCCAGAATCTTCTCCCACCATGCTCAGCACCAGAGTATGGATAGGTGAAGAAGGTAAAAGTGCTGCTTGGCTTTGAATAATTTCCAGAAAGCACTCAAGTTAAAATTAGCCTTTCACCCATAAATCAAAATAAGTAGTATTAATTTGGTTGCAATTAGAGTGTGACTGATAAGTGGAAGCTTTCAATTCAAACATCTGTGGAAGCTGTGTTTTTCATATTAGACTTCTAAAATGACAGTATAAACGTAATTTCAATCGTGATTTACACCTGCTAGTTGATAAAGTTGATTGCAGTGTTTAATAAGTTTATACATTTAGCTTAAAATGGAAATTATTAGATTTACCAATAATTTTAAAGGTTTAAAAAAGAAGAGAGTAGCTCAGAAAAATATTAGAAACTTTAAATGTCAGATGCTCAATAATCCTTCCTGTTCAATCCAATGCTTTTATTACTAATATTATGATTATAAATACTGTTAATTTTACTTTTACTCCATGTGGTTACTGACTTAGCAGTTCCCTGTGGCCATTTTAATTAGTTTTCCCACCACTCTGTGTTTGGCAGATGGTTACTATAGTCAATTAACTATCTGGGAGAAAACAATTTTCCTTATGGAAATATTAAGGACTATCATGTGGTTGAAAGACAAGTCACCTCTCTCTCTCCGCCCGCCCCCTCTCTCTCCCTCTCTCAATTCTACTTAATACTTCACTAATCAAAGGTCATCAGATGTCACTACAGGAATTTTTCTGTAGGTTACTCAGTCCATCTGGACCCTAAAGATTGCATTGCTATGCTAAGTTTGCTTAATGAAAAGTGCTTTTCATCCTCTTAGCATGTCATTTACTGAGGTATAGTCTCTAGCAGAGAAAGGTCTAATATTTTTTGAAACATTCAAAGATTTCCATATTACCATCTTGAGATGCTGAGCCATCAAATTGAATAAACCTCTGCCTGTAACAAGTAGCAGCCAGCTGCAATAGAATGACAGGAAAATTAGAAATAGTAAAAAAGTAGAGTGTGTGTTTCCTCCAGTACACAATTACCACAATTTCAAATTTGCTTTTCATTTCTATAAAGTAGATATGTGACTATATTGTAAAGCCGAGTGACTTGCTGAATCAGAAACCAGATTATCATCATGGACCATTAGCATAATAAGAACTGATTTAAGGGCTATTCACTTATCAAAAACAATAAACGGGAATAGAAATGGCATTGTCTTATGTACACAAACAGGAAAACTTATGAATCCAATACGCTCTTGTTGAATGCAAAGGCAGATCATTTAAATGCATCATTATGAAGTGTAATGTGTTATGTTTAAGAATGAATCATTTTCAAACAATAAAACATATGGACACTATTTTCTTCTTAGAGAATAAGAGGGAAAACCTATCAGTTAAATTTGTCTTCATATTTATAGATGATATAACTATTACATGTTACACATAGGATACATAATGTAAATATAGTATTATAGTATATGCTATCTACACTATACACATACATATGTCATGTAAATGCATATCATATATGATATATATAATATATACATGCATATATTATACATTATATAGAAAATATCAATTTCCCACTTCTATTTTTGGAGGGAAAAACGTAATTGCCTATTCAAGAATAACCTGAAATCAAGAATTAGTCATATTTAGTACTAGCCATTAGACAGGGTTAATTTTGAATTAGATTTCAAGATGAGAGTAGAAAAATGTGAAGTTTAAATTTGCAAGCAGAAAAAGAACTAGGCCGGTATCTAATCCCATCCTAATTATCTGAAATCTGTTGCTTGAGAGTTATACTACTGAAGTTACAAATAATTCATTAGATTTTCTTATTATTCAGAACAACAAAAGGCAAGAAACAAATGAAAGGTCAGTAAATTCTGTTATCATGTCTCAGTGTAAAAAATGAGAAAAGGAGATAAACATTAAAATGTTTGTAATAAGTTCATAATAATAATTTTGATCTTTAATGAGGTTGTGGCTCATGGGAAGTATGCACACATTATTTTATGAGAAAGATCTGCAACCTTTCTCTCCTGTCAATAACATGCAAGGTTTCACAGTGTAGATACTCAATAAATATACATAGGCATCCGTGAAGATACAAAGCAAGAACAATGCAAAGACTGCAGGTAGTATGATCCTTTATATTGTAAATTATTTCAATAGTGATTAATATTACCTACAAATTTAGTGGTTTAGTATGGGATAAGTGAATATGCAGAATTATATCATGGTACCAAAAAAGCCTATCATCTAGAATTGAGTGTGAGTTACAACAATTGTGAGAACAATTATTACTGTTGGTCTCAGAACAAGGAGCAAGCAGATAATTTTGTAGAATGGAATGACATCTTCAAATTACAAGGGACACAGAATAAATTATGTGCGAGACATTTTGCTTAACATGGTGTCCAAGGCAGATTAAAGCAGTGTCAAATTGCTTACCATTGTGTATTTTCAATTTATTATGTGTTTATAGGACATCATTCATAAAATGAAAATATCATAAATAAAAAGATACATACTCTTAACCACTGAGCATGAGAGTAAACCAATCTCATTCATGGCGGTGTACATCTGGCTTCCGAGACTGCTCACTTCACAGCCTGTGAACATCAGTTCTGTATCCTTGGTCATGCACCAAGCATGTCACCCCGCAAAGACCACAGTTTGAACGTACAAGAACAGTTTGTACTGATTCAGTGTCAGGGTCACACTACTGTACAGTTAAAGAGTCCTAACCAACCTGATTAAATGATATTTTGTAGTTGGTAAGCCAAAATTTACCACCACTAACAAACAAAATAATTTATTAAAATGTATAGTGCTTTCCTTTTGATTTATTTTGCTATTAAGGGATGTCTCGTTTCATATGCAGGTGTTTAATAGACTTGTGTTTACAAAATTGCTACTTAGATGATCTCTTTAAAGTAATAAATATTCTACCCTGACAGCTATGGTCTCCCTCACTGCCTCCTCTCTCTCTCTCTCTCTCTCTCTCTCTCTCTCTCTCTCTCTCTCTCTCTCTCTCTCTCTCTCTCTCTCTCTCTCTCTCTCTCTCACACACACACACACACACACACAATCCCCCCCATATACACACCTGCATTCCTAGCTATTTTGGAAGCTGAGATCTTAAAAGCCATAGCCATTCAAACAGAAAACTTCAGTAGTCTCCATTCCTTAAACATAGCAAAAATCATGACAGGCAAATTATTCAAGTGTGACAATGCCAGCTTAGAAAATGCAAGATCCTGAGTTCAAATTCAGTATTATTTCCTCATCAACAATCACAACAATAACAATCTCATCAACAATAATAATAAGTATTTATAAAAAGAATAATTTCAAATACTTTAGAATGAACATTGAAATCCTTGCAGAATCTCACTGTGCATTTTGCTTTTATATCCCAACTTTATAACTCAAGCCCCTGTATTCCAGTCTAAGCTTAAGTAAGACAAGAAATAAGTATTTCTATGTAGGCCAAGGATGTGGCCTAATGGTAGGCTTACCTAACATGAACGAAGCCCTGGTTTGATTCCTTGGTACCCTATACAGACAAAGCCAGCGGTAGTGCTGTGGCTCAAGTGGTAGAGTGTTAGCCTTGAAAATGCTCAAACACAGTGCCTAGATCCTGAGTTCAAGCCCCAGGACTGCCTCCAAAAAAAATACTTCTATAATTAAATTCAGTCATTTATAACTACTAAAAATATAACTCTCTTAAAAAGTAAAAAGTCAGAAAGATAAATTAATTTATATCCCTGTAGCAGTATGTGGAAAGATAAACTGCTATAGTCCCAAAGATTGGGGTGATATATGCATCTTAAGTTACTGTCAATTAAAATAAACATAATAACCACTTTGTTTACCTGAAATGACAATTTATTAAATTCCCATTTCAATGGTTTTAACAATTATTGCAGTGGGTAGGACATGTTTGTCTCTACCTGTATATCATACAGTTCTCTATATACTAGAGATGTGACCATTTGTGAACATGACTGGCATAGAAGTATGGCTTATATTAAAATATTACAGTGGATGTAGAAAAAAACAAAATAAGAATATATAGTGTACCATTATAAAATGAAATATGACTATAAATGAAATATATTAGAAAACAACAAAGATACATTTTATGGTGACTATAAAGGAATTACACAAAAGGTGACAATAAGTCGAAATTACTTCACTCTCCACCATTTTCCCCTTCACCTCTCTGCTAACATGCTATACAGTTCATTTATATGCATACTGTATATTATATGCCATGACTGCTTTTTGTTTATCGTTTCTTATTCTATTCCTCTGCTCCATTTTTAACCCCTGAAAAGTCTATAGCAATAACAACAAAAACATCCCAAGCAACATTTTCAATAACAATGATGTCAAAGAGCATACTAAGAAAATAATCACTGAGAACCAAGATTACCCGATGGTTAAGAGCGTTAGACATTTATTATATATCTTAGAAGTGTTGTTCTCAAATTGTAAGGACCTTTCTGGCTGTTCTAAATTATTATGAGAATAAAATTGTAAAGAAATCCAGGCAGAGAAAAAGTAGCTGAAGATTTGTCAAGAGTATAACTTAGCTGTCCAGAAAACATTCTAAATTTGAACTCTGGCAATGGAATAGAAGTGGTTGAGGATAGATTTGTTTTTGTTTATAAACCACCTGCCCATGCTGATAGATGCAACCGTGGATTAAAGAAAAATGAAGTCAAAGGCAGTTCTGAGATTTTCAGTCACTGAAGCTGAGTGAATTACAGGGCCAATTACTCAGCAGTAGTCATTACAGCAAATTGGAGAACCAATTACTCAGTTGTAGGCTATAGAGAAAGAAGTCAGCATTGTGGACAGGCAGTACAGTCATTTAGCATTTGGGGGAAAATAACAAAAGAATATAGTATCGTGTAACCAAGCAAAGAAAGCACTTAGAGAAGAATGGGGCCTAGACTGGCAAATATGAACTAAGGTAAATATAAAGATGGAGAAAGGATCACAGCCAAAATATTGAAACGTTCTGTGGGACTGAGGTGGTGATTCACAAACAAGTGGGTGTGGTGCATAGAACATTTTTTTACAACTGTTCTAGAGGAATTTTGCCAGTATGAAGATCAGGGATGGTAAAGAGTTTAGGAAGATATGGTGACAGTCCTCTAACATGCATCTTTTGAGAAAATTTGGCCAAGAGCAAAAAATTCTAAAAATACCAGTTTAATATTATGTCCTGAAAAGGAGACAACACAATTCCTAAGAGGCAGAAAATGCAAAGACAGTGATGTGCACTGTTGACAGAGAGTAATAAAAAGCATGTTCTCATATTAGTAAATTTGAATGTTTGCTGTTTCTGGTACACTGTAAATGAGAGATAATTTGAAAGAGTCCAGAGATAAAGGAGACATATCACATTTTTGGACAGGGCACCTCACAGATCCATGCAACTCTTGAATGAGTAGTGAAAATCTCCTATATAGCTCTTTCATATTCTTACCTGTCAACTGTCACACACTCCTGATCTAGGAGTTTAGATGGATGCATCATATTTTAGTTAAGATGATAAATAATTTGAGCCAGTTATAATCAAATTGCACTGGTCTGTGAACCATCAAGTGTCTGTAAAATACCTTTTCTTTCCTTTTTTGTAATTGTCTATTGATGTCTGCATTTGGTTAGCGTAAGTCAGTTATGGAGGTCCTCTCTCCACTTCTTCCAATTGCTGAAGTTTATTTTTATTGTTGGGATAATGTATAGCGGGGTTACAATTACATTTTTCAGATAGTAGGTGCATTACTTCTCACACATTGATACCCCTTTCATGCTTTCATCCCCATTTCCCCCCACTAACACCCAATCATCTTGTTTTCTCCCCTTCCCTTTCCTATTTCAAATAAACAAATACACTTATATACAATATACCAACTAACAAAGCCAGATAGAGCATCAATAGGAGATTAACCATAAAGACAAAAAAAGAAGAGAAATAACATAGTACATTAAAAACAACAATAACACAAGATAAAGCTCTTTTTAAAAGTATTGTCATAAGGAAGTCCTGAAAATAGTAATAATGCCCATAAAATATTGAATCAAAAGGTCTGAATAACAGACTCGATTTTATAACTTATTCTAAAATGGGAATTTTGATAACACCCTTTAGACACTAATTATGTCAATGAAATATTTTACTAGACAATTAGAAATGGATTCTGATAATCAAATCTATCATGAACATGCATGTGACACAAATGAGGGAAATACAAAATTCTGTTTAAATTGCAGGCTCTATTATTAACTCTCAGCTTTACCTTATGTACTCTCAACAGTCTTTACACATTCATTCCTTGAATGAAGAAGCAAATCAATGAATCCAACCGTTTGTCAATCAGTATGTCTTGCTGTATTAACACCACAGTTCATAGGTCCTTGTTATATGCAATCTACACATAGGTAACACAAAGAATCACTGAAAGTAACAATATACTGTATTCAATGTATAAATAGCCTTCTCTTAGGAAACATATTCAAACATTGATTTCACATGACCTCCTTGCTCAACTCTTGCAGAAACAATGACTCTTAATCACCCCAGTACTCCATGCGCTTTCAGGAAACAACTGTTTTAGGAGTGGCTCAATCTCACTAATGAATAGCCTCCTCTGTCAGTTATGTCCTTGGAACATAAACCTTTGCCGTTGCTGTTCCTTAAATTCTCATAACTTTCTGTACATAGATTCTGTTTGTCAGAGGAAGAAATCACCTATTTTGGCCTTCAGGAAGTTTTGATATTGTTTATTATCACCTGGGAAAATTTCAAACACAGATATACTTATGCCCTGAGAGATTTATTCAGAAAGTTCTCAACAAGTGTAGAGCAAAGAAATAGATACCAACATAGTATTCTTCTCTCTCACACTTTCTCTCTTTCTATTTGTCTTCTCTCAGAACCTCCCTTTTCTTACCCTTTCCTCTATCTCTCTTTTTTTCTCTCTCCTACTTATTTTCCCTCTTTTTATTAATTTTTTACATTTTTTATTTATTGATTAATGTATTTGTTGAACATAGAAACCTAGATTCGGGATTTGGGGCCTGGTTCAATAAGCAAATTGTTTTTCTTTTGCATTTTCACTGAAGTATTTGATTATTAGTTGAAACTCGGAGTGCATGGTAACTATGGCAATATGCACTTTATGGATAACATTCTAACCCAAAACTGGGTGAAAACCTATAGAGACTAGGTATAGCTTCCCCCTGTCGACTGCTTCAACAGATCACTGTAGATATTTCATAAAATTCTTGGTGTCGATTATATGAAAGAATACTGAGCAAGTGAGCTCTGGAGTATGCTAATGCTCACGTTAATAATGGTGGTACCTAGTTAACAAGAGGGGTCCTTAATTATAATGTCATTGGGATCCATAACCTTATGAAGCCTTGTCAAATAAGCAGTTTGGCACTGACCAAGTTGTCACATGTATTGATTTCTTTTGTGCAATTATGTTAAGATGAACAGTGAGGGAATAGTTTTCAAAGAAAGGGAGGTTGTATTTTGTCATTTAACTGTCAAATTATTATTTAATAATGATGCAGTACATGTAAGAGATTTCTATAACTAATAAGTATTCAATGAGTGGAGTGTGTGTGTGTGTGTGTGTGTGTGTGTGTGTGTGTGTGTGTGTGTGTATGTCTTATAAGGATGACTAAGATTGAACCTAAAGACATACACATGTTAGGCAAATGCTCTGCCACTTAATCTCTTACCCTAGACACGCTTTTCTACTTTTACTCAGGTTGGTGTTGTACTCTCAATCCTCTTTCACTTTTGTCCAAAGTATCTGGGAAAGTGGGTGTGGATCCATCACGACATCCACAATGTATAAGTCCTACAGCGACCTTCCTTATTTTACTGACTAGAATATTTATATCAATCTAAGAGAAATATATTTTGGAAAGCTGGTTTTTCTTATTTTGGCCATATGAAGACACAAGAAATACTTTCAAGATGATATGCTAAGATGCAAACCATGCATTAATTTAGTTAATGCTCAAATTAATTTTATAGAAGAGAAGGTTGTCACATTTTATAACATATCTTAGGTCAGTGAAAGATAGAGTATAAATGGAGTTGTATTTGTTCCACTGAGGTCCAGACCAGAGAATGCTATTAAGACTCAAACTCATCTCACTAGTCATTTGTTATTGCCCAACAGAAATACACAGCATATTTTTATTGTAATTAATAGAAGGGTCACATTATATTTACCAGATAGAAGGTGCATTACTTCACAAACACTGATATCCCTTCTCATGGTTCTGTCCCCATCTCGCTCCCCTCAACCCCTCCCATCATATTGTTTTCCCCCTTCCCTATCCTACTTCAAATAAACAAATAAACATACCAGATAACAAGGTAAAATACTTTAACAATATAAGGGTAATCAAG
The DNA here is from genome assembly GCF_031878675.1 of Megascapheus bottae. NCBI lineage: Eukaryota > Metazoa > Chordata > Mammalia > Rodentia > Geomyidae > Megascapheus > Megascapheus bottae. Next base: position 29,272,790 of record NC_143515.1, read on the forward strand.
GGACAACAAAAGAGATGAGAAAAACAACAATTTCACGTTATATGGTTCTTGTTTCCATATTCTGGAGATCCTTTCGTTTACTCTCATCCTATATGGCCTTATGTATCTAGGTTTTGCCCTATTTTAAACCTCTGTTAGGAGAGTCCATGGTTTATGCTATTTATGACAAATGAGGGAAACCATTGAGCCTATGTTCCTTTGAGTCTGGCTTACTTCACTTAATATGATTTTTTCCAAGTCTTTTCATTTCCTTAAAAATGGGGCAATGTCATTCTTTCAGATGGCAGCATAAAATTCCATAGTGTACAAATACCATATCTTGTTGATCAACTCATCAACTGAGGGACATCTGGGTTGGTTCCATATCTTTGCTATGGTAAATAGTGTGCAATGAACATCATTGTGCTAGTGGCTTTAGTATGTCCTTGTTTCTGGACAGTTGGGTAAATGCCAAGTAGTGGAATTGCTGGGTCTAGGGGAGCTCTATGTTTAGTCTTTTGAGGAACTGCCATACTGCTTTGCATAGTGGTTGAATGAGTTTGCAATCCTACCAACAGTGTAGTAGTGATCCTTCCTGGCCACTTCCCCTCCAACATCTCTTGTTATTAGTTTTCTTGATCCTGGCCACTCTAAGTGGAGTGAGGTGGAATCTCAGAGTTGTTTTGATTTGCATTTATTTTATGGCCAGAGATGTTGAGCTTTTCTTTATATATTTACAGGCCATTCTTCTTCAGAGAAGATTCTCTTTAAAAGTCTTTGGCCCATCTTTTAATGGAATGGTTGTTTCTTTGGAGATAAGTTTTTTGAGCTGTTGATATATTTTAGATATGAGACCTTTCTCTGTTGTATAGTTAGTGAGGATCTTCTCCTACTCTGTGGGCTTTCTATTTAGCTTGCTAGCTATGTCCTTTGCCATACAGAAGCTCTGAAGTTTAATGAAGTTTCACTTATCCAAACGATCTTTGATTTGTTGTGTTTCTGGGTCTTTATTAAGAAAGTTTCGACCTGTGCCAAGGAGACCTAGTGTATCTCCTATTCCTTCTTGTAAAGTTTTCAGTGTATCTACTTTTACCTCATGGTCTTTGATTCATTTGGAGTTAATCCTGGTGCAGGGTGACATAGAAGGATCCAACTCCAGTTTTCTGCAGATGTTTAACTAGTTCTGCCAGCACCACTTGTTGAAGAGGCTGTCTTTCTTCCCTTCTATTTTTTTTCTCTCTTATCAAAGATTAGGTGGCCATATGTCTGTGGGTTGATTTCTGGGCCTTCGGTTCTATTCCATTGTCCTCAGTCCTGTTCTTGTGCCAGTACCAAATTGTTTTGATTACTATAGCTCTACACAGGATATTTTTAACAAATATATTTTATTGTTATTGTAGAGGTGTTGTACAGAGGGGTTACTGTTGCATACATTTTTATCAAACAGAAATTTACAAATATTCAGCGTATGACTTTGTACAGAAAAAGACTGCCTTTACTAGCTGCAAAATCTTTTTAAGTTATGGATTAAGTTTGTAAGTACCAACATGTTGTTATTGTTCCATTGATAAATAAGAAACTAATTTTATACCTATTATTTAATTCAGGGTATTATATTTGTTGTGATTAGATGAAAAGAATGGAATATAGCAACTTTAAGTTACTATATGTCCCAGGCTGGTCTCTCTCAACAAATGAAATTTCAAATTGTACTTTAAATTTTTACATGTCTCTGCATGGCATAACCAGGTATTGTACCCTAAGTTCGAGACCCCTGAAAGACCACCAGAGACCATGATCAATGCAAGCTGCAAAGGGCCGTTTATTAGCAAGCTCAAGCTTGGTCCTCAATGCTCATGAAAGTCAGAGACGCTTGGAGGCCCCAAGCACAGAGTCAGCACAGTTTTTATAGTACAGAACAAACAAGTTTGGAGAATTTCCATTTTCACAATGTTATAGTTAATTAACCCCTACATTGATGGACTCCTTAACCCCTTATCTACTTTACTAACTGAAAACAGTTGTGAAGCACAGCTGCTGACTCGGGGACAAATTCCAGGTGTCTCCACTAAGTCTCCGAGCAAATAGCTCAAGACTACTGACTTGGGGACGAATTCCAGATGTCTCCACTAAGTCTCTGAGTGAATAGTTTATGGCACTTTGTAATCCTTCGGAGAAGGGTTTAGGGGAAATCATCTCCCAGCTGTCTGCAAGATGGAGGTAGTTCTAACAAGATGGATTTGGACTATCTATAGCTTCTCAGCTTTGGCTCTTCATTTTTAACTACAGCTCTTCACAGGATTGGTATGTTTGTCTTTCTTGAAATGATTTTGGTTTGTAGGACAATATCCATTTTGACAGTTTTCTGCTATTTGTCATGTATTTTAGAGAATTAGATTTACTAAGGATTATTTAAATGAAACAAATAATTCAGTTGTTTTTGTAACTTTCCAAAAATGGCTTTAGTTTGTCACAAAGCCATCCCAATGAAAATGGTTTCTTTTTTTCCTTTTGGTCTAAATGTTATGTTTCTTTTTCTTTTTTTTTATTGTTGGAGTATTGTATAGAGGGATTACAGTTACATTTGTCAGGTAGTAGGTGCATTATTTCTCACACATTGATAACCCTTTTCATGTTTTTGTCCCCATTTCCCTCCCTCCACCCCCTCCCAAGGAAACAAGATGGTTTCTTATTTATTAATATTTCAGTAATATTCAAAAGATTGCTAAAAATAGGACCTCAACACTGTCACTGGTTACACAGAGGGCATTCTTTTTTTCATGTTTTCCTTTTAAGGAACAATGTTTTGAATCTCTATCCAAAGACAGTTTGAGCTGGGACAGCGACAGTGGTTTTATCCCTTGTGGCTTTATTTATTGAGAACATGTTGTGCCTAGACAATAATAAGAAACCAGGCACAAGAAAGTCATTTGGCCAAGGTTGATCTCAGCCTTCTAGTTCTTTGATCCTAATTCCTGAGGCATTCAACTGTAATTGTACTGCAGTCTGCCTGATTAAAAAAAAAAAGAAAAAAGAAAGAACCATGTATTTATTTTAAATAGGGATGGGAAGGGAAAACAAGGTGATTGGGAGGGGTGAGGGAGGGAAATGGGGACAAAAACATGAGAAGAGCTATCAATGTGCGACAAATAAGGCAACTACTACCTGACGAAAATAACTGTAACTCCTCTATATATTACTCTGACAATAAAAAATAAAATTAATAAAAAAGAACCCCATCCCCCCCAAAAATGAACCAGCATCTGAGTTCATGACTGATAAAAATCCTGACAGACAACATTTAACCAGTCTGTCAATCAAAGATACGCATATCAATTAAATAAAATTTTGGGTCTTCCCTCACAGCTTCAGTGCAAAATATGTCATAGTATTTTTGGACAATGTGTTCTTTCATTTTACATATTTAGACCACAGCTTTCAATAGTCTTAAATGAATTTGAGGTTGTTAAAAATAATTATCTGTGACTTTAAAATATTGGCAATACATATTAATATTATTTTCCTTCTTGTTACCTTTATGGATTTTCTTGTATGCTGATTATTGAAAGAGAATCACCATTATGATATTTGAGGATTCCTCACTGTCAGCAAATCCATTACTAAAGTACATCTTTTGGAAGTCTTGATGGGGAAAAAATGACTGATGTATGTCTATTTAACATTAGATCAGTGACCAAAAATCTTGTGTAAGAGTCTCCATCAGCAATCCCAGCAGAGTTCATTGAAACTTGAATGCTTGCTCCCTGAGTTGTTCCTGCCCCAAGCAATAGCTTTGCTCTTTTTTCTCTCTACATCTCCAACACCTGCTTAGGAAGGTTGTAGCCTCAAGAGACACCTAGATCACAGACAAATGATTGAAGTAGTGTGACCAAACTCCTTCTTATTCCTAAGAAATTAGTACAGAACAATTGGAAGGTTTTTCTTTTACTCTATTTTTAATTTTTGAATTCAGGATAGACCGAGGGGCTTCTCTATAAAGAACTTTCTTTTCCTCTCCAGTCATTTACTTTATGAATTCACGTATGTTTGTGGATCCTTTCAGCTTCTTTTCTACTAAATTAGAAGCACTTTTCCTATAAGGTTTTTTTCACTGGAATTTAGCTGAGAGCTCTTGAAGATTTCAATGTGGGATGTCTTCCTTCTTTATTCACAATGTGATGCAAATATTCTCTGCTTCTACATTCCTTTGTTCATTTAGCTCACTGTTTAATGTGGAGAGCAAAGCATTTTCAGTTGCCTATTCTAGGCCATTGCGATTTTCTGAATACCCTGTATGTAATAAGCTTTTGATCTTTGGCATTCTTACACTATTCAGTTAAGTTACTGTATCATTGGCCGGAACATAAAAGTTATAATCAGAAGATTGGATGATAAATCTGAAGTCCATTTCAATTTTAAATCTTTTTTTACCTCACACCTGATATATGAGACAGTAGTTTATGGATAAATATAATAACTTTAAATTTAATACATTTAGTAAAAAAATGCAAGCAGGAGATGAGTTCATTTTGATTAGAAGCTCTAAATGGAGGAATCAAATAATCAAAATTTCCTTTTCTTACCACTCACTTAACAACATTTAACAAGTCTTCACAGTATGCAAAGCTGTGTGTAGGCACAGTGGGAGACATAAAGATGAATTAAACACAGCTCCTACCTGTAAAGAAATCACCTTAGGAGAGACAAAAATATGCATAAAGAGCTAAAATATAAGCAGAGAAAATGATGAATGCCTTAAGGGGAGCATAAACAATATCTGGTAGGTTGAGCAGCTTGTTGAGATTACTTTCTTTTCAAAATAAAATGTGGAATACATAAATACATTTGCATGCTTGGATGTGAATATACTCATATACCTTTCCGAAGGAGGTTCTATTAAATGACGATCACTCAGTCTTTAAGATGAGTAAATCATTTGGTGGTTTCAGTAAAGATGCCAACAAAATTAAACATGTCCTAACATAGCATCTAAGTAAATCAAAACATAAGCTTGTTTTTAATGCTCAAAGAAATGTTCCACTACAGATATCAGTAATAAGACAGGAAACATAAAATGACTGCTTACGGATTAAAATTAAAACCTTGGCCAATATCACATCCATTTATATCTAATTATTTAAAAGCAGGTAAAATTAAAAGACAAACAAGACCATTTAAGAAAAAATAGAGCATATGATTCAATGCTGAAATGCATAATGGGAAATGCAAAAGAATCAGTATTTCTAAGTACACTGAATACTTTGCAATGAAGATTTCATCAATAGACTTTTTATGGACCGAGTTTCTAAAGCAACAGCAGATCCATTAATCTCATCTATTACTGTGCAGAGATAAAAAGCAAATATAAGACCAAGTTACATTTATAAAATTCCAGAGAGAGTGAACTCTGCAGGAGTTTTGAAACTTGAGAATAATTTACTAAGAAGTCTAAATTTATAAACTTGTACATAGTAACAAAAATGGCATGAAAGAGATTACAGTAGAATTGTTCCCTTGACAATCATTAATATTATGGTAGCATGACCAAAATTGTATAAGTTCAAGTATAGGAAACTGTAGAATGTAGGCTTGTGATTTCCATTGATTTAATCTGTATGAGCTACCTGTACAAATTAGATAGCATTGAATACTTACCTTATTAATTGTTTTTAAATGTCCCTTTCAGATCAAGGAGAAAGAAAACATTGGCATTAAGAAATCAGAACTTGATTGTCATAAAAGCAATGATAATTAATTCCCTGCATAAAAATCGAATGTGGATGTTGTGAGATTTATAGCAGAATAAAGATTAGTCCATTGACTTTCTATTTGTATTTTTCCCTTTTGTATATCATTTTGATTTCCCCTATTCTTTGTGAATCTTTATTTGTAGCATGTCTTTTTTTTCTAACTGATGCATTTGTTCATATCTATAAGGAATGTTAGGATATTATAATGCCTGTATACCTTGTGTAAACTTCAAAACAAATTAGATATGTTTAACCTCACATTTGTCATATTTATGACAAAAACAAAGTTATTACTTGTGGTTTATGAAATATATAGCAGATTATTATTACCTCAATAGCACAACTGTTCTTCAAATTGTACCCTTTGAAAAAACGTTTCTTCTTGCTTGCCAGCCCTCTTTCCTGTTTCTGAAAGTCACCATTATCACAATTCTTTGAGATATACATTTGTGTTTATTTTGTTTTGTTATTTAATTTCATTCCTTTTTGTGTGTGTGTGCCCTTTCTGTGGCTTGGACTCAAATCCTGAAGTTTTGTCCCTAAGCTATTATCCCTAAGCTGGTATCCTTTCACTAACGACACAAATCTGCTTCTAGATTTTGAGAAGATAAATTAAAATTTCATGAACTTTGTTGGATTAGGACAATTTCTATGTGCCAAAACAAAACCTCCTTCCCTGAAAAATGTCAGTCAATATATAGTATCATCCATTCATTCCTGTCTCCCTTTCACCGCCTTCTGACTTTAGACAATAATTATGAGGGCTTAAGTCCAACAGCATCCTAAGTGCTTCATTTTCCCCCTCTTCGAAACTATTTTTTACCTTGTAATAAAAAGATTGTTTTAAATGTCAAACCTGATGGAAGTGTATTGTTTAGTGCCTTCTTCTGCAATTATTTGCTGGAAATTAAACTCTTGCCATAATGAGCTGCATCTTTCCCTGGTTACTCTGCCATAAGATCTCAACCTTTTTTCACATCCTCTTGAGAACTCCCTCACCAGGCTGAGCAATGTGTCTCTTCCTTTAGTCTTATGGTGTTCCAATGTTAGCACACTACAATAACTATTAAATAGTTCTGCAATTGCTTTTCCACTCCATTGTCTCCTAAGTAGACTTGATGCCCTCAGAGTTTAATAACGCATCAAAGTAGGAGGTAAGATAAGATGAAAGCACTTTGCAAAGCTAAGGCAACCAGAGGAAAGTGATTTGAGACAGTGGTTATATGTTGTCTGCCTTCAGTCATTCAGTATCACAGTTCTTTTCTAAATGATAAATTAAGAAGATATCTATGTATATTCTCTATGTATAATAGATGTATAATATATAGAATAAAATGCATATGTATTACTATATAGAGATATATGCTAGAGAGGATATGTTTAGGCATAAATAGGATATTTTTACTTTTAAATATAGAGTATATATAAAAAAGTTCAACATAATATTTTGATGGATGTATTCATAAAATAATCAAGCCAACATATTTTAAACATGCAATTCTACACTTATCATAATTTTATGGTGAAAAACTGAAAATCTACTTATAGAAATCTTCAAATATACACTATATCAGAATTAGCTACAGATACAATGCAGAAGAGTTTCTTAAACTTCCACTAATATATAGTCAACCTGACTTAATTTTCACTGTGGTGAGTAGTAATGGCTCGAGTGGGAGTTATTGGTATGAATCTTCACAAAAAGGCAGATGAGTTCCAATTAGATTTGCAAACTTTATGTATAATATCTCATCTAATGAATGTAAAAGTGAATTGACTAATGTGATCTTATAAATAATTTTCTTATTGTTAAGTAAATTCTTTCAAAGTGTGATGCAGTTTAATTTACAATAAATAATGTATAGGCAATAATCATTTCATGTAGTAAACACCCTGTTCAATCCACCTTGCACTTTTCTTTCTAGTCTAGAGGTAACCATATTCAGAGTTCCCTCTTTTTTCCAAAGACTGTTTATAAAAATATAAATAAGCATATGCAAATGTAAGAATACATACATTTTCACTGCTTCCATGTATAATTAAACCTTTAAATAATAAAGCATACTGAGTTATAAAGCTTTAACTTGACCTACACAGCAATAAGTTTACATAAGAATTGCATTTGTGCTTGGTGCCATTGTTTCAATCAGTAATTAAGTAATTAAATATTCATTAAAGAAGAATTTATAATGTCCTGATGGCAGATTTTCTGTGGGTCATGCTCCAAGAAGTTTTATTCCTTTGTATTTTCTCGTTTTATTAAATTGAAAAGTGAATCTTACACAATGCAACATAGTTTTGTATCTTTCAATAATTTTCTTCTGTTGAGTGAATTTTTGAGCATTATTTCTGTAACTATCTTATTCATTCTCCATGTTAAAATGACTAAAAATTAAAAGAAATAATTTGCAATTTATACTAAGAAAAAATCATGACAAATATAAATGATATGAATAAATAAAATTGGCATGATTATTTTATTCAAAATTTAAGCTTCTCAAGTTTAAATATGGTAATAAAATTTTAGTCTTTTGAAAATTAAATAAGCTATTTTATTTCCATAGAACATTTTATTTCCATATAAATGAAGGATTGTGAAGGAAATGTAGCTTTCTATAACATAAGAACATTTTATTTTTTAATGTTAAGATCAGTGATCAAACCTTATGTAGACTTTGTCATATAAGTTCGTTACTTCATAGGCAATGTGTCTGTGCTGTGTGAACTTCATATGATACTTGGAATACTATGTGAACACTCTGGGAGCACAAAATAGAATAACAAAATAAACATATGGAGCAGGGAGTTTGGCCTAGTGATAGAGTGCTTGCCTAGCATACACGAAGACCTGGGTTCGAGTCCTCAATACCACATACATAGAAGCTAGAAGTGGTGCTATGGCTCAAGTGGTAGAACTCTAGCCTTGAGAAAGTCCAAGGACAGGTCTCAGGCTCTGAGTTCAGTCCCCAGGACTGGCAAAAGAAAAAGAAAAGAAACATACGTCTTAAACATAGTTCACTATGTAGGAAAAAATGACTTTATGGTAACTTTACACGTAATTTTGGATAGATTTCCCTTTCTTTCCTTATCTTATCCATTCCATAGTTTCTCCACAGTGATGAGATCCTTATCCTTCTAAAAAGTAGTGTTTCACACAAAATTTTCAACTCTTAGAGTTCCATTTAATTTACAAGGAATGTGTCAATGTGTACAGAAGTGTTTCCCTAGGGTATGGAAAGTCCTAGTATGAAGTAGAGGTTTATGATGATTATATTATGCTGAGTCTTCATGCTACATTAGGAGTGACAAGGTGGCAGTGTATATGTCAGTGCATTTTTGATATCAGGCCACTTCAGAGCAAAGGTCATTCTTATCCAGGTTTAATGATAAAATTATCTTACTTTGTTATGAGGTACATCGTATATATGTTTGTTTATTTGAAACAGGAAAGGGAAAGTGGGGAAACAAGCTCAAGGAAGGGGGTAGGAGCAAGGAAATTGGAACAAATCGAAGGGATATCAAAGTGTGTGAAGTAATGCACCTTCTATCTGGCGAATATAACTGTAACCCCTCTATTAATTACAATAAAAATAAATGAAGAAAAATTATCTGGTAAAACTGCCATATTTTCTGCCTTATGTGCTAATTGTTCTCACAAATGCTTCTCATTGGGTTCAGGGAACCTAAGTACCTTATCAGACACATGTAAAGATCTTAAAAAATTGAAATAAGGGATAAGAGAAGTGAAGAAAAAGGAAAGATTCGGGGAAAAAAAGAGAAAACAATGAAGGGGTTGGGGGAAGGAATGAAGTACATAGAGATTGAAATAGAGGCAGATATATTTTCAGTAAACTGCAATAAATAACACTAAAATTTTCACCAGCAAGACTGCCATGCTAATGCTAAAGAAAGTCTGGTAAAAATCATCCAGCTACATTCTAAGATTTAAGTATAATTGACACTAAGTGGATTAACTAATTTATCATTAGAAGGATTTGTTTTAAGTGGATTTGATATATAAATAAGCATAATAGAAACAGAAATAATATAAATTATTCTATCTATAAATTATTCTATCTCAAAATTGTCAATACTACCTATACCTGTACTATAATTACATGGAACAAAAAAGTAATGTCCATAGTAATATGAAGGAATGAAAGAATAAAAAAGAAAAACACAGAATCATTTTCCTCCAAAATCAATTCAACTGTGCTTGCAGACTTCTTCACTATTCTTGATGCCTGATGGAGAGAGATAGTATGCTGGCCTTGTAGTTACGAGATCTTGTACCAGCAACTGGGGAGTGTGACCTTGAAGAGTGAATGAGTATATTTATATCTGAACTGAATACTATTTATAGTCCAAGTTAGCCTTATCATTCTATAGATAATCAAATTTTTCTGTGAAGATTTATTTTACTCTTCTCTACACGCAGAGTTTAAATAACTCTTTGAAGAACAGTTATAGCTTTCCTATATTTTCTTTTTTAAAAAATGAATTTCCTAATTTGATTTCTCCTTATTTCACAATAGCCATGTCTATCAGCTTTCCATACTTGTCCAAGTAAACCAATTTCTCATGAAGAAACAACATACACATTCACTCTATCCATTGCATTGAATCCAGACAGAAGAATGATTGGAGCAGTGAAATAATAAGGACCTAAATCAACCACAGTCCTATGGAAATATGGAGAACATAGTCAAGTATCTAGTTCATAGTATTTTCACTGTCAGAAAAATCAAGATACACTAAAAGTGGGAGGGCATTTCCACAAACATGTTCTCATTTCCAAACACAGTATGGTGAAATCATTTCAGAATGTTTTGTATATGCTTCTCAACCTGTTTACATTTTCTTAGCTCTTACATAATTTACCTCACCAGGCAGACAGACTTCACAGACTAACAGAAAGCTCATACAGGAATTTCAGTGGTGACTGTTTCATGTCCTTATGATCCCCTCCTCACCTAACCCTAAATCTTAGAGGGTATTCAGAGCAGCCCAGCTTGATGTTACTCATGCCATGAGTTTTGTGGCCACTAAGAAATCCTGAATATAGGAAATCCTGGTAAGTAAAAGGGGCTATTATCAAATACTCAAGATTAGTGCTTTTACCAATTTACCCAGAAAGAAGTACATGTACAGAAATCTAAACATATCCTTCCTTCAGAGGCATCCAAAAGGAGATCCAAGAAAAAAAAATTGCACAGGAGATCGAGAAGAATTATCTCCCAAATATCTAAAGCATTATTCAATAAGCAAAAAAAGCAAGAACAAACACAGGAAACTCACTTTGATATACACACGTTGGCATATATGTACATCTATGGGCCCAGTCTCGTGATGAAGCATGTGGACAACACCATCAAGCACAGAATCTAAACATCTCTGTATTTCCCCAGCATTTCCTTTTATTTGGCAATACTGTGATTTGAACTCATGACCTGGTGAATTGCAGTGTAGGTGTTTGTCCCCATGACCTGCACCCTAAGCTCTTTTTTTTTTGCAGTCGTTATTTTCAAATAGACTCTCAGATTTTTCCTCATCCTTTATCTAGATTGTGATTCTCCTGTCTTATGATTCATATCATTGTTGAGAAGAGAAATATCAAACTGTATCCAACTACTTCTGTTAAGATTTAATTTTGTAAACATTTTTTACCTGCCCTGACCTAGAATTTTGATCCTTCTACTCTCAGCTCCAAACTAGGTAGAATAACATACATGAGCCATCATGCCTGACTTACAGGAATTTTTGTTCATACTTTAAATCCTGTAGTAACTGCATCCAAAATATTATAATATTCTTATTTATGAAGGTATAGAACCTCATATTTATGTAACAAATATTATCTTATTCTAATTATGGTACCACTGCATAATCATATCAATATTTAAATTCAAAATAGTTAATTGAAAAGCAATTGAATGAAACCTTGCAATTGATTGAATAATAATCAACTTTTGGTGACAATTCTTTGGTTTTATTGACATAGTAAATACTTTGGATTTATATAAGCCATTATTAAGAGTTAGTAATGTTCATTCTCTAAGTGTGCAGACATGGGGTAAATGAATCAATTTATAGATTTATGAAAGCCATCACTCTTGTGTTAGAAATCAAATTATCTAATTTCTCCAGTAGTATTACATTTCCTTCTCTTTCTGATTTTCAGACCTGGAATCTTCAAATGTAATTCTTTGTTAGGTAGTTTTATGTCCAGTTTTGATCAATAGCCTACCACATAATAGTTTCTCTTGAAAATAATCCATTTGTTCTCCACTCTGTATTTTTTGTATGGTGACAGAGATTGGTCCCATGGCTTCCTTGAGCACTCTACCATTTGAACCACAATCCTGACCTTTTTGTTTGTATTTTTCTTTTGAGACAGATTCTTACAAATTGGGCCCCAGGCCTCAATCTCACAACCCTCCTGTTTATGCCTTCTAAGTAGCTGGTTTTATGGACTGGTATTACATTGCATTAATTTCTGTACATAACTTCTAAATTGTGTCATGCAACATTATATTTTAGAACTTTATTTTTATTAAAATTAAAAATAATAACTGATTGTAAGAATAGATTCTTCTTATTAGTTTACTAGAGAAGTTATTATTAATAAAACAAGAGTTTGAGACTGTTTGCTTTCCAAAGTATGTTTTAAATTATGCATTTTGATCATTTTAAGAAGATCGAAAAGAGGGCTGGGGTTTGGCCTAGTGGTAGACTGTTTGCCCAGCATGCATGTTATGGTACCACATACATAGAAAAAAGCTGGAAGTGTTCAATTGGTAGGTGCTAGCCTTGAGAAAGCCCAAGTACCATGCCAGGCCTTTAGTTCTAAGGCCCAGGACTGATTGGGATGGAGGGGGGGGAGAATATAAAAAAATAAAGCTTTTCTCAACTTAAAAATTAGTATTTTTAAGTGTTTTCAGTGCCATAACATAGCTGTCCATGTGGTTAGTGAATAAGCTAACTAAGGAAGAAAGAATTACGCTACACAAATATCATCAAAGCCAACAATTGCTAAGAGGGTTTGTTCTTACCAGTGAATCTGCTTTGGAAAGCACTTTGGAGCCATGGTAAACAATTCTGTTTTCTTGCTTTTTGTTAATGTAGCTGTGAGTTGACTTAGTTTTGACGAAGCTCAAGAATAAAAGGTTGAAAATTGTACAGTTAGAAACATTAATGGAATTTATAAAATCAAAAGGGTCATTAGAGTAAAATGGAGTGCAGATCCCTTTTGAGAATTTCTGTTTTCCATTATCCCCCGATCTATTACTCAGACTCACTGTTTAGCCTACTGAAATCCTGCTGTGATTATTTATCATTTTTTTAAAAAAAGCATTACACAGTGATAGTACTGTCTGGTTTTCTAAAAATGAATTCATTCTCCTCTTCATGTTGCCTTTCTGCACACTTCTCATAGCATTTTGAGGATTAAAAGGAATTCTGTATACCTAAGAGAAGACAGAAGCTTCATAAATGCCTACTATTTGTGTAGCTACAGCACGAATACTTAACACAAGAGATTTGTCTTTATTTAGAGCTGAGTTGTGGTTTAAAGCAAGATAAAATTGCAAAAATGAACTCAAGGTTTAAGCATGCTCTATCTTTCCTCTCTTCACTACAAACATTTTGTCCTCAGTCTGCTGAGCAAGGCTATCATGGTCAGTAATAAAATGTCTGCATAACAAGACAAATCACAATAATGGAGAATCAGGAAAATGTTTTATCTGTGTGGTTTTCCACAAACCTGAACCCACAATCTAATCCTGATGAAAGTGTAAGATATGGAATAATAAAAGATCATTATAAAACAAATAACTGCATAGTTTAGTGGTAGACTATTTGCCTAGCATGCACAAAGACCTGAGTTTGATTCTTGGTACCACATACACAGAAAAAGTCTGAAATGGTATTGTGGCTCAAGTGGTAGAGTGCTGGCCTTGAGAAAGCCCACGGACAGTGTCCAGGCCTTGAGTTCAAGCCCCAGGACTGGCAAGCAATAAATAAATAGATAGATAGATAGATAGATAGATAGATAGATAGATAGATAGATAGATATTTTTTTCCAAAATTGTTATTCAAGCCAAATAAAATTTGAGAAAATGAAAAAAAATGGAGAAAATACATTGAAGGCTTGAGATCAAAATGTAAGGGTGTCTTGGATAGACACTGAGGATAAGAAATGAAGCCATGAGTCAAAAGGAGCTTGATTAGAGCAGATCTGAGCTCAGTTAATAGCAGTGTAGCAGTGTAGACTTCTTATTTGAGGCAAATGTGGCATAGTATTATTAGAGGGTATCAATATTGGAAATCAGGTAGGAGTATTACTGGAATTCTTTGTGCTATCTTTACAATCTAGGACTAGTCTATTATGAAAAGCTTCTTTAAATATTTCTTCAAAGGAGAGATTTCTCATAAAAAGAAATTGTCAAGGTATCTAGAAATAAGTAAGTTTTACCAAATGCACAACTATGTAAAAGAGTTCTTAAGCTTATAATGATATGAATATTACAGATATTGATCATTACATTAAATAAGAATTAATTCTATAACAAGATCTAGCCAAAAATTTAATATATGCAGGGTTAGAAAGCCATGTCTACAAGCTATATCCATTCTGTGGCCTGTTTTAGTAGAGCTACATGAGTTAGGAGGATTTGTTTGCTTTTTCATTTTTAATATAAGGAAAAAGTACAAAGAGTAAAAAGTGGACAGAGGGGGAAAAAGGCAAGAAGAAAGGCTGGCAGGAAGGCAAGAAGGAAGGCATGGAGGCAGGAAAGGAGGAAGGAAGGAAAGCATGATTTGTATGACTTAAGATATTTCTTATGTGACACTTCACAGAAATAATTTGCACTAAAATCTAAACACATAGAGCTCTTAAAAAATATCAGGTATTTTCTAGAGACCGTACTGGTTTTAATGTTTTTGCTGGTCACAAACCCTGCATGCAATTTATCTATGGTTTCCCATTCACAGAGAAAGAAGCAAGGTGCAGAGATCAATATTTACTTGCCAGGATCATCAAACTAGGGAATAAACAATAGGACATAGATTCTGACTCCGCTGTCTCCTCCAGTGGTCATTTATTTCGCCTGATTCAAATGATCATTTTTCCCAAAGAGCAGGAAATGGGGAGTATATTTAATAAATAAAAAGTTCCAAATATTTAGAAGGCTTTCTTCTCAAATGTGCTATGCCATATTTGGTCTGAAGCATGTAAAATTATTGTATGTGTGGAAAATTTGATAAGAGATTATGTCTCTTAGTAAATGTTTATATCATGAAACAAAGCAATTTACAAAAAACACAGGACATTAATGTAATATGATTATTTACTTTATTGTAATTATATCAGTATATATGTATACATATGTGTTCATCAATTGTATAAAATAAATATTCAATTTTGATTGTCACCATATTTTTAAAATTAAAACATTTTTCATGCATATGAAAAGTCATCTGTACTTTGTAGTATATAAACACTCACAGCATAGTACAGTTCACACATAAAGAAAAAAAACAGGGTTCATGGAAGAAGAGACTGGATGGAGGTATGATTTATAATGTGTATTGAAAAGCAGAATTAAATTCAGAAGAAATGTAAGGACAAGAAAAGCTAAAAGGTTTTGGGGGAAAAAATGTTGAAAATTAAAAGAAATTTGAGCAAGAGCCTGATAGATACATAGAACTTTACATTAGTCTCAGAAGAATGTTCTAGACATTTTAAGATCACTTGAGAAAAGAAGACATACTTTTTCTTGAGTTTTATACAGAAAGAGAGAAAGAGAGACAGAGACAGACAGACATGCAGGCAGACATACTCACTAGGAAGGTGTGGGGATTTTTATCTTATTTTGTTTTAAAAGCCTTATACAGAGGATTAGAGTAACATATGTAGTGTAATGAGTACATTTCGTGTTGAACATGGTTATCCCTCTCTCATTTTCCTCCCACTGTCCCTCCACCGACTCTCCCTCCTCAAGTTATAAAGTTCATTTCCAACATAATGTCATATGAATATTGCTGCCGCATGGGTTCACCCTCTGTGAACCATTTTGTTATTCCCCTTCCCTTCCTCAAGTCAGATAAATGTATATATAAAAGAACAAAATCAAAACCAGTGTTTTGTTTTCTTTTTGCTTTACTCCAAAATAAAATTTCTAGCAAAAAAGCATGTAATGGTACTATCATATCATAGCACAAGAGATTCTACACCAGGTATAGATTAATTTTTTGACTGAATTGTTACCAGTCAATAATTCTGAAATCAATCAAGGATGGTAACAATACATTTAGGCAGTCACTCTACCAGGAACATGCTAGCTGAAAGAATACACAAATCAGGTCTCTGTAGTAGCAGTAGATGCTGAACTACATTCCTTATTAGAAAAGATTAAAATCTATTCACAGATAAAAGCTTTTAAGAAGACAGTGTTTGTAGAACCTTTTATTTGTCAAAGACATAAAATCCTAGAAAAATGAATGCTAAGTGTTTCTAAGTAAAATATCCTTATTTAATTTCAGGTTATATCATAGATGTAGACTTCAGTTCCCAGTTCCATTCCACATTCTGCTATGGAATGCAATGCTTTATCCTACCTTCAGTTCCATTTGCTTTGCAATTCTTTTTAAAGTCACAATCTCATATTTCATTGTAAATGAGTTATTTTTAATATTAGTCTTTGATTTTCCAGAAGCTATTTCCTCTTGTACTGCAACTTCCCTGTGTTTTCTAGATTGCATAAGCCACCCTTCATGAAATTATATGCATTTATTCTGCAAGAGAAAATTCAGTTAGACAGAAAGTGAGATCCTCTCTAGTTTCAGGGACTAGCCAGTGGAAAAGTGGCTGTAAGAGTTTCTTTATTGAGGTTCTCTCTGTTACTCTACTCTGCAATTGACCAGATCTCTCTCCTCTCTCCCTTCCTTCCTTCCTTCTTTCCTTCCTTGCTTCCTTCCTTCCTTCTTTTACAAAAATGTGTTTAAGTTCAATGTCAAGCCTGCTGCTCTAATCATCCGCACAAATCGTTATTCTTGATCCATTCAGCATTCTTGTGAAACTGTAATCATCTGATGGAATCATTTGCCTCTTGAAAAGTCTATCAGTCATGTTACTTGCTCATAGTACAATCTAAAATATGGGCTCATTTTCTTCCCTACATAAATATATGCACATTTCTCTATCTCCCCATATGCGTGTCTTTAAAAATTTAATTTATTGTAAAAGTAATGTACTGAAGGTTTACAGTTACATGGGTGAGGCATTGAATACATTTCCTGTGTGTGTGTGTGTGTGTGTGTGTGTGTGTGTGTGTGTGTGTGTGTGTGTGTGTGTTGCATGCTTGTATGAGTGAGTTTTGGTACCAGGTCTTGAAGTTAGGGCCTCTTACTCTGATATTTTTGACTCTCCATTAGAGTCACACCTCCACTTCCAACTTTTTGTTTGTGTGATCCAGGTTTTCCTGTGTTTTCAAGTAAAGGGCACATGCTAAAAATGTAGATGCTTGATTGGAGAGTAATGTGGACTAGTACTTTTATCTAGACTTTCCTGCTTTGGTATTAACGAAAAAGTATTTCTGCAGAGGAATCCCAAATTCAGTACCTGTACTTCCCATGGTTTTCATACCTGACTATTAAATGAAGAATGCATCTGAAAAAGTGACAATCTAATAATGTTGATGCTCTTAATTATTGTATATGGTAACAAAACCATAATTTGCTTTTTTTTACATTTATGTATGCTTATTCTGGAGGATTCTTTTCCTGCTAACAATCTCTTATGAATACTATTTTTTCCCAAAACATAAAAGAACAACTGTATAAGAATATTAAAATACACATGCAATACAGCCTTCTTTTAATTAAGGGGCACTTGTTCCATTTTGTATTTATATGAGCCTTGCATTTCTGAATGCAGAGATAGGAATATAACATGAATCTTTCATAATACTTTTCAAAAATTGTTTTTAATTAGAAAACAAATTTTTATTTTCCAAAGTAAATCAACTGCATATATGATGTATTCACTTTTTGGGAACCTTTATTTTATCATTCCTTTCATTGGTGGTACTAGAATTTGAACTTTGTGCCTGAGATTCACTTGGCAGGCTTGAGGATCTGGTGTTCTAACATTTCAGCTATGCCTACAGAAAAGAAAGTTTTGATTATTATTTTGGGGAGAGCCTCTTAGAATCTCATGGACTCTTCTATCCATACTAACTAGTTAACAATACATTGAAGATCTCAGCATTCTGAATCTCTATAGTCTCAACTGTGAGTAACCTGAACCTAGTTATTTTTGTCACTCTTTTTTTCCCTTTTGTTGCTAGTAGAGGAACTTGAACTCTGGGCCTGGGCACTATCCCTGGGCCTTCAGCTCAAGGCTACTGCCCTACCTCTGAGCCACAATACCACAGTGCCAGGCTGACTTTGAACCTCAATCCTCAGATCTCAGCTTCCTGAAGCTAAGATCACACATGTGAGCCATGACCCCAGTTTTATTTTGTCATTCTTAATAACAAAGTTTTCATAGATACTAGTTATGAGTAGTATAACAATTGAATCATGAAAACTTTTAAGCAATTATTCATCTTTTCTTTTATCTCTGTGTTCAAGGACTATATTATATACTTTATGTAATGTTTTTGTTTGTTTTGGGGGAATAGGGCATGTTCTTTCAAAGTCTCTAAAATAGATGCACTTTTTAGCCAAAAGTGTCCTAAATCTGGTTGCTATTCTTTATGACCCTTTTTAGTAAGCTTTTTCTCCCACAGAAATCATTAAGTTTGTTTCTGTGTGCAAGTAAATTGTGTTTGACCAGCTGTTCTATTGCACTCATTTCCAGAAGAATTGAATTTGCTTCTGAACTCTGAACTCACAATAGCTAAACTTGGCAAAATGTGTTTTCTTATCCCTGCCCAAAAGACCACGCATACACAGTTATTTAGTGTAATGTAATTTTGACTCTTGGCTTAAAATGAAATGGTGCACATAGCAGCTACACCAGTTTATTTTCTATGATGGCCCATTTGTATGTATTGCAGAGTAAAGAAAGCACTAGATAAGATTTCCTGAGATATTACTGGCAATGCACTTGTCTTGGTTGGATCAATATTAATATATGTAGGGGTTATTTTTGCTATGTTTCCATACCTAGTAAACTGTCATAGTTTGTAATATAATGATACTATATGATTTATAGTATTAATTAAGGACTTCAAGAAATTATTGAAGCATGTTGTGAGACTTTCTTTGCTTATTAATAATTTGATATATTTTTTATTTTTATTTTTTTGTGAGTACCAGGCTTGAACTTAGGGCTTGGGAGCTGACCCTAAGATTTTTTGCTCAAGGCTAATACCCTAACACATGAGCCACATGAGTTTTTCTGAGTAGTTTATTAGAGATGAGTGTCTCGTGGTCCTTCCTGCCTGGCTGGTTTTGAATGAAAACCCTCAGTTCTCAGCCCCCTGACTAGCTAGGATTTCACATGTGACCCAAGGGTATCTGGATTGAAGGAGAATTCTTATCTGATATTTTGCTCTTCGCATAACAAAATATACAATATATTGATAACAAGTAATCAACTTTAGAAAAAATGAATATATATATTCAAATGAAAGCTGACCTGTTGAGGAAACCTTCTCTGAGTCATTTTTACCACTATCTTGGAGGTTTTTTTTTTGTCCACAATTATCTTTTCAAAGTGTCTTAGAAAAATGGACAGATTCTCTATCTGAGGCAGATGAGGTTTTTCTAATGACTAGAATGGCAAAGATAATGTTTTCCTCCTATGCAATGTTCGACAAATCTATCAGCACCCCTTGTAAGGGGGGCTTCCTCACCTCTGGTCTTTCTTGGGCTGTAATAGAGAGTGTGTGTAGTATTATCCTGAGCCATACATATCACTACTGTAGGACCTTAAGGTCATAGGAAATCAGTGGAAGCTCATGCTTCAGCTTCCATACATATCGACTTCATAAAAAAATCCTGCATGCACTCCACTCATGACCTTGGGATTTTACACCTGTGTGTGTAAAACTAGCCATTTAGTTCTCAAACAGATTAGAAAGTCATGCAAGGTTTCTAACACCTCCATTTCTTATTGTTTCATAAGTAGCCACAGTGAATGAAAAGTAAAGGAAAGTTATTAAGATCTGCAGCAGAAAACTGAAAGAGATAAACCACAAATAAAGAAAAGTTGGCAGTTCATAAAGGAGGCAAAGTTGATCCACTCAGATCCTAGAGCTGAATCCCAAAGAGAAACTCAGAGTTAAAGGAGGAAAGGATAGCTTAGCACTAGAGGAAGGTTATTTCACCTTGTTTGTTGGGGGAGAAAATGGGAGAAAGAATGATCATAGAAAGAATGGTCACTCGGTACAAAATTGAGTAGCAAGGAAGCAGAAAGTGAAAGGGAGGCAAGCCTGGAGTAGCAAGCCAAACATTTCTAGCAAGTCAGTAGGGAGGAAATTAGTTACCTCACTCTGACATTGCAAATAATATAAAGTATAGCTGTTGCTGAGAGCCTGTATGAATTAAGAAAATATGCATCTATATATTCTGTATACATCTATAGATTCATTTAATGTACATTTTTACATCGTGTTCTCCGTCAGAACTAATTTAATTTAAAGTAAGTGAGAGGGATAATGGTAGAGCCTGCCCTTCTCCATTCTTTGCTGTTTTTGCTGCTTTTAGAAGTTTACTTGCTCAGAAAAGAGAAAAAGTGGTACCAATTAGTATATATATCTATATATCTATATATATATATAGATATATATATATATCTTGGGATAAATTTTTTGGAATATTGGAATAAAACTTTCTGTCTATCCTTGATTGCATTGATTGTAAAGTCACACAAGTAGCTGACCATTGCAGTGCCAAATCAGTCTTACCCTTTGACTCTCTAATAAAATGACATTTACCTAAGGCTCTAACAGTTTCACTATTTCATGATTTACCCTTCATCAAACTGAACCTGTTGCAGAGTTGACTCACCTTCTTTGAGATCATATATTAATGAGGTGCCCTGGGCATAGAAGGAGTATTAATTTGTAGGAATGTCTCAGCTCTTTTCTTTTTTGAAGTTTAGCCAGACTATGTTACCCAAGGAGTTGTGAGTGATGAGAACTTCAATGTACTTGGAAAATACATGTCAGAGAAATTATTAATAATAATAAATCTTGTCTGACAAGACAAGAGCGCTTAGGTCTGTTAGTGACAGCTTAGTTTACAGAAATAAAACCAATGTTCTCTGTTCCATTTTCATGGATTGAATGGGTTTAATCACGATGTTTGGCAGATAGCTACATCAATCCATCGCATCCTATCTAAATTCTGCCATCTTTGGCCAGTCATTCATAGACATATTTCTAAACTTCAAAAACAAATCAAACCTTTTTTCCTGTTTTTTTCTTCAGAAAGCATCAAAAATAACCTTTCATTTTTAGTTAGGAAATTAATTAAATCATTGACAAATGATACAAGGCTCTATTTTCTTCAAATTAGGAGTTTAGAATTTATTGTCATCAATTTTTTAGGAAGGTTTATGTTTTAAAAACAGTAGCCTTTTGGGGGGCTGAAGTTACTGTGTCCAGATTCTGTAACTTAGTGATATTCTATCTATAATCTTATTCCAAAATTTCCCCCCATTTTCTGCCCTTTCCTTGATGCCTTTAAGATAAGGTCAGTGGTTTCTTTTTCTTCTTTCAAGGTTTAATTAGCCCTAGTGAGGGTAAATTTCACTGGAAATGCCATGTTATAAATAATTTTACCTAACATCTGATCCAAATCACTAAAAGTATCTCAATTACTGCAATCTTTGCCTTGTGTTGTCTGGAAAAATTCGACTTTGTACTCAATCCCAGACTTTTCCTAGGATAAACCCAATATTGAGATCAGAACTGTTCATCACCCCTGGATGCGGTGGCTCACTCATGTAATCCTAGCTACTCAGACGACTGAGATCTGAGGACCAAGGTTCAAAGCCAACCTGGGTACTACAAAGCTATGGGACTCTTATCTCAATTAATCACTAGAAAATGGGAAGAAAGGGTGTGGCTCAAGGATAGGGTAGTAGCCTTGAACTGAAGAGCTCAGGGACAGTGCATAGGCTCAGAGTTCAAGCCCCATGACCCCTCTTTCCCCACACCAAAGAAAAAAAAGAACTGTTCATCACCATCATTTCCTATTAATTGACTCACAATGAATTAAAGCCAAGTAACAAGGTTTTTCCTTTCTTTACCTTTATATTTGTGTTCATTAAACATGTAGTATGTTTTGAATGAATATGAGCGGTATTAATTTGAATCCCTACTCTGTTACTCTTACTGAGCTCAAATTTCCCTTGTCTGGAAACTACAACTATAGAATCTTGTAGACATCCAGCTCTAGTGGAAGATATCAACACAGGATAATCTATAATCGTTTAATGAGTTTGTAAAAGTCTGACTGGGGTTTGGAGATCAAAGTCAGTTTAAGGCAAAATGTGAAAAAGACAGAAACTTAATTAAAACTAAATTGTGGTTACTTGTTCCTGCCATGCCAGAAATAGCCAGGAGTGTAAGTAGGGGAACTGTGGTCCAGGCTATCTCTAGCAAAATCTGAAATACTATTAAAATAGAGCAAAACCTAGATACACAAGGCCATAGAGTATGACGCTAAAAGGAAGGACCTCCAGGATATAGAAACAAAAGCCATATAATGAGTGATTGTTGTCCTTAATGTACTATGTTATCTCTCATCTCTTTTGCTGTCCCTTGGTTATCTCATATTGTTACAGTATTTCATTTTGTTATCTGATATATTGGATATATTTCTAATTGGTTATTTGAAATTGGATAGGGAAGGGGGAAAGACAAGATGTGGGGTGAGGGGAGGGAAATGGGGACCAAGACATGAGAAAGGGTATCAATGTATGTAAAGTAATGCACCTTCTATCTGGCAAATATAATGTAACGCTTCTATTAATTACAATAAAATATATATAAAAATAATGAAAGCTAGAAGAATTGGAGGCATTGTTCAGGAGGTAGAGCAAACATGATGTCTAGAGCTCATACGCTGAACTTGATAAAAGAAAAAGAAGAAAAGATAAAGAACAAACCACTTACAATATATACACATTTTATATTTTCTGTTCTTCTTAGACATTGAAATGAAAGTTTTTTGACGATAGTACATTAGTACTGGTCAGAAAGTGCAGAAACTAACTAATGATTGCACAGGAAGTTCAAAGCTTGAGGAATTGCCAGGAATGGAAGTGTTTCACAGAACAAGAAGATGGCAAATAGTAATATTTACCTACTCAGTGCTTTATCTTCTGCTACACCCTATAGAAAAATCATTCAATCCAATAAGAATGCTATTTGTGAATTATTTATTTGTAGTTATTTTCTCATTTTATAGTCTCATGCTAATAGCAAGTTACAAATATGAATGGATGAATGAAGATAGTTTTATGCCTTTGTATAGCTTAATGCCAGTTGGATTGCTGAACAAAAATCAAATACTGACAGCACTACATATAAATGCTTTGCAAACTTGTTAGAGGGCAGGGAATGGAGCTATTCTTGATTAGTAGGAGGAGAAAGCTTCTCTTTATTGATTATTAAAAAAGGAGCTCAAGATATTTAGGCTAACAAGCAAGTATCATCACTGCTAGTAAAGAAATGAATGTTGTGAAATCTGAGTGCTGAATTGAAGTGCAGAGAATAATGCCTGAAATGTATTGAATGAAAGGAGAGTAACTTAAGGGATGGTAGAATAAGAGTATGGAAAGGTAGTATAATGCTTAAGGAGTTTATTTAAAAAAAATTATAAGGTAAAATCATTAATGAAGGAGAGGAGGAAAAGAGAGAGCTGGTGATATAAGTGGATTCTCATGGGGTTTGAAATCAGGGCTTTGTGTTTGCTAAGTGGATATTGTTCTGCTTAAGCGTTTTACAGCTTCCTTACCTCTGGGTTCTTTTTAGATGGGGCATCACTTGTTTCCTTGAGATGAGTCTCAAAGAATTTCCTCCCACTGGGGTCCTGAAAATTTTGATAGGCTTCTAATTTCACAAACTTCTCACTCCATGCCTCAGTTACTAAGAATACGTAGATGTGGCTTATTTTAATGTTATAATGAAATGTGAAAGTCAATTTATTTTAGACATGTAAATGACTGGTATAGTGTCTGAAGCAGAGAATATTATTATTATTATTATTAATAAATTGAAGAATAGATGGATGGATATGAACAATATAAATGCATTGATAAACAAGAGGATATCGGGTCTGGCAGTTGAGTATTATATCAACCATGCAATTGCATTTTCTTTGTCTCCCATGCTGAGCCACAAGGAACACTGAGGGAAGTGATATGGTTCAAAGGAGGAGAAAGGATTTTAAGTCCTTCTTGGATGCTGTCTTTTGTTGAATATGAGTGAGGTGTCAGGAATAAAGTTAATATAATTGCTTATGATTTTCAAAAGCAGTTTGTTATAGGTAGAGGAAGAAAAAAATAAATAGCTGTCTCAAGAGATGAAAAAAAGTTTGTCTGAAAAAAAGGAAGGCCAAGCAAGTAAGAAATTAACTAAGAACGGTACTGCAAAGTGGCCATTAGAATTAAGGACCTGATTGAAAGATGTTGCAGAGGACTATGGAAGAAGTCAGAATGAGTTGGGTGACTGTGAGAATGGGAGGAAGAACAAGGGAAGCAGAAATTATGCATGCATATTTTAAAGGAAAGTTGGTAGTGAGGAAGGGAGTCAGTGTGTTTATTTTTGTTTATATTCTGCACTTTTTTTCAGAGAAATGCATACATAAGATACAGATTATTTCTTTTCAAACTATTATGAATCAAAATCATGGTTTGTATCAAGAAGTGGGAATTTACTACTCATATTTTCAAAACCTATTTATGTAAGAAAGCATGATGAAAAAATAAGCCTCCACAATTCCAATATTTTTCCAGTTACTTGAATTTTTAGTTTCTGCATTCAGTCATAGGTACAGATTTCCATTAAGTTTATGGTTACAGTATTTTGAAGATGTCATTTTAGCTTAAACACTCATTCTTTTTTACCTACAATAGAAATTTCTGAAATATTTTAATGACAGAATAATATTCCACCTAGTTAATTAGAACATAATTTTAAAACAATATATTTACTAGCCAAAAACATGGAACATACACTATAGTAATTGATGGATAATATCTATATTAATATGAATTCATAGCATGACTTAATTCTCACTGATCTATCAGCCTTTTTATGCTGAGGTCCTTACAAACTAATTTAGGGCATGCAAAATATTATCTACCTTTGTGCAAACAAAACCTTTTTCAAAGAGGAAAACTAAGTCATCCCTCAAAAGAATGACATTGTGCCATTGGTAAGAGAAAAGAAAGATTTGGAAAAAAATTGGATTAAGTAAGCCAGACCAAATAAACATAGGTGACATGGTTTCTCTCATTTGTGGTAGCTAGGATGTGCCTATAAATCTATAAATAAACCCTCTGAATGGTACTATATATATATATATATATATATATATACACACACACTCTGGGATATGATGAATTATACAAATCTCTAGGCAATTACACAGAGTCAAACCAAAGGCGAATATTTGAGGAGAGGCTCACAAAGGCACTATATCTATGTGCATCTGAAAATACAAAATAATGTTTATTGGAATTAACTTCAGGAAAGGAGAACAAGAAACTAGAGGAGCTTTATAGTTATTCCTGTTTTGTTATTTTCCTTTTGTCTTGTTTCTTCATTTATCTTTATTTAGAAGAAAAGTGGGGGACACAGAAGTGATTGAACAAATGCAGTACTGATACTCAGTAGACACTATGTTAAAACTGAAGTACACAAGTTGTGGGTGAGGGTGGAAGAGGAAAATTTGCAAAAGAAGGGTAAAATTGCCCCAAAAGAGGTATACTCTTTATCTGACTTCTATAACCACATTTACCATAACAATAATGAAATTAAAATAATAAAAATACATAAGAAGTCATAAGACCCTTTTCAGATCACTTGATTACTAAATGCCTGTTAAGTTCAATCAAATTATAATTAAGAAGATTTTGGCAACAGCACAATCACAGAGACCAAATATCCCAACATTCAGGAGGTTAAAGCAGAAGGTTAATCAGTTCAAGTTCACCATGGGCTAGACATGGTGACTCTCAAAAAATAATCAGACAGGATAAGTTTTATGCAGTAAGGAGGTAAATTTAGAGCTGTGTTGTCAATAATTATATCCAGAGAATGGAGTGGAATGTCTTCGGAAAATAAGTAGGTAATAAGATTTTCCTCACTGACCATAGCATGTTTCTGAAAACATCAATATTCCATTTAAGGCTATTATGTATACATTACGAGTGAGAAAGAAGATCTGAATTCTTCCTGTGGGAACTGAACATATTTCTTCTTGTATCCTTTTGAAGATTTTTCTTACATCTCATTAGTGTCCATATCTACCCTCAAATAGAAGATTAATAAATGAAATTTTGAGTTCTGACAATGTTGATGGAATCTTAAAAGTAGAATGATTCTGTCACAAAGATCAGTGTTTAAAAATTTGATTTAACTAAACATTTATCTGCTAAAAGGTAGGATTATATGGTTATATATGATGTTCTACTGACTCTAAAAGCAGTCACTCTCTCCACAACAAAATCACATCAATGATAATAACAAAATTATTTAAAAACATTTCTGCTTATAATGGTGCTTCAGTGAGCTATTGGCTCTTTCCTATTCTTGTGTAAGTTTCACATGGCTCTTTCCTATCTTGCCTAAGTTTCATGTTCATTGAGATGGACTTAGACTGCTGCTTAACTTCTGGAGACAGAGGTCACATTAGCATTAGTGGGAACAAGTGTCACAAGACAGTGGATGTAGCAACAGAATGGATCAAAAGCCATAATGGGAATTAGAGAAGACCCAATAGAAATCCAGTAGGCTCTGTAAACCCAGGGAGGCATATATCCAATTCTCATTTGGGCTTCTAAGTAGTCAGTGATATCCCTTTAAAATGCATCCAGATAGAGAATTCATCTGTACGTGAGTATTTAGTCCTCTCCTCATAGCACATCCACTCTTGTTTGGATTTCAATGTCCAATTTCCTCTAATTCTCTAAGTCCTTTGAAATGGATCAATTGTATAGCTTTCGCTAAACAATTTCCTTATCCATAGTAGTTAGCTTGAAGACTCCCTTTCTTTTTATGGAGTTTAAAAGAAATGTTTTGTAAGGGGCAGAAAGAAAACATATTTTTGCTCAGAGCCATCTAGCCTGCTATGATGTGGCAGGTGTGCTGATGTCAAATGCAAATGTTCTGAAAACACGAAGTAAACAGGAATATTTTTTATGTGAGTCATCCATGTCATTCTCTGCTTATAAATACACAGTGTAGAAGAGAGCCTTTACCAAGTGAAATTTTCCTTTTGGAATTCAAATTTAGGTGTGTGGAGAGGAAACATGTGCAGCTTATTTATCTTCAGTAATTCAGTAGTTTTGGTAAGAGTGTCAATCATGTGTGTAATTATATAGCACTTGTATACGTCACTTGCAATTGAAGCATTCTGTTATATTAAAATGCACTTTATTTTGATGCATTCCTTTTTAAATTTTTGAATTGAGTTATATATTTAGTGAGTAAATTGTACATCGTTCTTCCTAATAATGATTTGAGGAAAAATTAGTTTGAAACCCTTATGTCTGTGAACATAGCTTTTTAAAATCTATGGTCCACACACATTAAATGGAAGTCTTTATAGTAAAATTGCTGCCTGTATCCCACCTTCACCTTTTAGGAAATACCTGATATTAATGAGACAAAATTTGGAAAAGCATTTCCATTAATCTTTGAAAATTTAACTCACAGTTTTGAATAGGGATGAAATTTGTGGCTGGATGCAAAGCTCAGTATTCCATGTCTGAAATGCAAGACAGAATGCATAAAATTGTGCATGGCCATGATTACTTAGAGTACATAAGGAAAATTTCTGCCATTGCACTTACTCCAAGAGATGATAGCAGTAATACCTGGCTTTCTTGGATTCAGTCGTGTGTGTCATTAGGGACATATCTGTCATTAGGGAGTCTGATCTGTTCTAGCAATATGCTGTGTTCTTGGGAGTACATTTTTTCTCTTCTACATTTCTAACTTTACAATTTTGTTATTTTTCTTCCTTTCTTCCTATTTTTTTCTGAGCAATATATACTTTTCTGAATAAATGCTTAGGAGAAATCATAATGAAATATTATAAAATATGAGACAATTCCTATTTTGTTTTATTTCAATCCAAGGCAAATAAAATGTAAATGGACAAATTGGCATTGCAGGGCACAAAAAATTAACATCCTGGGGCACAAGAAAAGATAGTTGTGAGTTTATGATAATACTTAAGCAGATGGAGATGGCCTGGGACCACAAATTTCCCCTGAATCAAAGTTCAAAATGTTACTGTTTTAGCTGTGATGTTAATCTGTTAACATATATCCTGGAACAAGTGACCTGGCTTCAAATTCCCATCTTTGTCATTTACGTATTGACCTTAGATACATTTTTAGCATCATTATGCCACAATTTTCTCATTTTTAAAAGGATGAGCAATAAAAATCATTGCCATATGGGTTTGTTGTTAAATACCTAAAAGTATTTTAAAGTAGGACTCATTTGCCTGGTTGCTGTGGTGAAACTGTACTACCTAGGAAGGCATCCTCATGGACTTCTATCTTTTGATCCTACTGGTAGCACATGTCCAACAATACTGGCCTTCTTTCTACTAGTCACTTTTACTCACCATCAACTGACTTCTTTTGAGCAATAAATGCATTGCTCCAGTTCCTATACACTGTATATGGAGCACAAAAAAGAATAATTCTGGATTTTGGGTATTATCTGAACAGATTGAGATTGCCCAGGACCACAATATCTACTGGAAATCAAAGTTCAGCCTGTTATAGTATTTTCTCTGTGATCCTTTCAGCCAGCTGGTTTCTTCCTTCTTTTATTTTTTATTAAAAAATAGTTAAGATGTTCTCTGATTTATTTTCTTCCAGTAAGAATTATGCTTAAGTTTCAGTTTATGTTTACCTCACTTTGGCAGACCAGTTTGGTATATAAGAACCTTCTTACTAGGAAAATCAATAGGAAGGCATTTGAAAAAGAGATTCAGAAAATGGGAAATTCTCTACTGAATCTCCTGAGCTGCCACAAACCCCAGAACTTACAATAACTTATTGCATTTTCAAATAATTCACTGAATAAGTACAAAAGGCAAAGAAATTCATGTACAAAAATAAAGTAGGAAACAAAGGAATTAAAACAGGCTAGCAGCTCCCTCTGATGAGGATATCAGATCTGGGAGCAGACAACTCAATATCTAATCATGTCTAACTGGGCTAAGGAGTTTCAGTTAATAACCAATCACCCCTACATATAATGTGTAGCAATTTCTCAAGTACCCTGTCTTGACATTATTATTCAAGCCTAGAGACAAAGTCTCTGGGTATCCTTAAAATCAGTCTTGTTTTATGTTCATTGATTTTAGAGTATTGGTTCCAGTCACAGATGAACAAATATCAGACTTTTTCTGTGCTCAGACCTAAATTTTTATTTAAAATTGAAAAGAATAATGGAAACTGAAGACTTTGATTCATATGCCAGTGGAAAAAGGAAGGAATGTAAAGCTCATATTCCATTATCTTTTTTTTCTAGGAAAAAACATTTACAAAGACGATTAAGAGAAACAGGCATATGAGATTTAAGCAATGAAATAAATATTTAGACAAGGTTTTGAAGGACTTCATAAGAAACAAATTATATGCATGTTGAGAAAGTTCTACAAAAAATATAATCTGGACAAAAGTTTATACTCTTCATGTGAAACAAAGGTGACAATTGAAATGAAAAACTTCAATACAATTTTGTAAGTGAATATATAGAGAAGAAGGCAAATTTGTTCAAAGTACACTGTGTACATGTTTGAAAAAATGCCAGTGAAACTCCTCAACTTATAAATGTATGATAACTCAAAAATAAAAATTAGAAGCTAAAAATGTAATAAGTGTCAGTCTGATAGTGTCAGTAGTAAATCAAATGAAGAAGAAGAATTAGTGAATAGAGTTAAAAGCAATGCTGAGAAATTTGTCCTTAAAACAATACAAAAGATTTATTTTTTGATTAAATTATTACAAAGTTGAAAAGAAGAAAATAAAATAAGTACAGGGGTTGAGGATTTAGCTCAGTGTAAGAGCCTTTGCCTGGCCAAGTGCAAAGCCATGAGTTGGGTCATCAGCACTGGAAAAAAAAATAAGTAGAAACAAAGATGAAGAATTATCTGATCTTAAATAATTAAAGATCTAATCACATTGTAAAACAATTTATTTATCTATTTATTACATAGATTTTATAAAATTTAGAGAATCAAACATATTGCAAAGTATGAAAACATTAAATCAAAATACAAATTAGAGGACTAATGCAATTAAAATATAGTTGTTCTTATTACTTTATCAAATTAGAAGAACTTAAAAGAGAAAAT
This sequence comes from Megascapheus bottae, assembly GCF_031878675.1. NCBI lineage: Eukaryota > Metazoa > Chordata > Mammalia > Rodentia > Geomyidae > Megascapheus > Megascapheus bottae. The sequence continues at coordinate 29,303,086 of NC_143515.1, forward strand.
GGACAAAACATTCTGTGCTAACTATTAAAAATAATTGTGTTAGCCAGAGTATATATTAAGTATTTAGATTTTTCTAAAAATGAAAGAAAATTTTAATAAATTGGTAAAAATTATGAAATAATTCAAAACTTGTTAACCAAAGCCATATGTTAGTGAACAATCTTCTTCACTGTTGTTGATCAAACATATATTTGGAATGAAGCTCCTTAATGTACATTATTAATATTTCATCTTTTAAATTATTAATATAATACTTAATTATCATATAATTTTACTATTTAAAATTTATATAAATTGCTCAAGAATATAAGTACTATGAAAATGAAATCATCAGAATTCAATGTTTTATTGACAAAAAACATTGTTTTAAGGAGAACTATAGAAAAGTGATTTCACTATTACATGTAGGACAAAATTAGTCTAAATCAGCACAAATCATAAGATCCTAATTTTGTTGTAATATAATATATTGAGAAAGTTAAAAATGCATCAAGTAGAAAAATGTATTAAAAAGAAGGTAATATGAATATTATAATAGATATTAAAATAACAGCAATCCTGAATGCTGAATGAATTCCCCATGTTTCTGCACTTCTTGTCACTGAAATGAGCATTCACTTCTTTTAAAATGTTACGTGAACTGTATGTATGTATAGTATCCTCAGGTAACTTTAAAGATAAAATGTCTAATAAAATAAATGATGCTATCTGCATATCAAATTTAAAGAAAACATTTAATCTTAAAGTTTGCTATGATAACCTAGTATTTTTTAAATGCCTCTGTCTTAACTCCTAATACAACTCCAGGTATAGAGGAAACAAATTGAGTTCAGCAAATGAGTGAAGTTTATATGTATGTGCTAAAAACTTGGGAAGAGTTTAAGCAGACACAGAGACTGGCTAGATGTTCAGCCTTTAGTATTCTGAAGGACTGGTCCAAGACTTTTCAAAGCAATGATTAAATACCACAATAGATCTGAATATTCAGTCATGTGCTTCATTTTCTGTACAATATTCCAGCAGTGCTAATTTAGTATGTTATAAGACATAGGGAAAGTTTCCTATGAGCTTTATGCATTTCTACAACACTGTAATGATACTTTAGTTTTTTTTTCTTTTTCCTTAGTTTTCATCTGATTGTTTTTTCTTCCTCAGTGGCAATTGAAGTTAGTCTCTGCTTCATCCATTATCATAAAAAATAAAATAAATGTAGATGTTCTGAATTTAAGCAAATCAATGTGAATGTCATGCCTTACACATAATAAAATAGCTCAGGCAACACAGAATTTAATCTAATTCTAGTTCATAACCATGAAACATAAAGGAATACAAAGTACGACATCTACATATTTTAGTAACCGACAACTCAGAGTTCCACTGTAAATGTCCCCAAAATAAGAGGAACAGTGAAGTACTGAGTATAAGTACTTCATAATTATGACAGAAAAGGACATATTGTACATGTTTGGAAAATTCTAATACATTAATTAATTTGACCTTCACCATAATTAGAAAGCCTGAAATATCTCTTACACACTCATTTTGCAGGTAGGAAAGCTGCCACATGAAAAGGTTAAATGAAATAGCTAAAATATCACAATGTAAATGCAGTCTGGTATTTGGATTGGACTGGAATTATTGGGTTTCATAATTATTTCAAGTGGAAATTGGCACTTTTTTGCCAGGCCTGTGCCTTAGAACTCATGGCCTTGGCACTGTCCTCGAGCATTCTCAAAGCTAGAGCTCTACCACTTGAGACACAGCACCATTTCTATGTATGTGGTACTGAGGAATCGAACCCTGGTCTTCCTGCATGTTAGGCAAGCACTCTATCATGTGCCACCCAGCCCAGCATTGGCACTTTCGTCATGGTACATTAGTGTGACTAAAATGACAGAATAGGTAAAGCAAACATCTGGATGGATGAACTCATTATTTTCTTTTGATAAGTCATCCTAAAAGCACTGGTTTCTTTCTCAGTTCTAACAAAAAAGAAGAACCCATTTGATTTTTATGTGAGATAAAATTAGACTACAATAGTTTATAAAATCCCCTTTTTCCTGTCTGACATTTGAGTATGTCAGGACAATCTTTGGATTTTAGGTTTCTCAGCTTTTCTTTTCCAATAACCCTATTTCTTCTGAATTTCCCTTTCTTGATACAATGTCAGTGCAACTTGCAATTTTAAAAGCCTAGAATATTTCTGAGATCTCTCAATTCTCTAATTTTCCTTAGAATATTTTTCTGACCATTGATGACAAAATATTGGCTAATGAATCTTTTAAAAATGTTGTTATAGTCATGTTGCTCCTCTCAATAAAATCTTTAGTGCTTCAATTAATCTATAATCTAATTATTGAATACACTATCTGTTGGCATTTTAGGACTACATTTAATTTATTTTCAAAATAAATTATAAAGAGGAGTTGACTCAAGTTTCTTTACAATACCAGGAATCATCAAAATTAGCACCTTTTTCTCATCAGAGCTGGCTCACACAGGCTCTTCTTCTTTCTTCTTCCTTCTTTTTTCTCCTCCTCTTCCTCCTCCTCCTCCTCTTCCTCCTCCTCCTCTCCCCTCCTCCTCCACTTTCCCCCTTCTCCTACTCCGCCTCCTCCTCCTCCTTTTTGTGGGTCGAGGGGCTTGAATTTTGCCTGGACCCTATCCTTGAGCTCTTAGGCATTGTGCCTAAGCTCTTCAGTTCAAGGCTACTGCCAACCCCTTGAGCCACAGCACCACTTCCAGTTTTCTAGTGGTTAACTGAAGATAAGAGTCTCATGTTCTTTAGTGCGCGGGCTGGCTTTGAACCTTCATCTCAGATCTCTGCCTCCTAAGTAGCTAGGATTACAGGTGTGAGCCACTGTATCCTGCTTTTTCTTCATTTTATACCAAGTTATTATTTTTTTATTTGCAAGTCTGTGTTTATTTAAGTTTGTTTATTAAGTTTATTCTTAACATTTTAATATTAAGAAAAACAATTTAAATTCATTTTTTATTTTTTTCTAAATAGATATGTTGTTCTTTAATGATAATATTCATAGTCATTTCTCCCTGAGAGTAATCAAGGAAATTAGTGATTAATAAGAATAAATCATTTTGATACCATTTTGTTTTATGGCATAATATTTTATAGTGACTGGGAAAAAATCCTTAAGGAACTTTTTTTCTTTTCTCCCTACTTTTTTTTTCTGGTACCAAGCCTGGGCCTTAATTTCAGAGCCTGAGTCCTGTCCCTGAGTTTGTACTCTACCAATTGTGCCACACCTCCACTTCCAGCCTTTTGAGAGTTAATTGGAGACAGAGGTCTCCTGGATTTTCCTACCCATGTTAATTTCTGAAAATTAAATCTCTGACCTAACATCTGTAGATCTACAAGTACTGATTAGATTATAGCTGTGGGCTACAGATGTCCGGTACATTCCTTTTGACTTTGATCTCAATGCATAACCAATAAAAGACTATTTAGAAAATAATCAAAAACCCTTGGCAAGGGAAAAGGACCCATGAGTATAGAGCAAAGCTAACAATGTCTCTGTCAGTGAGTAGAGGCCAAAGGTAGAGCTGGGAGTTCACTCTGTCCCTTCCTGCAGAAGGCTTTAGCTACTGACTAACTAGAATGGAACTGTGAAAAAGAATCTCCTTACTTGGAGACAAAGTATTACAGCATAATTTACGTTTTGGAATCACCGCAGTGTGTGATTACAACTGAGACAGCCTGAAATCACTCCAGTGTTTGTCTTTTCCCTCCTCTACTCCTCCTGCATTCACATTTCTCTCATCAATGTTGTCCTTAGTGCACTTCCTTTGATAAAATGCTCCGTCTTGATGGCTGTTTTTCATTATTGCTTCAAGGAAATTCTCAAATCCACAGTCATTGCATTTCCTGAGAGTTTATTAGAAATGCAAATTCTATGGCCCACATCACACTAACAATGAAACTTCTAGGAGGTATGTCAAAGAGGAGGTTTTTTTGTTTGTTTGTTTGTTTTTCTTTTCTTTTTTTGCCAGTCCTGGGGACTGAACTCAGGGCTTGAGCACTGTCTTTGGGCTTTTCTCAAAGCTAGCACTCTACCACTCCTGTCACAGCACCATTTCCTGCTTTTCTATATGGGTGGCGTCGAGGTATTGAACCCAGTTCTTCGCGTATGCTAGGCAAGTGCTCTACCACTAGACCAACCTCCTGGCCCCAGAGTCAGTATTTTTAAGATTGGAAAGTAATGTTTATAAGTGAAGAAGCTGAAGTCTCATTCTGCCTGAGCATGTTTCTGTTTGAATTGAGAGTTCTCTTACATTCTAGTATTGTTCTTCCACCCTCTTCTTTCCACATCTTGTCTTCTTTCTAGGCTGTCATCATGCAGTCCTCTCTCTTACACACACACACTCATGATCCACTTTTTAAAAGTTATTTGTTAATAATTTGGATACATGATATTAAAAAGTATATAAATTTTATAAATATGTAGGATATAAAATGTGCAGTTAGGGTTATTCACATCTAAATATCCTTTTTACAAAGAAAATTACTGTGACATTTATGAAGTTCATCATAAGACCATAGATATAAACTTTAAAATAAAATTTGTAAATATGCACTTAAAAGAACTGTGCAGGAGTTTGGCCTAGTGGTAGATTGCTTGCTTAGCATGCACAAAGACCGGGGTTCAATTCCTTGGTACCATGTATGTAGAAAAATGCCAGAAGTAGTGCTGTGGCTCAAGTGGTAGAGCTCTAGCCTTGAGGAAAGCCCAAGGACAGTGCTCAGACCCTGAGTTCAAGCCCCAGGACTGGAAAAAAAAGAAAGAAAAGAAAAGAAAATTAGTCTTAAAATATGCATTACAAGTTAGCATCTATAAACTCAAGGAACTAAAAATACATTTATATATATATATATATATATATCTTTTAAGTATTTATATTTAATTTTTGAATTTTCTAAGATTATCTATATCTAACTTTATTCAACAAAAAGGAAAAAGAAAAAGAAAAAAGAAGAAATGTTTGAATTTATATTTCTACTAAACTTGGGTATTTATAAATGCAGAAGTCAGTATTTAAAATTGCAAAATTTATATGCTATACTGTTCAACTATAAAGAATAATTAGCTTAAACTTTTGTTAAAATTAGTCATATTAAATAAGGCATAAATACAATTTTATCCACTTATTTTTAATTATATTGCATTCTAAAAATCTTGCAATTAATCTCTTAGACTTTCTTTTTTTTAATCAACCAGCTAAATCATGTATAGTTGCTTGTACTATGAAATAAAAACAGAAGTACTCATTCTTGTTCTTCTCCACAAGCTATAAATTTGAGCTCAAATTGCATAACAACAAAAATAGTGTGTAGTGGTTTTAAAAATGGATCTGTTGGCTGAAAGGATCTCTGTACTGTCATATTTAGACCAATAGTTCATCGTACAGTGCAGCTGCATTAGCCTGGAGAAACTGTTTCTCCTGAAATGTAAACACCTGGAGTCCTGAGAACTGATTACAGCTCAGGCCAAGCAGTCCCTTGGGACACTTAGTAGTTTAGATGAAATGAGCCATGCATAAAATTAATTGCAATTCCTGGAGTTCACCAAATGATCCACGGGTGATGTGGA